>NC_061512.1:241393534-241557506 GCF_022539505.1 Lolium rigidum | reverse complement strand
GATCTCGCAGTTTAAGGCTGTGGTTAGATTTATCTTAATTACTTTCTTGTAGTTGAGGATGCTTGCAAGGGGTATAATCACAAGTATGTATTAGTCCTAGGAAGGGCGGTACATTAGCATAGGTTCACCCACACAACACTTATCAAAACAATGAAGATTAATTAGCCGTATGTAGCGAAAGCACTAGACTAAAATCCCGTGTGTCCTCGAGAACGTTTGGTCATTATAAGTAAAAAAACCGGCTTGTCCTTTGTGCTAAAAAGGATTGGGCCACTCGCTGCAATTATTACTCTCGCACTTTACTTACTCGTACTTTATTCATCTGTTACATCAAAACCCCCTGAATACTTGTCTGTGAGCATTTACAGTGAATTCTTCATCGAAACTGCTTGTCAACACCTTCTGCTCCTCGTTGGGATCGACATTCTTACTTATCGAAGATACTACGATACACCCCCTATACTTGTGGGTCATCAGGCTTCTGCCGGTGAATCGTGGACGTGATATACGACGCGCGCGGCAATATGTACCTCCACATCGGCTGGGAGAAGTTCGCGCGCTACCACCGCCTCCCAGCCGTCTTCGTGCTCATGTTCTCCTACTTTGGCAAGAGGGACATGACCGTCAAGGTGTTCGACGAGACGCGTTGCCGCCGCCACTACCACGGCGACAGCGCCGAGGAGGACGACGACTGAGTGTTGTTTCTTCGCAGCGAATATCGGCACGCATGTTTTTGGATGTTCTTCCTCGAAAGAACCAACATGGGCATCCTCACCAGCTGGATTTTCCAGTTTGGGTGACTGGGTGTGCCCTCGAGTGTTCTTTCTTGGCAGCGAACGCACGAAACCTGCAATGACCGGCCTAGTTAGGTTTAGTTTTTTTGCATTTTATATTTGTGTCAACCATGATTCAAACTATGTATTACTTTGGGAAAACCATGTTCCGAACTATATCTTTATGTAAACCACGTTTCCAATTATGTATTAGTTTGTGGAATAGAATGTTTCTTCTCTTTATTCCATTTTCTATGCATTTATTTGTGATTTTAATTCAAAATATCTATCGAGGCCGCCGGTTTGGAGGCGCCGGTGTGGGAACAGCTCCCCCAAATGGAGGATGAAGTGCCGACGTCCCTCAAACGGAGGTGCCGGCGCCTCTGCCGGGACTATTTGGGGGGCCTTACACCCGAAAACAGAAGGCCTTATATTCGAAGGATCACAGTAGAACATCGCAACCACCATTCAAAGCGATGTGCTACTGCTAACATCATCTTCAAACAAAGGGAGTAGTTTTGGTTACATGTACACATCAGAATTCCGTAGACCTGGCGACAAAACTCGGCAACAGCCCCACCTATGCAAACGCCTACAAAGTGTCGGGTTCAAAGCAAAATAGATAGTGACATCAAGTGCACAACACAGCTGGAGTAGTGAACAAAAGTTGATTCGTGGGGACAAAATACAGTTGTCAAGAGAGAGAACAAATAGAATTTGCGTCCCAAGGTAAAAATGATGACAGATTCAGTTGTTTCAAAAGGAAGAACTGACGACACTGCAGCCTAAACGTATATTTTTCAAGCAGCAACATACCCAGCAGTTTGAGCAATGGCACCACGGTCTCCAGAGGAAGAACAGATTTGAAAGTAGATTTGCAAGTAAACAGCTGATTGCTTCATGTTTTTCAATCTATAGTTCATTCATAACAGTGTCTTTACTATCAGATAAAAGAGTTGTTGCAAAAGGAAGAACAGCATTATATCCGAAGCTAGATTTGAAACCAGAATGGAGTAGTTCATTTGTTCCGAAACAACAAACTATAGGTTCATTCATAACAGTGTCTTGAGTATGATCAAATATTTTACACTCTTCCGATGGCAAACTTGATCGTCATAATCTCTGGGACAACACTAGAGAATAAAATAAAGAAACCCGATACACGGCGCAGTCAAAACTCTGACGATTCCCTGTGCCTCTCTCAAACTCCCGTCAAAAATAGATTACGCTGCTCCGAGGTCTTCACCTCCTGCCAAACCTTCCACCACCTCCCCTGCCTCTCCCACCAAAACCTCCTCGGCCACCACCACCACCCCCAAATCTCCTGCCACCACCGCCACGACCACCGCCGCCGCCCCACCTCGACCCACCACCCCTTGACTGCTGCTCCCTCTCTTGCAAGGCTGGCAGTTCCTTCACTTCATCAAGTGTCACACCAGCTGCGTTCTCAACGCCTACAGGGTATCACCAAGCAGTTTAATTTAGATTCCAATTACAGTCAAATAGAATTTTCTACTACTTCAAGTGAAACAGTACAAAAAAGGCTAATACCTTGAAGATAATCTTGAACCTCTTCTGAAGGAACATCAAATACAGCGCCTCTCCCATCAGAGGTAAGGGCTACACCCTGCACATTTGAAAGTCTGTCTTCTGGCATGAACCTCTTCAAAGTGGAAATAACATACCTGCACACATAATACATTTTTGAATCATCAGTAAGAAAAGATCAAACTCCACACAAAGCCCAAAAACCAGCACAACTTGGGAAGTTAGTTACTCACGATGGTGTATACATCGTACTGCCAGTTGAAAGATGTAATGTAGTACAGTTCTCCATGGAAGAAAGCAACGATCTCTTCTTTATGTCAGTGTACCCCTAAGAAATACAATTTATGTTAAGTACTCAATTAACAGCACAAGCATGACAGTACAAACATAAAACTAGATGGAAACAAACTTACAACTGCCTTTGCAAGGGCTTTGGCTAGTAGATCGACTGCAGACATGCTGGAAGAACTTAACAGCTCTTCTGCTTGTTGCCGGAAAACAGGAATAACACTGCATTGCATCGGTCCACAAGTTAATGGAACAATTCAATCCAGCACATAATCGGTGAAGTACCAAGAATAACTAATCAGAATATGTTACCTGTCAGACACACTTGCAATGGCTTCTGCTGCTTCATTGCCAGCAGATTGTGCCACATCGCTAGGCTGCGGCGCAGATACATGTTCAAACTTCACCCCAGACTCCCTCTCTATTCTGGTCAAACCAAATTTATATCTGGGTTCAAAAAGCATGACTGCAATGCCAGTATTCCCTGCTCTCCCTGTGCGACCTGACCGGTGGATGTAAGCTTCAACATCCTTTGGAGGCTCGCACTGGTGATTTGGAAATTATATCAGCAAGGTGCTTGCATAGTTCTTAGCAAAATTATTCAACTGCGGAAAAAGTGGCATACCTGAATGATAAGCTGCACATCATTAATATCAAGACCCCTCGCAGCCACATTTGTAGCAACCAGAACAACAAACTTGCCGCTTCTGAATCCAGCAATAACTACCTATTAACATCATTCGGGAATCAGTATTAGAATAGAACAGCTGCGCTTAACAGTTATAAGCACATTACAAATTGATGGACAAGCTACTAATCAATACTCTGAAATAGATTTTAAGTCCACACGCATAGAAGAACAAGTTTCCAGATAATAAAACAGTACGTTGTACATGTACATGCCTTCAACAACTATAGGGGAACTAAATCCAAAATTAGGAGAGTTTGTTTGCACAGAGAACAGTAAATTGTTTTAATGCAAGCACATGGGGCACAGAGAACATAAAGAAATAATGGTCGAAACAGAATGACTCACTTCACGTTGAGCTTGCGCGATATCTCCATGCAAGGCACGGGATCCAGGAATCAAACCAGAGAGCTCTGATGCAGAATCTTTTGTCTCGGTGAAAATAATGGTTCGCCCTCCACTGAAACCGAATATAAACTTTTAGTAGGCTGGTGAAAATTGTGCTGGTGCATTAGCGGTCTAGCGCACAGGAAGAATACTGGAAGTACATACTGGCTATAGCATCGAATGATGTCTGGAATAACTCGTGCCCTTGCAGCACGGTTACAGGGAAGAGCAAGATGCCTGACAGATGCACTAGCTTTCATTTTCTCGTTGCCAACAAGATCAACAGTCTTCTTGTCAGGTTTCAAGAACCTCATTGAGAGCTGTGATCATTCCAGAGTATGATCAGTCCACGTGCTCATTGAATAAGATAATCAACAGGAGTAACATTTTTTTGTCAAAGTGGTTTATACCTTCTTTACCCACTCTGGTAGAGTAGCACTGAACAGAAGTGTCTGTACTTTTGTGACATCTTCAACTTTGCCTGTTTAAAACAAAAAAAGGTATTTAGATAAAACAGGAAAGCAAGTGACATTCTAAGTAAAGTACTCCATGAGTGACTCCGTAAACAATGAATAACAACATCAAGTAAACTATCTCAATAGAATTGTAAGTACGTATATAGAACCATGACAACATAAGAGACTGAACTGAACAAACGTCTAGTATCAGGACATACCAAGAATAAGCTCAACATCGTCAACAAACCCCATGTTAAGCATTTCATCAGCCTCATCAAGGACACGGAACTTCAAGGCCTTCAAGTTGAGTGTTCCCTTGACAATCAAATCCTGGGAAAGATAGCAGTACCACAAACATGAGAACAAAATCAGGAGGGCTCAAAATCTAGTAAACCAGGGATCACCAGAGAACAATAGTACCTTCACACGGCCAGGGGTACCAACAACAACGTCAACCCCCTTTCTCATTGCCATCTCTTGAGGGCGATAGGGAGAGCCTCCATAAGCACAGCATGTAGAAAACCCAAATGCTCCACCATAATACTCAAAGTCAGCGTGCACCTGCAAATTTTATTTTGGGAATGTCAGGACAGGAATGATTTGGAGCGCTGAAAGAACTATCTTTGTCAAGAATCAGATAGTAGTATTATACCTGATTGGCTAGCTCTCTGGTAGGTAGCAGAACCAAAATGCTTGGAGGCCTGCCGTAGTCAGTCCTTCTGGTTGCCTTGTGTGGCCCATTGACCAATGACTCCAGT
Source organism: Lolium rigidum (assembly GCF_022539505.1). Taxonomy (NCBI): domain Eukaryota; kingdom Viridiplantae; phylum Streptophyta; class Magnoliopsida; order Poales; family Poaceae; genus Lolium; species Lolium rigidum. Next base: position 241,552,606 of record NC_061512.1, on the reverse strand, counting down.
ATGGGGAGAACAAAAGCCAGAGTTTTGCCCTACAATCAACATCTCTTAGTAGGTTATACAGAAAATTCAGTAAGTATAACATGGAACATAAGGAAAAACTGATATATGTCATTCTGTCTACGGCTTCAAAATGAATGATTTTCCAGGTTGATCATGGTCGTGGTCATATCAAGCTGTCCAAGCAGTGCCATTAGGTTGATCTCTGTATCGAAATTGACAAGTGACGTAAACCAGAGATCAATCCTATTGTATTCTATCATACCAAATTCTTGTCACGGACTTCAGAACATGATCATAAAAAATTGTGCAAACAATGTGATTAGGTTTATTCCTAATTCTAGCTTGATCGTATAAATTTCACTAAGCAAGTTTGCTCTTTTGAGATGTAAACAAATATGACAATAGTAAGTCACGAATCACGAGGGTACCTAGCCTGCAAATGTATCAAACGAACAGATTAAAAAAACGATGTATTATAATCAAAGGAATTCTTTTTTTCAGATAGATGGGAAATCAATGGAATTCTGATTATGGTCTTATCAAACTGTGCGAGCAGTGCCATTAGGTTGATCTCTGAGTCGAATTTGCCAGGTGACGTAAACCAGAGACTAATCCTATTGTATCCTGGTCGTACCAAATTCTGGCCCTAGGCTTGAGAACATGATAATCTAAAATTGCGCAAGCAATGTGATTAGGTCGATTCCTAAATGAGAAACGTTGCTCCTATATATATCTTGATCGCATAAATTTGACTAACAAGTTCGCTCTTTTGGGATCTACTAAGAGCATGATAAAATAACTCACAAATCACATGTGTTGCAAATGTGTAGAGAAGGAGCCAGACAGATTAAAAGGATCATGTTACCTGTCCAGTGCGCGCGCGTCCGACGAGGTCGTTGCCGTCGAGGAGGAGGCTGAAGGTGCTGGCCTGGATGGGGAAGAGCGTCTTGATGCCCTTGGCCCTGAGCTTGAGCTTGAGCGGCTCGGAGATGCGGAAGTTGTCGAGCGAGTTGGGGTCGGCGGGGTCCTCCTCCTCCTCCTCCTCGCCGCTGGCGGTGAGCTCCCCATCGTTCTCCACCTCCTCCTCCTCCTCCATCACCTCATCCTCTTCCTCCTCCACCTCGGCTTGGACGACCTTCTTGGCCTTCTTGTCCTTCTTCTCCTTCTTGGCCTTCTTGGCCGCGCGGTCGGACTCGGAGCTGGTGCTGCTGGTGCCCTCCTCGTCGTCTGAGGAGGAGGGCGCCTTGGCCTTGCGCTTCTTGTCCTTCTTCTCCTTCTTTGCCGAGGTGGCGGCGGCGGCGGCGGCCTCGGCCTCGGCGGCCTTGAGCTGCTTGCGCTTGGCCTTCCTGGAGGCGGAGTCGTCGACGGCCATGGGCTCGGGGACGGCGGCGATGGAAGGCATGGACGGGTGAGAACGGGAGGTGGCGGCGGCGGGAGGCTGGCGAGGGATGCGCAGCCGGGAAAGAGGGGGGAGAGAGGTTCGGCGTCCCGAGGTTTATGTAGGAACGGAGCGGTTGAGCAAACCCTAGGGCGGCGTGTGGCTGACGGGTGGGGCCGTGCGTTTTTGCTGGGGGTGGTGACAGGTGGACCGCCGCCGGCCGAGCGATGGAGATATTTTCTGCGGGAGGCAAGCGTGGCCGTTGCGTCTTCGTCCACCGTGGAAAGCGTCGACCTGTCTTGACTAGAGCGGTTCCTGGGCTGGGCCTTTGCATTTGGGATGCTTTCAAGTGACTTCAAGCTTCAGTTTGGGTCTAGCCCAACACTTACGGTAAGCTCAAAAAAATGAGAGGCCCAAAGATTAGCCCTTGGTGGCTTTGTTTTATAGAAGAAGCTTAAAAGAGAGAATCGGGGAATTGCCTCTCTCATTATATAAACCATTTTACTGTGGTTGTTGTTGTGGGTATACTTCATGGGTGTACCATCGACAGTGCCTAGATCCGGCAAGCCCGGGTGGCCCATAGACGGTGATGAGGCATGTGGCCCATCGGGCGGCCCGATTCTTGTTGATCATGAAGGAAGAAGTCCAGCCCGGGATCGGCGGGCCGGATCCGTACCGACATAGGAGTAACCCGGATCCATGGAGGCCCATGAGGAACCCGGATCCGATACGACGTATATGGAAGGCGGATCCGTGACGTGCACGGCAAGATATTGTACCGTAGTTAGGCTGTACGTAATCCGGCTAGGACTCTCCATGTAAACCCTAGATCCGTGCGCCTTTATAAGCCGGATCCCGGGAGCCCTAGAGGCACAACCACAACTCATTGTAACAACGCGAAAGCGCCCGGATAATTCCGGACAAGCGGCGGTAGGCCCTGTCATCGTGCGGGTGTTCCGAAGGCTGGGTAACTCGCGTACCACCGTCCCGTGTGCACTCCGCCCTATGGCCCCTACTTCTTCTCCCCCTCGTGAGGATCCCTCCTCCGAGGTACCGTCGATTAGGCAACGACGGTTGGCGCCCACCGTGGGGCCTGTGGCGTACGGAGGCCGGAACCGGGAGGGTTCCGCCATGGGAAGCTACGACGACACCATCGGCGTGGGGCGAGTCCTCTACGCCGGAAATCTGCCGATCGTCCCTCCGGATGAGTGCTTGGATTCCGGCTAAAACCGACCCCATCAAGCTCTCCATCGTCCCAGTTGGCGGCATACACATCTTCATCGGGGAAACCGTCGATTCCGATGGAAACCCACTGGTAAGTAGCGGCGACGCGACCGCCGGCGAGCGAGGACGCGGTCGCGAAGATCCGATCCGAGACGGCTGGAACTTCCTAGTGAGGATTCCGCCTTAGATCCGGAAAAATCAAAGCCCACCCAATCCGCCCACGAGCGGGAAACAAAGGTGGAAGACCAATGCAGATCCGCTCGGGTTTCCCGGGTGTTAGAGAAGCAAAGGTGTCACTTCGTACACTTCTTGGCCCATACCGCCGGAACCGCCCCTCAAGCGGTCGGAGCTGGTCCCGAGCGAGGAAGAGGCACCGGAAAACGTCGCGAGATCCGGGTCGGGCTCAGCTCGTCGGAGAAAGCAAAGCTCCGGGTGAAGAGTCGATCTTGGGCAACCTGAGCCCAATCTCCGGTGATACCGCGTCCATGGAATCCGATGACTTCGTCCGAAAGCTTGAGGAGTACGGCCGCGACGATCAGCTCGAGGTCGATTCCGCCTTACCTAAGCGAGGTCCTCGCAACCGTGGCACCGGCTGGAAGAGCGAGGAAGGTGAAGACGAAAACACCGCCTCCGACCCCGGACCGTCCAATGTCGGATCTCCGCTAGATCGGATCCGTCCCCCGAGGATGTCCTGTCTCCGGAAGAGCTGGTCGAACAAGCACGCATGGACCTGGTCGCAAAGTACGGTGTCCTCAATAAACCAATAACCCCCGATGATGCCGCGGATCCGGAAGCTCTAGAAGCAACAAGACGGGAGATGCTAGCTACGCCAAAAAGTTCGCAAATACCGCAGCTGCGATCGTTGGACGAGAGGACGAAGCAGCCAACTTCGTGGAACACTTCAAGAAGAAGGACCGCGAGGTCGATGAATCTCTTGCAAAGGTCGGGGAGCTTGAGAAGCCTTTGGGAGGCCAAGGTAAAGTTCGTCGAAGAGGAGGAAGCTAGGATCGGGCGTGAAGCCATCCCTCCCCGCGGGATTACCTTCGCCACCCCCACGGTACGGCGGCCGCTCGCAACTCCAAAGGACAATATGAAGAAGGCTGCTGAGATCTTAAAGAAGAAGAACGAGGAGATTGACATCGAATTCGTTCGCACGCTCGTTGCTTCGGCGGTGAAGCGGCGAGCAAGGCCGACACTTCGCGCAGGTTGGAATCCAATCCGGATCAATGTGTATCTACCGCGCGAAGGACGCCCGTGTCAATCGCCACCCCGATGATGAATCACGCACCGGATCCTCGGAACGCAGAAGGAAAGTCGGGGAACACCCAAATCCTATCCCCGTACCGTCAAAGACGCCACCGTCGAGATCCAAGAAAGGGAAAGGATGCAATGTACTACGGACGTGAGAAGTACCGGAACCCCTCTCCTCCGCCTAATGGTTACCCGCGACCCCCTCGCCGCCGTAGTCCAGCCGGAAACACCGGGCCCCGGGGGCATGGTGGAATCGTTATCCGCGACAACGTGCTGCCAAGAAACGAAAACGGGGAGCGCTCGCCGGAACCGCGCCGGAACCGGAACATCCCTCGGGAGCCGGAGCCCGGGAGGAGTCGGAATGAGGAGCGCGACCCAGAACCTCGCCGTAGTCGCGACCCAGAGCCTCGCCGAAGCCATAACCCGGAGCCCCGCCGGCACGACCAAGGCAGCCAACGCCACGGCGAAGGCAGCCATAGGAGCCGGAGTCAGTACCGAGAGGGGCGAGGAGAATCAGAAGCCGGAAGCAAGAAAGCAGACCGACCACCTCGCGGGTCTCCCTCACCTCCACCTAGCGGTGGTGGCGGAGGTGGAGGCGGAGGCGGCGGCCGAAGCTCTCGCTCTCGCTCAAAATCTCCACGTCACGGCTCGCGCGACGCGCGGGACCGCCTCAACGAGTACGGAGCGACTACATTGGTCCGAAGTGCTTTGGCGAGAATGATTCGAGAAGAACCAAAGCCAAGGAGCTCCCTCAAGCTACCGGAAATCCGAAGCATTATGATGGCACCGAAAGGCCGGATACCTGGATTGAGGACTACTACAATGCGGTAACCTTCGCCGGAGGAACCCCTAACATCGCCTGCCGCATGCTCCGGTTGTACCTTGTAGGACCAGCCCGGATGCGGCTCGGCGACCTCGAGAAGAACTCCATCTTTTGCTGGTTCGACACTGAAGACCGCTTTTGAGAAACACTTCGGGGGCACCTACAAAAGACCTGCCACGGCAAGCGACTTACAAGCTTGTATCCGGAAGAAGGGAGAAACCTCAAGAAACTTCCTCACACGATGGTTGGCATGCGAGGAACGAGTGCGAAAACGTCGATCACACCACTGCCATGTACGCCTTTATTGGTGGACTGCGAGAGAGGAGGATTGCTTGAGACATAAGCTTACATGTTTGGCTAACGCCAACAAGCCGACTCTGGATGAGATGATCTCCATCGCCGGTGATCACACTGCCGCCGATGACGACGCGGGCGGTGACATCGCAGCTACGGCAATCCCCCTGCACCGGCGGAAGAAGAACCGCGATAACGGTAACAATAGCGGCCACAAACGCAAAAACCACGATGACCGGAAGAGTGGCGGATCCGAGATGGTCGCCATGGCGTTCCAACGCGGAGGTTCGGGAGGCGGAAGAGGACGCGGCCGTGGAGGCGGAGCCGGCGGGGGTCGGCGGCATGGCACGAGGTCACCGGCGGCGGATCCCGCGCCCCGCAAACCTACGAGGAGTACGGAGACATGCCCTGCACGGCCCACTTGGATCCGGCTACGGGGAAGTCCACTCATACCAACCGCAAGCGCAAATGGGTCAACGACCTCAAGAACGACCCGGAGGCGAGGATACAAGCGAGCCCGGAAGCACCGCCCACGCGGCAAAGGAGGCAAGGGGAAGAACAAGGACAAGGAGGAGGACAGGTTCCGAGGCGATGGACGAGGATGATAACTCGCCGGATCCCAAAGCCGGAACCGCGAGGAAAATCCAACCCCTTCGAGAAGAAGAGCGTGGGGGCTTACCACACCTTCCTCGGAACCCCCACGATCCGCGCTGCAAAATCAGCTACCCGGTTCTCGAACGCCACGGTTCCGGCTGTGCCGCGATATGTCGGGTGGTCGGAAGTTCCGTGCACATTTGACGGGGCGGATCATCCCGCCTCTGTGCCAAAAGAATATTACGCCTTGGTTGTGAGTCCCCGCATAGACGGGTATGACTTCTCCAAGTGCCTCATGGATGGCGGAGCCGGCTTGAACATCATGTACACGGAGACTGCGGAGCGGATGAACCTCACCAAGGAACAGCTCAAACACAGCACAGCTGAGTTTCACGGCGTGGTTCCGGGTAAGAAGGCGAACTCCCTCGGCAGCATCACACTTCCCGTGGCCTTCGGCGATGTTCATAATTTCCGCGAGGAGAAGATCACGTTCGAAGTTGTGCCCTTCAAGAGCTCCTACCATGTCATCTTCGGCAGGCCCACCTACCACAAGTTCCACGCAAGGGCGTGCTATATCTACAACAAGCTCAAGATGCCGGGTCCCAACGGTATGATCACCATAACCGGAGACTACAAAAAGGCTCATGAGTGCGAGTTGGGCGAAGCCGCCTTCGCGAGTCTGTCATATCCGGAGAAGAGCTGAAAGGCTACGGGGCCGCGGTGGATCCGGCGAGATGCGAGACCACCAAGAAGCAGATCTCCGAGCGAGAAAACCTCCTTCAAGCCCGCGATAGAAACTAAGAAGCATGACCTTATTCCGGGTGACTCTTCCAAACAGGTTTCGGTCGGGGCAAACATGGACCCTAAATAGGAAAGCGCGCTCGTCGAGTTCCTCCGCGCTAACATGGATATCTTCGCATGGCAACCTTCGACATGTCCGGAGTACCTAGGGAACTCGCCGAGCACTACCTCAACATCAATCCGGGGGCTAAACCAGTGAAGCAAGCTATGCGACGCTTTGGAGACAAGAAGCGCCGCGCCATAGGAATGGAACTAGCAAAGTTACTAGAAGCGAGGTTTTGTAATAGAAGTTATTCACACCGATTGGGTCGCGAATCCCGTCCTTGTACCCAAAAAGAACAACGAAATACTAAGAATGTGCATCGATTACTACGGCTTGAACAAACATTGCCCGAAGGATCCGTTCCCCTTGCCGCGCATTGACCAAGTCATTGATTCGACGGCGGGGCGGAACTCTGTGTTTTCTTGATGCGTATTCCGGGTATCATCGGATCCGGATGAAGGAATCCGACCAAAAGGCGACTTCATTCATAACCCCGTTTGGTACTTACTTGCTATGTTACTATGCCTTTTGGTTTGAAAAATGCGGGTGCTACTTACCGGCGTACGATGCGGCGGTGCTCGAAGGACCAAATTGGCCGGAACGTGCACGCTTACGTCGACGACATCGCGGTCATGACCCGGAAAGGATCCGACTTGATCAGCGACCTCACAGAAACCTTCAACAACCTCCGCAGGTACAAGATGATGTTGAATCCGCTGAAGTGCGTTTTTGGCGTGCCAGCCGGAAAACTCCTTGGCTTCATAGTCTCTCACAGAGGCATTGAGGTGAACCCGGAAAAGATCAAGGCAATCCTGTGTATCAAACGGCCAACTTGTCTCAAAGATGTGCAACGACTAACTGGTTGCGTTGCAGCAATCAGCAGGTTTGTTAGCCGTCTTGGCGAGAAGGCGCTACCTCCGTACAAGCTGCTGAAGAAAACGAGACAAATTTGTGCCGGGACGACGCAGCCGACGCAGCTCTCCGTGGGTTGAAGGAAATACTAACCTCCCCACCTATCTTGGCAGCCCCGGTAGAGTCGAGCCAATGCTCCTTTATACGGCGGCTACCAACAAGGTCGTCGACCTCGTCATCGTGGTGGAGCGAAAGGAAGAAGGTCATGAATATGACGTCCAAAGACCTGTCTACTACATAAGCGAGGTGCTTGACGGAGTCAAAGCAAAGATACCCTCACTTTCAGAAGCTAGCTTATGGAGTATTCCTAGGCAGCCGGAAATTGAGACACTACTTTCAAGAGCACCCAGTAACAGTTGTGAGTAAAGCTCCGCTGTCAACAATTCTCAACAACGGCGACGCAACGGGACGAACGGCTAAATGGGGCATCGAATTATCCGCCTTCGACATCGCTTACAAGCCAAGGACTGCGGTCAAATCCCAAGTCTTGGCAGATTTCGTTGCGGATTGGACGAAGCTCCGGATGCAAGTCCGGAGCCGGAACCGAAAACATGGGTCATGCACTTCGACGGATCCAAGCAGCATCAAGGCTCAGGAGCCGGAGTCACCACGAAGTCCCCTACCGGAGAAGAGCTGCAGTATGTTCTGCAGATCCACTTCGAAGCTACAAATAACATGGCGGAATACGAGGCTCTACTACACGGTCTGCGCATCGCTAAGGAAATCGGGATCAAGCACATCATATGCTTGTGGAGATTCCGACACTGGTGGCACAACAAGTAGCCGGAACCTGGAACGCCGAAATTCCGTCATGGCGGCCTACGGAGACGAAGTTGACGAGCTCGCCAAGTGCTTCCTCGGATACGAAGTCAAGTACGTCGAAGAGACGACAATACGGCGGCGGATATGCTATCCAAGCTCGGATCCGGCGAGAAGACCAATTCCGCCTGGAATTTTCCTAGAGCATCTCCGGATACCCTCGGTGAAGGGCGCTAACCCGGAAAACCCGGATGTGGCGGTGTCTCCGGCTAAAGAGGTATTGGCTACCATTCCGGCTTGGACACGGCCTTTCCTGGACTACCTCATCGATCGAAGCTGCCGGAGGACGAGGTCCTCGCGCGCCGGATCATCGGACGAGCACGATCCTACACAATTGTCGATGGACAGCTCTACAAACGAAGCGCAACGGGGGTGTTTCTCAAATGCGTCTCCAATCAAGATGGCATTGAAATCCTCGGAGAGATCCACGCGGGGATTGCGGGCACCATGCCGCTCCCGGATCACTCGTTGCAAAAGCTTTTCGGCTAGGCTTTTATTGGCTCACGGCTAAAGAAGATGCTTGATAAGATAGTCAAGACCTGCCGAGGTTGTCGGTACTACGCTACTCAACCAAACGCTCCAGCCCAAGAGCTGAAGACCATACCTATCACCTGGCCATTTGCGGTGCGGGGGCTCGATATGGTTGGTAAATTGAAAAGATCATCTCCGGCGGTTGTGAATACCTCCTGGTCGCTGTTGACAAGTTCAGCAAGTGGATCGAGGCCAAGCCAGTGAGAAAAGCCGATGGTGCTACGGCACTAAAATTCGTCTGCAGCCTCGTGATGAGATTCGGCATCCCACACGGCATAATCACAGATAATGGCACGAACTTCGCTCAAGGAGAATTAAAGGATTATTGTGAGACAATGGGGATACGGCCGGACCTCGCATCCGTGGCTCATCCACGGTCCAATGGTCGGGTTGAAAGGGCTAACGGCCTAATATTATCGGGAATTAAACCACGCCTTGAAGGACCGCTGCGACGAGCAGGCTGGAGCTTGGGCCGACGAGTTGGAAGCTGTTACGTGGAGTTTACGAACTACCCCTAACGGATCAACGGGGTTTACTCCCTTTTTCCTGGTATACGGATCCGAAGCCGTGCTCCCCTCCGACATCATCCACGATTCACCGCGAGTTTCCGCCTACAATGAAGAAACGGTGACGAGGCCGGACGGCTATCCGTGGACCTGATCGAGGAAGCTCGGAACTTAGCAGACCAAAGATCCGCCATCTATCAGCAAAGGCTCCGACGTTATCACAGTCGTCGAGTCCGGAAACGCTCCTTCATGGCAGGAGACCTGGTCCTCCGCCTTCGACAGGTGAAAGACCATAAGCTGCAATCCCCATGGGAAGGACCTTTCGTCGTTAGCAAAGTACTTCACAACGGGTCGTACTACCTTGTTGATTTCCGCGAGCTAAGGGATAGACCTGCTAATTGGCGCCGGAAACGCAAGCGTGAGGATCCGGATGACATCTACGATGAAACAGATCGCCCTTGGAATATAGCACAGCTACGTCCTTTCTACACTTAGCATATTTTTTCGAGTTACAAACTACTGTAATAATTATACATGATCAATGAAATAAAGCTTATGGTTCACTCTTTGAGTCTTTTACCTCCTTTACTTGTTCATTTTAGATCGTGTATGTTTTTTCCGACTAAAACCGCAGAGCTGGATATTTCCGCCTAGGCGTGTATGAAAGTTGTGATTTTCAAAATCGTCCTTTAGGACGTAAGCTTAAGTTTTCCGATTAAGTTGTTATACTGTTGCGAACTCGTGGATTCCTAGTAGCGATTTCCGGCACCTACGCACGGGGGCTTGTTTCCGCGGTTATGGACGGATTGCCATTGGGCTTCGTCGCCGGCGGCGGCGTTTCCGGCTAAGGTTTTCCGGCTCGTGGAAGGTCAAGCGGGCAAGCCGGAAAATAACGAAGTCGGCACTTGCTTTCCGACATAAAACGAAACATGCGCATAATATTAAACGGATAGCGAGGATAAGTGTTTCCGCCCCACGCATAATTGTTTCGTTCCTAGCTACTTAAGAATTTAAGTCTTATTACAAACCCTCACTGGGGCCAAAATGATGCAATTTGTTTCATTGTTTTAAACAGGAACTCTACTCGGAGTCTTCCTCTTCAGATTGCTGGTAGCTGGAGCCGTCGTCGCTGCCACCAGATCCGGCTTCAGAGTCGTTTCCAGAGTTCTCTCCGGAGCGCTCGCTGCTGGACCCGGATCCTTCCCCATAAAACTCTGGCTCGCCTGCTTCCTCCTCTGCATCGGAGAAACCTTCGGGCAGATTGTGTTTGCTGTACCAGAACGAGTGATCCACTCGCCTGACAAACAGCTCCTCATAGCCTTCAGTTTCCGCGAGGAGGGCTCATGTCGGAACTCTCGGGGGCTCCGCGTGCGGCTTGCGCCATGTTGAGTGACGGGAAGAAAGCCTTGCGGGTGGCTAGGACTAAGGAGGCGGCTCCGCGCGCCGAAGACTTACGCCGGTCCTTGATGAACTCCGGCACTTGTCGCATAAGTTTGGTCATTGTATCAATGAGCTGTGGTTTTGGCCTTCTTCAGCGACAGGGCCGTGGCGATTCCGCGGCAGGCTTTAAACAACGCATCGATTGAGATCCGCACTTCCTCGTATGCCTCCGTCCTCGTCAGGTTTGAATCCTTTGTCCACTCAAGGCCAAGGCTTGCTGTGGAAGAAAGGGGTTCAGTTCCGTCAGAGAGAATATATAAGCTGGTTGGAGCAAACGACGCGGAAAAATGCTTACGGAAGATAAGCTTGTCAATGGTTTCCGCCTCCGCTTCCAGGGCTTTGTTCTTGGCAATTAAGGAGAGCGCGCGGCCTTGGCTCTTCTCCAGCTTGTCGATCAGTTCCGCCTTCTCGCGGGCATGCTTCTCGGAGAGCTCTTTCCTTGCCTCAATCTCTTTGCTCGAGGATTCTTTCATGAAGTTGTTGAGGGACTCGTTCTCCGCCTCAAGCACCTTGACCTTGGCGGAAAGCTCAGCAAACGAGGCATGCTTGGCAGTTTCTTCGGAGACAGTCAAGTTGCGCATGTTATGCAATATGAACTATGACAACACAAAAAGTGAAATACCCGGGTTTTGTACCTTTAAGGCGGGTCTCGAGCAGGTGGATAGCCTTTTGGCTATTTTCCGCGTTCTGGCGCAGCCCCTCAATCTCCTTGATCTGCTCAAGCACATGGATGCGCAAGTCTTCGTGCAATTTTCGTGTAGTCTGTGAGACGAGCGGGGAGTTAGTCGGATTTAAAATCTTGGGGGCTGGCAAGGAATTCAGTTTGAGGTACAAATATTTTAAATTTCCGCCTAAAGTACATTACGGGAAAGCATCGGATAATACACACGGAGCTATATCACCCAATGCTTGGGGGCTAGTGTTACCTGCCGCACTTCCTTGTGCTTGGCGAAAAAATCTTTCAAATCTTTCTCCGAGTTCCGCGAGATCTCGTGTCTCCTCGTCCGGCTTCCCCCATACCTTGTTCGGCATTGCGGAAACTTCCGCGTGACGCCGTGCGAGGGTGAGCTTACGGAGGGATGGAGTTGGCTCGAGGCTGACTCGGGGCGCATTGGTAACTTGGAGGAGCTTGACCTTCTGCTCTTGTTCTTCATTGGTAGGCCCCGCGAAAGCGGAGCTCAGGCTGATCGGAGGGAGGAACGGGTGAGGAGGTTCCCTTGGCGGAGTCGCCCTGGTGAGCGGGATCTTCAGGAATGTCGTCAAGGTCGATGACGTCCTTCGGATCCGGCTTGGAGGTGGATGAAGCTTTTGGCGGAACTCCAACCTCGGGAGTAATGGGAAACGAAGCCGGAGATGGCTTGGCCTTTTTCTTGTTGACCCTTGGGGCCTTGGGAGGCTGGCTTCCGGAACTTCAGGAAAAACATAAAAATATAAGAGCAAGTGTTAAATCAGAACTTGGGTCTCGGAAGAAGACGCTTACCCGGAAGGCTTGAAAAAGTGTTGGATGGCGAGGCTGCCCCTTGTTGCTTGGTATTAATCAGCGCGAGGCGCTTCTTTTCCGCCTCGGCTTTCCGGGTAGCCGCGATGCTGAGTGTCTCGCGGGGCGTTTCGCGTAAGGGCTTGAAGGGGCTGGTTTCTTCCTCTTCGCGGGACGTGAAGCTTCGGGAGCTTCCGCCTCGACGTGGCCTCTGGATCCGCGTGGCCGGTGGATGGGACTCGGAGGAGAGTTCCGAGTTGATTTTCCTCCAGCGCCTCGAGCTGGTTCGAAGTTACACTTAGCCAAAAGTTCGAAGAAAAATAATAAACCAAAGTCGAGACGACGTACCGCGGTTCCGGATCCATTTGTATGGATATCCTTGTTGCATACGTGAACATGGAGTTCACGTGAGATCTTGAGGAGAACCCGGATCCTCTTGTCGATGGCGTCAGCGGACAGATTATCCTTGGTGGCGCGCATTGGATCATCGCGCCCCGTGTATTCAAACATCAGGCGGTCCCTGTTTTGTAGCGAGCTGGATCCGCTTGGTGAACCGGGAAAGGGTTAAGTCCTTCCCTGTCGGCCCCTCCTCCGTGAGCTTGCGGATCCGCCTAACGGCGCGGGTTAGTTGAGGCGAGTCGGAGAAGTGGAGGCAGTGCGTCCATGATGGAAGCTCGGTGGGAGGGCAGTTCTTGAAAACTGGAAGTTTCTTTTCGCTCGCCGGGTCGGAGACGTCCTTCAGATAGAAGAAGCCCCCGGACCAGTACCTCGCGGATTCGTGGCGGTCGGTAGGGGGGTAGACGCGGCCCGGGCGGAGTATAAAAGTGATGGATCCGCATGTAGCGAGTTCGGCGGATTGCCGGATCCTCTCTTTCTTGACGAGAGAAAAAGTATTGGAATAAAGAAATCTCGGGGGTTACCGGAGATGGCCTTCGCGAGAGGGCGACGTGGTTGCTGATGGCGAGGACGCTGTTTGGAGAGATGTTGTGGGGTTGGAGTCCATACGTCTTCGGTATCTCCGGGAAGAAATCCGAAGGCGGAAATGAAAATCCGCGCTCCACCGGTGCCTTCGTCGGCACCATCTCGTTGTCCTTCGGAGCCGGAGCAAGTTCATCTGGAACTGACCTCCAGCTTCCGGGTTGCAGAAAGCCCTCCGACTCGAGGTTCTTGAGCTCCATCTCAGTGGTGGCACAGGGCCACCACTTTCCCTTAGCTTCGGAGTCGCGCTTCCGAGCTTTTGACTTCTTGGCAGTTTCCTCCGTCTGCTGCACCATTTGACCCGCTTCGGATGTTTTTTCCGGGTGAGCGGAGGTCCCCTCAGTTTCTTTGCCAGAATCCCTCGGAGGATCCAGCTTAACTGGGGCGAAGGGAGGCGGAGCGGAGGAGATCGGCGTCGCCATGATTGGTTCCGAGCTTGGAGGCGGAGTTGTTGAAGACATCTGAGGAAAATAGTTTGTCGGAAACTAATTTTAGTCGGATCCCATGTCGTCTTCCCCAAAGTTTACCCCTACCAACTACGGCACGAGAACGACGCTCGAGAGCTCACCGTGATGGAGTCCGCGGTGGTCGGAGTCGCCGGCGACGAGGTTTCTGTGCGGCGGCTCGCTGAAGTTAAGAACTGGACGAACACTGTGCGGCGGCGAGGCGGCTCCGGCGAAGTTCCGGCGAGATTCCGGCACGGCGGAGAGGAGCTCGAGGGCGGCGCTTGGCTGAGAGCTGAGAAGGGGGTGAATGAGGGTAAAAGTGCTCGACGGCGGATATTTATAGGCTGAGCGGATGAGATTCGTGTTCCGCATCCTGCGGTCGGAACGCAAGCGTCGCACCGTTGGATGCGTGACACGTGTCCCAAACCCTAGCAGTAAAAATGGATAGAGATAAGTTACCGCGGAAATCGCGCGAAAGTGGCGCCAGAATTGGCGGAACCGTTTGAGTCTTTTAAGATTCCGGGTAATTGCGTAAGGATAAGTTTGTTCTCGTTCGTGCAGGGAGTAACCCGGAGATGTTCTTTGGAATGTCGATGGATGAAGTCCCGCAGGGTGGGAGCATTTTCCGGCTATAAGTTGGAAAAAGAAGAAAATGCAAAGTTGGAGCTCTTCAAGTTTCTCCGCGTTGCCGATGATGCCGGAGACTTAAGGAACCAGCATGGCGGAAGCTGCGGGGAAACCCGGAGAACTACGGGGGCTACTTGTTGTGGGTATACTTCATGGGTGTACCATCGACGGTGCCTAGATCCGGCAAGCCCGGGTGGCCCACGGACGGTGATGAGGCATGTGGCCCATCGGGCGGCCCGATTCTTGTTGATCATGAAGGAAGAAGTCCAGCCCGGGATCGGCGAGGCCGGATCCGTACCGACATAGGAGTAACCCGGATCCATGGAGGCCCATGAGGAACCCGGATCCGGTACGACGTATATGGAAGGCGGATCCGTGACGTGCACGGCAAGATATTGTACCGTAGTTAGGGCTGTCCGTAATCCGGCTAGGACTCTCCATGTAAACCCTAGATCCGTGCGCCTTTATAAGCCGGATCCCGGGAGCCCTAGAGGCACAACCACAACTCATTGTAACAACGCGAAAGCGCCCGGATAATTCCGGACAAGCAGCGGTAGGCCCTGTCATCGTGCGGGTGTTCCGAGGCTGGGTAACTCGCGTACCACCGTCCCGTGTGCACTCCGCCCTATGGCCCCTACTTCTTCTCCCCCTCGTGAGGATCCCTCCTCCGAGGTACCGTCGATTAGGCAACGACAGTTGTCATCAGTTACCAAAATGGGGGAGATTGTAAGGGTATATTGCTCCTATATGTGGTTTTGGTAATTAATGACAACCCCTATGGACTAATGTTTTCATTGAGTTTATATGAAGGAATATTCCATAGGTACTACTTGTAGTCCATGTGTTGAATTCAAGTATGGATGCCATGAAGATAAAGATATACCTTGTGTATTGGCATCAAGATCATCGATTTGAAGATATATATGTGATATGATCAAGAAGAAGAAATAAAGATGGAGTTCTTATGTGGAGCTCAATATTAGCCATGCTCTAGCTTATGTGATAAGCAATGAATGATCAAGATCTTGAGCGCTTGATTCCAGTTGAAGAATTCAAGTTATGACTCTAAGTCGGTGTCATGATAGTCTCATAAGTTGAGCTATGGTTGACTAAGATTTAGAGCATGCAAGCAAATGAAGAATTCTATATACACCTCAAGATAGTATGATAGAGCATGAGAAGTACAAGGTTGACCAATACAAAGAGTGAAGAATAGATTCAAGTTTGGTCAACACATGAAGCATGAAGAATGTGCCACGTAAAGTCACATGGTATGGTAAGCCTTGTCAATTATGCTTCATGAACTAACCCATCATATATCTGCCCTTGTGTTGTCTATATGGGTTAGGTATCTTTCCATGGGCATGCATCAAAAGTGAGATCTCATATAGTCCATGAGAGGATGACATCAAGTGGTGATCATCATCATGGTTGAGTTGGGCAAGTTCAAGTTGAGCATCTCGAGAGGATTATATGCTTGAAACTTGCCGTCCATTTGATGATAATGGACATGTGAAGATGTACATCAATAGAGCTTTCCCATCATAGTGTATGGGGGAGCATTTGTGAGTCTTCACGAAGTAACGATGATCAAGTAAGTCATTCCGGTTTGAGTGGAGCTTGAAGAGCTATCATCAAGATCAAGCGGGATGCGCAAGGCAAACGTATGGCCTTACTAGGTTTTCCTTTTACCGGTCTCAAGGTGATTATTGGGAGACCGGATTATAGGATAGAGAGCCGCACTATCAAGAGGGGTTTTCGGTTGGGTAACTTGATCACATCGTCTTATGGAGCTCAAACCTTTGTATGCTTTGCATTCCATAAATCTTATTGCTTCTTGGTGTTTCTCTGTGTGAGGTTCTTCAGCTTGTTTCTAGCTTTACAACAAGCCCAAGTTCATCGAAAACGGAATTCATATGCATCTTCTATTGCGTTTTCAAGCTTGGAGGTTTTACCGATGTTTCTTTTATAGATAGGTCAAACATTCATCTTATGGTTTTTACTCCATGGGTGGACAATGATGTTTCTATGCATAAAGTTGTAGGGCTTGTTGTTATCATTCCAACAAGCCCAAGATCATCGAAATCGGAGTCCGGACGCAAAAGTTATCATGGTTTTTGTAAACCATGTTTTCATATTTGGCCCGGTGGCGCCGGCTGTCTCACCGGCTCGTCCGGCACAGACCGTCTCCCACACCGGTGCCAACCGGACGGTTTCCAGGGGGCTTTCAGGGACGCCTGGTCCCTGGCCCGGTTTGACCGGCTCTCCCGCCAGGCGGCCCGGTCCCTGGCCCGTCGACCAGCTCTCACGCCAGGCTGCACGAAAAACTCCCAGATCTGCCCCAAACGGTCATATTTCGTTTGGCTATAAAAGGGGTTTCTTCCCCAACAGTTTTCTAGGGTTCTTGAGCACGTTTTTGACCACCATTGTTGAACCTCTTGAGCTTGCTTCCTCTCCCTTTCCTCTCATGATTCTTACTCATTCTTGAGGGATCTAAGAGAGGAGATCTAGATCTACAACCTCCACCAATCCATTTCTCCTCTAAGTGAGGGAAACTCTTGAGATCTAGATCTTGGAGTCATTTGTTGATTTCCTCCATTGTTCTTCCTCTCTAATCTCATCCTAGCATTTGTTGCTTGAGTGGGATTTGAGTGTGAAGAATTTGAACACCTCTAGTGTTCTTGCTTTGCATCATTGCATAGTGTTGAGCTCTCCACCACGATTAGTTCGAGTGAGAGACCGTGAGCTTGTTACTCTTGGATGGAGACATCCTAGTTGGCTTGGAGGTTGGTGCTCCGGTGATCTCTTCAAGGAAGATTGTGAAGAGGCCCGGGCTTCTCCTTCGTGGAGCTTGTGAAGTGGTTGTGGAGCTTGCCATCTCTGGAGCGGAGGAAAAGCTAACCATAAGGAAAGGGCCATTATCCTTCGTGAGTGTGGCTCGGAGAATAGGGTGAGCCTTCGTGGCGCGGGGAATCCTTCGTGGGACCTCCACTACTCCAAACGTGACGTACCTTCTTGCAAAGGAAGGGAACACGGGAATACATCCTCGTATCCGCGTGCCTCGGTTATTTCTATACCCGAGCTCTCTTTCCTTGTGATAGCCATCGTGCTTGAAGTACATATATCTTGATATCACTTGTGCTACATATATCTTGTGCCTATCTTGCTTAGCTCTAGTTGTTATTGTTACACTTAGTTGAGCTTAGCATATTTAGGGTTTGTGCTTGTAAACTAAACGTTAGTTTAATTCCGCATTTTTACAAGACAAATCCGCAAGAGTTTTTAAACGCCTATTCACCCCCCCTCTAGGCGACATCTCATCCTTTCACGCATAATTCATACATGCCTACCATCATGAGCACGATCATGATTATTTGTCTTAAGTATTTTACACGCAAAGTTCTTGATTTGCAGGTGGAGTGACACACGTGCTTGCTTGCTAACGTAGATAGCAAACTATAGTTAGCTAGGCTCATCTTAATAGATTTTTTTAACGTATCTTGAAAGAATGAAAATGCATAGTACAAAAAGAGAGGGACCAACATAAAATAATAAAGCTAGAAGTCCCGATAAACAGTGCAGAACAACATGCTAGGTAGAGGGGAACAAGAGACTAAACAGTGCATAACAACATCCTAGACAGAGGAGACCAAGAGCTCAGACGAGAGGAACAATAACCTCGATGGAGCGGAATAACAACCTCGACGAAGGGGAACACCAGTCTAGACGGAGGGGAACAACACCCTAGACGGAGGGGAACAACACCCTATACGGAGGGGAACAACATCTAGACAGTAGGGAACAACAATCTCAACGAAGCGGAACAACAGCTAGACAGTAAGGAACAACAACCTAGACGGAGAGGAACAACGATCTACACGGAGGGAACAACGACATAGACGGCGTGGAACAACGACCTACACGAAGGGGAACAACAACCTAGAATGGCGGGGAACAACAACGACTTACACGAAGGGGAACAACGAACTACACGGAGGGGAACACCAGCCTAGACAACGGGGAACAACGATCTACACGGAGGGAACAACAACATAGACGACGGGGAACAACGACCAACACGGAGGGGAACAACGACCTACACGGAGGGGAACAACAACCTACACGGAGGGGAACAACGACCTACACGGAGGGGAACAACAGCATAGACGGCGGGGAACAACGACCAACACGGTGGGGAACAACAACCTAGAATGGCGGGGAACAACGACTTACA
The DNA here is from genome assembly GCF_022539505.1 of Lolium rigidum. NCBI lineage: Eukaryota > Viridiplantae > Streptophyta > Magnoliopsida > Poales > Poaceae > Lolium > Lolium rigidum. Next base: position 241,534,228 of record NC_061512.1, on the reverse strand, counting down.
CAAAGGGGAGCAACGACATAGACCGAGAGGAACAACGACCTACACGGAGGGGAACAACAGCCTAAACAGCGGGGAACTACAACCTATATGAAGAGGAACAATAGCTTAGTTGGAGTGGAACAACAACTAAAATGAAGGAAAACCACGAAAAAAAAAACAAAAAAAAGGTGGAAGAAACATATAAAAGGACAAATGAAAAAAATCCTAACTAAAACTGAAGGCAGGACATACCTATAAACATGAATAGAATGCTCGAGGAAACGTAAAGGCTTAATGAAAGAATATGAAAACCAAATCTCGCGTTCGAATAAATAAATAATGTCGGTTTGTAGAATGAACAAATGTCACCTCACGTCGCAGCGGCAAGGGGGGGAGTTGCTATACACCACCCTGGTCGGTGTGGACCAGGTACCGCACCCCCAAGGGAGCCTGTTGGGCCGGCCCAGTCACGTTTCTTTTTGTTTTTTTTTCTGTTTTTCTCCTTTTCTGTTGTTTCATTTCTTTTCTTTTTTATAAATCTAAAATGCTAATGTGAATTTTTTCAGAAAAATATTTTTTTTATAATATGAACTTTCCAAAATCTGAATTTTTTTAGATTTGTATATTTTTGAAAAATTGAAAAAAAAAATCGAATTTTTCATTTTTTACATGAACAATTTCCGAATTTGAACAATTTTTGGATTTGAACATTTTTCGAATTGGAACAATTTTTGGATTTGAACATTTTTATGTTTAATATTGTTTTTCAAAATTTGAATATTTTTTTAGATTGAACATTTTTTAGATTGAACACTTTTTGAAAAATTTGATTTTCCCAAAATTTGAACATTTTTAGAAAATGAACATAGTTTAAATTTGAACATTTTTCGATTATGAACATTTGTCGGATACGAACAATTTTTAGCTTTGAACATTTTTCATTTTGAACACTTTTCAAATTTGAACGTTTTTCGAATTTGAACTATTTTCAATTTTGAACTTTTTCAATTTTGAACAAAAATAAAAATAATTAGAAAGAAAAGGAAACAAAAAAGAAAACAGAAAAAGAAAGAAAAAAAACAGAAACTGAAAACGAAAAGAAAAAATAAAAAATGTGAAAATGGGCCAGGCCGAGTACCCGACCAGGGTATGTGGTGCCTGGTAGGCACCGACCTGATCGGTGTATAGGATTTTCCGCAAGGGGCACGTTCGACACCCAGGTTCGAATTTCCAATCCGTTCGATTTTTTGATAACGCGCTCCGCAAATGGGTCGGCCCACAAACGCGCGGCTTTCAGCGAACTAGTGTTCCGTAGCGCGCGCTAGCGAGCAATTTTCTTGGTGGCTTTGTTTTATAGAAGAAGCTCAAAAGAGAGAATCGGAGAAACTTGCGTAGTGCTAGACATATACGGAGTTTCCGCATTCCGCGATTTCGTGATTGTGATCATCGAACACATCATCAAGTCAGTATGTAGGTGCGAGTGCATGGAAATCCATTCGTAGATGTAGCAATATGGGGCAAGTTTGCTTCTCGACTATTGTTATCTTCTAAATTAGAAACCCGGTGAAAAGACATTGCGATAGTGTATTGTGCCAAAGCTTTGTGAGTGAAATCGGCAAACCACCTAAAGGTACGATATGATCGGCGCAATGTTTTTGAGGAAAAAAAAACGACGGACATCGTCCACATAGATAGTTGTTGTTGGAACATGTATCCATGATATATGCGAGAGGACATGGGCTCTAATATGGTACAGTCCTTCGCGCGTAGCTTATCTTATGTATTGAGAGGGGGCAAGAAACCAATCATAATTGCACATCTGTGACATCTCGCTCCTTTTTTTTAGAATAAGAGAGACTTGTATTAAGTTAAAACAAACGAAACGTCCTCCGTTACAAGGTGATTTACAAGATCAAGTAAGAACTGCTATTTTGGTATCATTTTACAATACAATGATTATTCTCATTTCCATTTCACACACGCCTCTGGCCGCTACCTCTAACTGCCTCATTTGCTTCTTTCAAGCAGAAGGTCATGTGCAAGGGCTGGTGCTTTCTTGCCAGAGAAAAAACTAGTGCTTATTTGAGGTAGTATTAGTCATTTATACTAAATATTTTTACTTCATATAACCCGTTTCATCGAACTAACTCTTTACTTAAAGTGTTTACAACATAGTATTCTCATTAAATTTTGAGATACACTGTTACTATATGATTTATACTATGACAACAAATTGATATTTTCTGATGAATTAACTAAAGCTTTCATTAACTCAATTCTATCTAGATTTGAGAAATTAAATCTAGAGTTGCATGACTCCATAGATTAGTTTTTGGCATCCATATGATAGTTAGTGTATAAGTACATGTTCTAGTCCCATTGAATATATGGCATAAATATCTAAAGCTTGTTCTCTTATGAATATCTCAATCAGGTTTGTATAGTGCATAGTTGTCGGAAGTAGATGAAAAACTAAATGTGTTAACAACATGAACTTACAATGTATTACAGCTTTGAAAGTTCGGAGATGGTAAACCTAGAGGGGGGTGAATAAGTTTCTACAAATTTTAATTCTTTCTTCGCAATATTAGGCTTTGCGGAATATAGATGTGAGCCTAATGCGAACTAGGTGAGGCAACCTATATGATGATACAAGTAACTCAAGCACGAAGGCTCTCATAGGCAGTTATATGACAAGTAAGGAGTTCGGTTAGAGATAACCGATAGCACGCGGAGACGAGGGTTTATTCCTGTGTTCCCTTCCTTTGCAAGAAGATACGTCACGTTTGGAGGGGTGGAGGTCCCACGAAGGATTCCCCAACGCCACGAAGGCTCACCCTATTCTCCGGAGCCTATCCCACGAAGGAATAGCTCACTCACCTGTGGTAGACTTTGAGTTAGCCTCCAAACCTTCACAATCTTGTCACGAGAAAATCCACAACCCGGATGTTCCCGGACCTCGTTTGCCCACCTAGGGTTTCCAAGGAACTCTAGAGAGCAAGTTTCTTGATGAATACAGGGGGAAACAAGATTTAGCTCGGTAGAACGGTAGATCAGGGCCTCCTCTAACTTTTCCACGGAGGGATTTGAGTTTGAGTGGAGGAGGAGGGAGATCTGGGGCTTTTGGTGTTTCTATCAATGAAGTATGAGAGAGAGAGAGAGCTCAAGAATAGTTTGTAGTGTAGTGCCTAACTGTTCAGAGGTAGGAGAAGGGATATTTATAGAGTCACTTGAAATCTGGCCATTGCAACTTGTCCACCTCAGTATTTCCTCAAGGAACCTGGTCAACCGGGCCTGGGGCCGACGGTGGCCGGAGGATTTCTTGGCGATGGGCGTCGTACAAGCCCTCGTCTCCTCGTCCATGTTGGCGTCGTTGCCACCGATCAGGAACGCCAGGTCGGTGTTCCTCTTCTTCGCCGTGGAGGTTTCTGTGAGCAAGGAAATTCAGACGCCCTGGTTGGCGAGCATCGCCTTCCACCGCACGTCGTGCTTGTCGTCCCTCCCAGCGGCGTGCACCCTCGCGTCAGCCCAACACTTGTCGAAGGACGCCTGCAACCTATCAGCTGGATGGCCAGCCTTCTTCTGCTCTTTCAGCTTCTTCTGGCCGAGCTCGGGGCGGCCCGCCGACGTGGCAGGTGTTGGATCCTCGGGTTGTACTACTCGCCCTTGTTATTGGCGAGATTCTTGCGCACCGCCTTCCACTTGTCGCACTCCTCGATGCGGGCGAACACGTTGAGGTACTTGAACATCTGGCCGTCGTTGTCGTCCGCGTACATGTCGAGTGCCCGCCGCATCTGCAAAAACAGGCCGGCGATTCAAGATTACCGTGAGCCACGGCGATGTATAGTCAACGGAGGAACCACGGCGAGTGAGCATACCTTTGCTTCAAAGTCCTCGCCGCTCACAACATGTTTGTCGAGCTCCTCCTGTATGTCGTGCCACTTGCTGCACGCCGCCTGAATGATCCCCCAATGGGTGCCCATTGCCTTGTCGCCGCGTTCCATCACCGTCTTGTTGAAGTACGGATCGACGAGTTTGCGCTCGTCGAACGCCACCTTGACCCGCTGCCAGTACGTGTCGTAGTTCTGATTGGCGCCGGTGATGCCGTTCATAGACACTGTCTTCCAAGCTTTGGCGAGACACTCCTCTTCTTTGCCCGTCCATTTGATCCGTGGCTCGGCTGGCGGAGAGCTCTTCTTCCTTTTCTTCTTCCCCTTGGACGGCGCCTGCGTGCGTTCAGGCTCTTCCTCTTCGTCGACGTCCTGGTCGAGGTAGGTCTGCTCATCTTCTTCGTCAACGTCTTGGGTACCATCGTTCTCATCGTGGTGATCGTGGTCGAGGTTGACGCCGCCCCGCGACGCGACGACTTCCGTCGCCCTTGCCTCCTCTTGTGTGAAGAAACTCGGGCTCGACGCGGCGGCCATGGTGCCCGACGTGATCATCTCGTGCATCACAGGCTCATTCGGCGGCGGCATCCCGGGGTTGGAGAAGGAGAGCGACCCACGTCGTAGGGCAGGCGAGATGCCCTCGTACATCGCACCGTCGTACGCCAGCGGTGACAGCGTAAACCCCGCCATGCCAGCGGCGTAGGTGTCATGGAACATGGTCGTGGCTGGCAACGCCGGCGAGAAGGAAGGAGAGTCGATCATACCTTGGGTCGGCCATGGCCGGGGGAATTGGCCGACGCGCGGCTGGATGAAGTTGATGGAGATCAGCCTCGCCTGTTCCTCCGCCGCCACCCTCTTCGCGTTGCACTTCTTCTCCCTCTCCGCCTTGCCGCGAGTTTCATTCCGCCGCCGCTCCACATCCGTTGCCCACTGTGCGTTTGTCAGGCCCGGCGGCCTCTGTTTTGGCGCCCGCGGCTTCCTCGCCTTCGGCGCGCAATCGGCGGCGGGCTTCTTCGGCGGCATGGTGGTGGAAGGGAAGAGGAGGAGCTGCAACTGTGGGGGAGAATGGCGGTAGCTCCTCCGAAATTCGGCGGGGAAAATGGTTCTATGCGGCGCATTTTAGAGGGAAACGAAATTAATGGAGGGAACTACTAGTTATGTCACTGACAACGCGGGCCCGCTCGACGTTTCTCGCGCTTTTTTTTCGTCCGGAGTCCCCGACCGGGCCTCGGAAACCCGGGGATGGCCTGGGAAGGCCCTGATACGTCTCCGACGTATCGATAATTTCTTATGTTCCATGCCACATTATTGATGATATCTACATGTTTTATGCATACTTTATGATGATTTTATGTGTTTTCCGGAACTAACCTATTGACGAGATGTCGGAGGCCCAGTTGCTGTTTTCTGCTGTTTTTGGTTTCAGAAATCCTACAAAGGAAATATTCTCGGAATCGAACGAAATTAATTCCCACGATCTTATTTTGCCCGGAAGCTTCCAGAGCACCGAAGAGGGGCCAGAGGGGAGCCAAGGGGCCCTACCCCACAGGGCGGCGCGGCCAAGGGGGGGCGCGCCCCCCTAGTGTGTGGTCCCCCCGTGGCCCCTCCGACTCCGACTCTTCGCCTATTTAGTCGTCCCTGACCTAAAACCTCACCCCCGTTCGACGAAACCAGAGAAAACCATCCAGAGCCGCCGCCATCGCGAAACTCCAATTCGGGGGACAGAAGTCTCTGTTCCGGCACTGTTGTGGGTATACTTCATGGGTGTACCATCGACAGTGCCTAGATCCGGCAAGCCCGGGTGGCCCACAGATGGTGATGATGCATGTGGCCCATCGGGCGGCCCAGTTGCTGTTGATCATGAAGGAAGAAGTCCGGCCCGGGATCGATAGCCGGATCCGTACCGACATTAGGAGTAACCCGGATCCATGGAGGCCCATGAGGAACCCGGATCCGGTCGCGACGTATATGGAAGGCGGATCCGTGACGTGCACGGCAAGATATTGTACCGTAGTTAGGCTATCCGTAATCCGGCTAGGACTCTCCATGTAAACCCTAGATCCGTGCGCCTTTATAAGCCGGATCCGGGAGCCCTAGAGGCACAACCACAACTCATTGTAACAACGCGAAAGCGCCCGGATAATTCCGGACAAGCGGCGGTAGGCCCTGTCATCGTGCGGGTGTTCGAAGGCTGGGTAACTCGCGTACCACCGTCCCGTGTGCACTCCGCCCTATGGCCCCTACTTCTTCTCCCCCTCGTGAGGATCCCTCCTCCGAGGTACCGTCGATTAGGCAACGACGGTTGGCGCCCACCGTGGGGCCTGCGGCGTACGGAGGCCGGAGCCGGGAGGGTTCCGCCATGGGAAGCTACGACGACACCATCGGCTGTGGGGCGTGTCCTTTACGCCGGAAATCTGCCGATCGTCCCTCCGGATGAGTGTTGGATTCCGGCTAAAACCGACCCCGTCAAGCTCTCCATCGTCCCGAGTTGGCGGCATACACATCTTCATCGGGGAAACCATCGATTCCGACGGAAACCCACTGGTAAGTAGCGCCGACGCGACCGCCGCGCGAGCGGGACGCGATCACGAAGATCCGATCCGAGACGCAGGAACTTCCTAGCGAAGATTCCGCCTTAGATCTGAAAAAATCAAAACCCACCCAATCCGCCCACGAGCGGGAAGTAACGGTGGAAGACCAATGCGGATCCGCTCGGGTCTCCCGAGTGTTAGAGAAGCAAAGGTGTCACTTCGTACACTTCTTGGCCCATACCGCCGGAACCGCCCCTCATGAAGCCGGTGCTGGTCCCGAGCGAGTCGAGGCCCGGAAAACAACGCTGCTCCGGATCGGCGAGAGGCTGCTCGGAGAAAGCGAGACTCGGTTGAAGAATCGATTTTGGGAAATCTAAGCCCAATCTCCGGAGACACCCGAGTCCATGGACACCTGCGAGTTTGATCGCAAGGTGACGGAACTCGGATACGGTGAACAGCCTGAAGTCGACTCCGTCCTGCCAAAGCAGGTACTTGCAACTGTAGCGGCGCTCGGAGAAGACGGATCAGAAGCGGCAGACACTCAATCCGACCCCAAGCCATCCCACCACGGATCTCCGATGTCACGGGAGCGGCCCCGTAGGGATCCTTCCTCGGAGAGCCTCCTGTCGCTCGAAGAGATAGTTGCACAAGCACGCATGGATTTGGTCGCAAAGTCGGACGTCCTCAACAAGCCAATAACCCCTGGCGATGCCGCGGATCCGGAGGCTTTAGAGGCCACTAGAAAGGAGATGCTGGCCACGGCCAAAAAGTTTGCTAACACCGCAGTTGCTATATTGGATGAGAGGGAAGAAGCTGCACTCGATCATGGATCGCTTTGAAAGACAGGATCGCGAAGTCACCGCAACGCTCGAGCAAGTCAAGAGTATGAGAAAGGAGTGGGAGGTGAAAATGACCTACGCACAGGCGGAGGCTGATAGAATCGTCAGAGAAGCAATCCCTCCCCGCAGGATCAACTTCGCAACCCCTGCCGAACAGCAGCCGCTAGCCACCCCAAAGGACAATTTGGCGAAAGCTGCAGAAATTCTGAAGAAAAGTGACGAGGAGGTTGACATCAACTACTTGCGCACGCTCGTCGCTTCGGCGGTTAAACGAGCGAGCAAGGCGGATACTTCGCGCAAGTTGGAATCTAACCCGGAGCATTGCGTCTCCACCGCGCGGAAGGACGCCCACAACAATCGCCATCGAGATGACGAGTCGCGAACCGGATCCTCGGAACGCGAGAAGGAAAGCCGGGAACACCCAAATCCGATCCCCGTACCATCAAAGACGCCACCGTCAGATCCGAGAAAGGGAAAGGATGCAATGTACTCCGGACGAGACAAGTACCGCAACGCCTCTCCTCCGCCTAATGGTTACCCGCGTCCCCCTCGTCGCCGTAGTCCAGCCGGAAACACCAGGCCTCAAGGGCATGGTGGAATTGTTATCCGCGACATCGTGATGCCCTCCGGAACCCGGAACAGGGAGCGCACGCCGGAACCTCGCCGGAATCGGAACATTGATCGTGAGCCCGAGCCTAGGAGGAGCCGGAATGAGGAACGCGACCGGAGCCCCGCCGGGCCGGAGCGACCCGGGGCAGCCCGGCGTCATGGCGAAGGCAGCCACGGGAGCCGGAGCCGGCACCGGGAGGGCCGGGGAGAATCTGCGAGGCGGAAGCGAGGAGGTCGGATCGGCCCCCTCGCGGGTCTCCTCACCACCACCTAGCGGTGGCGGCGGAGGTGGAGGCGGAGGCGGTGGCCGGAGATCTCGCTCTCGCTCACGGTCCCCGCGTCACGGCTCGCGCGACGCGCGGGAACGCCTCAACGAATACAGAACCGACTACATCGGACCAAAGTGCTTTGGCGAGGATGATTCGAGAGGAACCAAAGCCAAGGAGCTCCCTCAAGCTACCCGGAAACACTGAAGCATTATGATGGCACCGAAAGGCCGGATACCTGGATTGAGGATTACTACAATGCAGTAACCTTCGCCGGAGGAACCCCTAATATCGCCTGCCGCATGCTCCAGTTGTACCTTGTAGGACCAGCCCGGATCTGGCTCAGCGACCTCGAGAAAAACTCCATCTTTTGCTGGTTCGACCTGAAGACCGCTTTTGAGAAACACTTCAGAGGCACCTACAAAAGACCTGCCACGGCAAGCGACTTACAAACTTGTATCCAGAAGAAGGGAGAAACCTCAAGAAACTTCCTCACACGATGGTTGGCATGCGAGGAACGAGTGCGAAAACGTCGACCACACCACTCGCCATGTACGCCTTCATTGGTGGACTGCAGAGAGGAGGATTGCTGAGGCATAAGCTTACATGTTTGGCTAACGCCAACAAACCGACTTTGGACGAGATGATCTCCATTGCCGGTGATCACTACTGCCGCCGATGACGACGCGGGCGGTGATATAGCAGCCTACAGCAATCCCCCTGCACCAACAAAAGAAGAACCGTGATAACGGTAACAGCAGCGGCCACAAACGCAAAAACCCTGATGACCAGAAGAGTGGCGGATCCGACATGGTCGCCATGGCGTTCCAACGCGGAGGTTCAGGAGGTGGAAGAGGACGTGGCCGCGGAGGCGGAGCCGGCAGGGGTCAGCAGCATGGCACTGAGGTCACTGCTGGCGGATCCCGCGCCCCGCAAACCTACGAGGAATACAGAGACATGCCCTGCCTGGCCCACTTGGATCCGGCTACAGGGAAGTCCACTCACACCAACCGCAACTGCAAGTGGGTCAACGACCTAAAGAACGACCCGGAGGCAGGATACAAGCGAGCCCGGAAGCACCGCCCACGCGGCAAAGGAGGCAAGGGCAAGAACAAGGACAAGGAGGAGGACAGTTCCGAGGCGATGGACGAGGATGACAACTCGCCGGATCCCAAAGCCGGATCCGCAGGTAAATCCAACCCCTTCGAGAAAAAGAGCGTGGGGGCTTACCACACCTTCCTCGGAACCCCCACGATCCGCGCTACAAAATCAGCTACCCGGATCCCGAACGCCACGGTTCCGGGCGTGCCGCGATATGTCGGGTGGTCGGAAGTTCCGTGCACATTTGACGGGGAAGATCATCCCGCCATTGTGCCAAAAGAATACTACGCCTTGGTTGTGAGTCCCCGCATAGACGGGTATGACTTCTCCAAGTGCCTCATGGATGGCGGAGCCGGCTTGAACATCATGTACCTGGAGACTCCGGAGCGGATGAACCTCACCAAGGAACGGCTCAAACACAGCACCACCGAGTTTCACGGCGTGGTTCCGGGTAAGAAGGCGAACTCCCTCGGCGGCATCACACTTCCCGTGGCTTTCGGCGATGTTCACAATTTCCGCGAAGAGAAGATCACGTTCGAAGTTGTGCCCTTCAAGAGCTCCTACCATGTCATCTTCGGCAGGCCCACCTACCACAAGTTCCACGCAAGAGCGTGCTATATCTACAACAAGCTCAAGATGCCGGGTCCTAATGGTATGATCACCATAACAGGAGACTACAAAAAGGCTCATGAGTGCGAGTTGGGCGAAGCCGCCTTCGCAAAGTCTGTCATATCCGGAGAAGAGGCTGAAAGGCTACGAGGCCGCGGTGGATCCGGCCGAGATGCAAACCACCAAGAAGCGAGATCTCCGAACGAGAAAAACTCCTTCGGGGCCGCGATAGAGACCAAGAAAGTCGGCTTCAAGGAAGATGACCCTAGCAAGCAAGTCTCGATCGGAGCCAACATGGACCCCAAATAGGAAAGCGCGCTCGTCGAGTTCCTCCGCGCTAACATGGATATCTTCGCATGGCAACCTTCGACATGTCCGGAGTACCTAGGGAACTCGCCGAGCACTACCTCAACATAAATCCGGGGGCTAAACCGGTGAAGCAAGCTATGCGACGCTTTGGAGATAAGAAGCGCCACGCCATAGGAATGGAATTAGAAAAGTTACTAGAAGCAGGTTTTGTAATAGAAGTTATCCACACCGATTGGGTCGCGAATCCCGTCCTTGTACCCAAAAAGAACACTGAAATACTAAGAATGTGCATCGATTACTACGGCTTGAACAAACATTGCCCGAAGGATCCGTTCCCCTGCCGCGCATTGACCAAGTCATTGATTCGACGGCGGGGCGGAACTTCGTGTTTTCTTGATGCGTATTCCGGGTACCATCGGATCCGGATGAAGGAATCCGACCAAAAGGCGACTTCATTCATTACCCCGTTTGGTACTTACTTGCTATGTTACTATGCCTTTTGGTTTGAAAAACGCAGGTGCCACCTACCAACGTACGATGCGGCGGTGCTCGAAGGACCAGATTGGCCGGAACGTGCACGCCTACATCGACGACATCGCGGTCATGACCCGGAAAGGATCCGACTTGATCGGCGACCTCACGAAACCTTTGAGAATCTCCGTCGGTACAAGATGATGTTGAATCCGCTGAAGTGCGTCTTTGGCGTGCCAGCCGGAAAACTCCTTGGCTTCATAGTCTCTCATAGAGGCATTGAGGTTAACCCGGAAAAGATCAAAGCAATCCTGTGTATCAAACGGCCAACTTGTCTCAAAGATGTGCAACGACTAGCTCGGTTGTGTCGCAGCAATCGATAGGTTTGTTAGCCGTCTTGGCGAGAAGGCGCTACCTCTGTACAAGTTGTTGAAGAAAACGAGACAAATTTGTGCGGGACGACGCAGCTGACGCAGCTCTTCGAGGGTTGAAGGAAATACTTACCTCCCCACCTATCTTGGCAGCCCCAGCGAGTCGAGCCAATGCTCCTTTATCCGGCGGCCACCAACAAAGTCATCGGCCTCGTCATCGTGGTGGAGCGAAAGGAAGAAGGTCATGAATATGACGTCCAAAGACCTGTCTACTACATAAGCGAGGTGTCGACGGAGTCAAAGCAAAGATACCCTCACTTTCGAAGCTAGCTTATGGAGTTTTCCTAGGCAGCCGGAAGCTGAGACACTACTTCCAAGAGCACCCGATACGAGTTGTGAGCAAGGCTCCGCTATCAACAATTCTCAACAACGGCGACGCAACGGGACGGACGGCTAAATGGGGCATTGAATTATCCGCCTTCGACATCGCTTACAAGCCAAGGACTGCGGTAAAATCCCAAGTCTTGGCAGATTTCGTTGCAGATTGGACAGAAGCTCCGGATGCAAGTACGGAGCCGGAACCAGAGACATGGGTTATGCACTTCGATGGATCCAAGCGGCATCAAGGCTCAGGAGCCGGAGTCACCCTGAAGTCCCCTACCGGAGAAGAACTGCAGTATGTTCTGTAGATCCACTTCGAAGCTACAAATAACATGGCGGAATATGAGGCTCTATTACACGGTTTGCGCATCGCTGAGGAAATTGGGATCAAGCACATCATATGCTGTGGAGATTCCGACTTGGTGGCACAACAAGTAGCCGGAACCTGGAACGCCAGAAATTCCGTCATGGCAGCCTACAGAGACGAAGTTGATGAGCTCGCCAAGTACTTCCTCGGATACGAAGTCAAGTACGTCGGGAGAGACGATAACACGGCGGCGGACATGCTATCCAAGCTCGGATCCGGCGGAAAGCCAATTCCGCTCGGAATTTTCCTAGAGCATCTCCGGATACCCTCGGTGAAGGGCGCTAACCCGGAAAACCCGGAAGTGGCGGTGTCTCCGGCTAGAGAGGTATTGGCTACCATTCCGGCTTGGACACAGCCTTTCTGGACTACCTCATCGATCGGAAGTTGCCGGAGGACGAGGTCCTCGCGCGCCGGATCATCGGACGAGCACGATCCTACACAATTGTTGATGGACAGCTCTACAAACGAAGCGCAACGGGGGTATTTCTCAAATGCGTCTCCAATCAAGATGGCATTGAAATCCTCGGAGAGATCCACGCGAGGGACTGCGGGCACCATGCCGCTCCCGGGTCACTCGTTGCAAAAGCTTTCGGCTAGGCTTTTATTGGCTCACGGCTAAAGAAGATGCTGACAAGATAGTCAAGACCTGCCGAGGTTGTCAGTACTATGCTACTCAACCAAACGCTCCAGCCCAAGAGCTGAAGACCATACCTATCACCTGGCCATTTGCGGTGCAGGGGCTCGATATGGTTGGTAAGTTAAAAAGATCATCTCCTGGTGGTTGTGAATACCTCCTGGTCTCTGTTGACAAGTTCGGCAAGTGGATCGAGGCCAAGCCGGTGAGAAAAGCCGACGGTGCTACGGCACTAAAATTTGTACTGCAGCCTCGTGATGAGATTCGGCATCCCACACGACATCATAACGAGATAATGGCACAAACTTCGCTCAGGGAGAATTAAAGGATTATTGTGAGACAATGGGGATTCGATTGGACCTTGCATCTGTGGCCCACCCACAATCCAATGGTCAAGTTGAAAGAGCTAACGGTCTAATATTATCAGGAATCAAGCCACGCCTTGAAGAACCGCTGCGACGAGCAGCTGGAGCTTGGGCCGACGAACTAGACGCTGTCTTGTGGAGTTTGCGAACTACCCCTAACGGGTCAGCAGGGTTTACCCCTTTCTTCCTGGTATACGGATCCGAAGCCGTGATTCCCTCCGACATCATCCACGATTCACCGCGAGTTTCCGCCTATAATGAAGAAGCGGTTGACGAGGCCGGACGGCTATCCGTGGACCCGATCGAAGAAGCTCGGAATCTAGGCGACCGGCGCTCCGCCATCTAGCCGGCAAAAGCTCACGACGGTATCACGGTCGTCGAGTCCGAATCGCTCCTTCATGGCGGGAGACTTGGTCCTCCGCCTTCGACGAGGTGAAAGACCATAAGTTGCAATCTCCATGGGAAGGACCCTTCGTCGTTAGCAAAGTGCTTCATAACGGGTCATACTACCTTGTTGATTTCCGCGAGCTGAGGGATAGACACCGCTAGCTGGCGCCGGAAACGCAAGCGTGAGGATCCGGATGACATCTACGATGAAACAGATCGCCCTTGGAATATCGCACAGCTACGTCCTTTCTACACTTAGCATATTCTTTCCGAGTTACAAACTCTGTAATAATTATACATGATCAATGAAATAAAGCTTATGGTTCACTCTTTGAGTCTTTTACCTCCTTTACTTGTTCATTTTTAGATCGTGTATGTTTTCCGACTAAAACCGCAGAGCTGGATTCTTCCGCCTAGGCGTGTACAAAAGTTGTGATTTTCAAAAATCGTCCTTCGGGACGTAAGCTTAAGTTTTACGATTAAGTTGTTGTCATGTTGCGAACTCGTGGATTCCTAGTAGCGATTTCCGGCACCTATGCACTGGGGGCTTGTTTCCGCGGTTATGGACGGATTGCCATTGGGCTTCGTCGCCGCGGCGAGCATTTCCGGCTAAGGTTTTCCGGCTCGTGGAAGGTCAAGCGGGCAAGCCGGAAAATAACGAAATCAGCACTTGCTTTCCGACATAAAACGAAACATGCACATAATATTAAACGGATAGCAGGATAAGTGTTTCCGCCCCATGCATAATCGTTTCGTTCCTAGCTACTTAAGAATTTAAGTCTTATTACAAACCCACTCTGGGGCCAAAATGATGCAACTTGTTTCATTGATTAAAGCAGGAACTCTACTCGGAGTCCTCTTCTTCTGATTGCTGGTAGGAGGAGCCGTCGTCGCTGTCACCAGATCCGGCTTTGGAGTCGTCACCAGAGTTTTCTCCGGAATGCTCCCCGCTTGATCCGGATCCTTCCCCGTAAAACTCCGGCTCACCTGCTTCTTCCTCAGCATCGGAAAAGCCTTCGGGCAGATCATGTTTGTTATACCAGAACGAGTGATCTACTCGCCTGACAAACAGCTGTTCATATCCTTCGGTTTCCGCGAGGAGCGCCCATGTCGGAACCCTTGGGGGCTCCGCGTGCAATAGTCGCCGAGGTTGAGCGAGGGGAAGTGAGCCTTGCGGGTGGCCAAGACCGGGGAGGCGACTCCGCGTGCTTGAAGACTTCTGCCGGTCCTTGATGAAATCCGGCACCGGCTTCATAAGATTGGTCATCGTATCGATGAGCTGTGGTTTTGGCCTTCTTCGAGAGACGAGTCGTGGCGATTCCGCGACAAGCTTCAAGTAACGCGTTAATGGATTTCCGCGCTTCATCGTATGCCTCCGTCCTCGTAAGGTTTGACTCTTTTGACCATTCATAGCCAAGGCTTGCTATGGAAGAAAGATGTTCAGTTCCGTTAGAGAGGAATCATACAAGTTAGTCGGAGCAGCGATACGGAAAAATGCTTACGGAAGATAAGTTTGTCAATGGCCTCCGCCTCCTCCTCCAAAACTCTGTTCTTGGATATTATGGAAATCACGCGGCCCTGGCTTTTCTCCAGTTTATCATTCAGTTCCGCCAGGTCGCTAGCATGCTTCTCGGAGAGTTTCTTCCTTGCCTCAGATTCCTTTTTGGTGGATTCATGAATGAAGGTTTTGAGGGACTCGTTCTCCGCCTCAAGCACCTTGACTTTGGCGGAAAGCTCATCAAACGAGGAGTGCTTGGCGAGATTCTTCGAAGGCGAGAAAAGTTGCACATATTATGCATCCTGAACTATGACAACACAAAAAGTGAAGACCCGGATCTCGTACCTTTAAGGCGGGTCTCAAGCGGTTGGATAGCCTTTTGGCTGTTTTCCGCGTTACGGCGCGACCCCTCAATTTCCGTGATCTGCTCTAGCACATGAATGCGCGAGATCTTTGTGCAATTTCCGTGTGGTCTATGAAGCGACGGGGAGATTAGCCGGATATTTAAAATCTTGGGGGCTAGCGAGGAATTCAGTTTGAGATATAAAAATTTTAAATTTCCGTCTAAAGTACATTCTGGGAAAGCATCGGATATTACACGTTACACGGAACTATATCACCCAATGCTTGGGGGCTAGTATTACCTGCCGCACTTCCTTGTGCTTGGCGAAAAAATCCTTCAAGTCGCTCTCCAGCTCGGCGAGTTCACGCACCTCCTCGTCCGGTTTTCCCCATACCTTGTTCAGCATGGCGGAAACTTCCGCGTGACGTTGTGCAAGGGTAAGTTTTTGAAGGGACGGAGTTGGTTGGAGATTGACTCGGGTCGCGTTGGTGACTTGGAGGAGCTTAGCCTTTTGCTCCTGTTCTTCTTCAGTGGGCTCCGCGAAAGCGGAGCTTGGTTGGTCTGGTGGAGGAATTGGTGACGAGGCACCCTTGGCGGAGTCGCCATGAGGAACGGGATCTTCAGGAAGGTCATCAATGTCGATGATATCCTTTGGATCCGGCTTGGTGGCGGAGGAAGCCTTGGGCGGCACTTCAACCTCAGGAGTGATGGGAAATGAAGCCGGAGATGGCTTGGCTCTCTTCTTGAGGACCTTTGGGGCCTTGGGAGGGCTGGCTTCGGAGCTTCGGAAAAAACATAAAAGTATAAGAGCAAGTGCTGAATCAGAACTTGGGTCTCGGAAGTGGATATTTACCGGAAGGTTTGAAGAAATGCTTTGGATTGCGAGGCTGCCCCCTATTGCTGGTATTAATCGGCGAGAGGCGCTTCTTTTCCGCCTCCAATTTCCGGGTGGCCGCAATGCTTGAGCCCTTCGCGGGCACGTTTTGCATAGGGGCTGGAAGGAGCCGGCTTCTTCCTCTTAGCAGGGCGGGAAGCCTCGGGAGCTTCCGCCTCCGGTGCAGCTTCCGGATCCGCGTGGCCGGTGGATGGGACTCGGAGGAGAGTTCCGAGTTCATTTTCCTCAAGCGCCTCGAGCTGACACAAAGTTAACACTTAGATGAAAAAGTTTGAAGAAAAACAATAAACCAAAGTCTAGACGACGTACCGCGGTTCCGGATCCATTTGTATGGATATCTTTGTTGCATACGTGAACATGGAGTTCACGTGAGATCTTGAGGAGGACCCGGATCCTCTTGTCGATGGCGTCGGCGGAAAGATTGTCTTTGGTGGCGCGCATTGGATCGTCGCGCCCCGTGTATTCAAACATCAGGCGGTCCACTGTGTTGCGGCGGGCTGGATCCGCTTGGTGAACCGGGAAAGGGTTAAGTCCTTCCCCGTCAGCCCCTCCTCCGTGAGCTTGCGAGATCCGCCTAACGGCGCGGGTCGATTGAGGCGAGTCGGAGAAGTGGAGGCGGTGCGTCCATGACGGAAGCTCGGTGGCGGGCGGTTCTTAAAAACCGGAATCTTCTTTTCACTCGCGGGGTCGGAGACGTCCTTCGGAGTAGAAGAAACCCCGGACCGGTACCTCGCGGATTCGTGGCGGTCGGTAGGGGGTAGACGCGGCCCGGGCGGAGCATAAAGGTGATGGATCCGCATGTAGCGAGTTCGGCGGTGCCGGATCCTCTCCTTCTTGACAGAGAAAAAATATTGGAATAGAGAAATCTCGGGGGTTACCGGAGATGGCCTTCGCGAGAGGGCGACGTGGTTGCGATGGCGAGGACGCTGTTTGGAGATATGTTGTGGGGTTGGAGTCCATACGTCTTCGAGAATCTCCAAGAAGAAGTCCGAAGGCGGAAATGAAAATCCGCGCTCTACCGGCGCCTTCGTCGGCACCATCTCATTGTCCTTCGGAGCGGGAGCAAGTTCATTTGGAGCCGACCTCCGGCTTCGGGTTGCGGAAAGCCCTCCGACTCGAGGTTCTTGAGCTCCATCTCGGTGGTGGTGCGGGGCCACCACTTTCCTTTAGCCTCGGAGTCTCGCTTCAGAGCTTTTGATTTTTCGTGGCCTCTTCCGCCTGGTGCTCCGTTTGACCCTCCCGGAAGCTTTCTCCGGGTGAGCGAGAGGTCCCCTCGGCCTCCTTGCCGGAATCCTTTGAAGGATCCGGCCGGACTGGAACGAAGGGAGGAGGGGCGGAGGAGATCGGGGTCGCCATGATCGGCTCCGAGGTCGGAGGCGGAGTCGTTGAAGACATCCGAGGAAAAGAGTTTGGCGGAAACTTACTTTAGTTGGATCCCACATCGTCTTCCCCAAAGTTCACCCCTACCAACTACGGCACGAGAACGAAGCTCGAGAGCTCACCGTGATGGAGTCCGCGGTGGTCGGAGTCGCCGGCGACGAGGTTTCTGCGCGGTGGCTCGCTGAAGTTAAGAACTGGACGAACACCGTGCGGCGGCGAAGCGACTCCGGCGAAGTTCCGGCGAGATTCCGGCACGGCGGAGAAGAGCTCGTGGGCGGCGCTTGGCTGAGAGGTGAGAAGGGGGTGAATGAGGGTAAAGGGCTCGACGGCGGATATTTATAGGCTGAGGGGATAAGATTCGTGTTCCGCATCCTGTGGTCGGAACGCAAGCGTCGCACCGTTGGATGCGTGACACGTGTCCCAAACCCTAGCGGTAAAAATGGCTAGAGATAAGTTACCGCGGAAATCGCGCGAAAATGGCGCCAGAATTGGCGGAACCGTTTGAGTCTTTTAAGATTCCGGGTAACTGCGTGAGGGTAAGTTCGTTCTCATTCACGAGCAGGGAATGATCCGGAAATGTTCTTTGGAATGTCGATGGATGAAGTCCCGCAGGATGGGGGCATTTTCCGACTAATAAGTTGGGGAAAGAAGAAAATGTGAAGTTGGAGCTCTTCAAGTTTCTCCGCGTTACCAACGTTTGCCGGAGATCATGATGGACCGGCAAGGCGGAAGCTGCGAGGTGAAACTCGGAGAACTACGGGGGCCTCTTGTTGTGGGTATACTTCATGGGTGTACCATCGACGGTGCCTAGATCCGGCAAGCCCGGGTGGCCCACGAGATGGTGATGATGCATGTGGCCCATCGGGCGGCCCGGTTCTTTGTTGATCATGAAGGAAGAAGTCCAGCCCGAGGATCGATAGGCCGGATCCGTACCGAGCATTAGGAGTAACCCGGATCCATGGAGGCCCATGAGGAACCCGGATCCGGTACGACGTATATGGAAGGCGGATCCGTGACGTGCACGGCAAGATATTGTACCGTAGTTAGGCTATACTCGTAATCCGGCTAGGACTCTCCATGTAAACCCTAGATCCGTGCGCCTTTATAAGCCGGATCCCGGGAGCCCTAGAGGCACAACCACAACTCATTGTAACAACGCGAAAGCGCCCGGATAATTCCACACAAGCGGCGGTAGGCCCTGTCATCGTGCGGGTGTTCGAAGGCTGGGTAACTCGCGTACCACCGTCCCGTGTGCACTCCGCCCTATGGCCCCTACTTCTTCTCCCCCTCGTGAGGATCCCTCCTCCGAGGTACCGTCGATTAGGCAACGACAGGCACCCTGCCGGGACGGGGAATTGCCCCCGGAGTCATCTCCACCGCCGTCTCCACCGCCATCTTCACCGCCATCGCTGTCTCCATGATGAGGAGGGAGTAATTCACCCCCGGAGCTGAGGGCTCCACTGTAGCTATGTGGTTCATCTCTCTCTTTATGCGATCTAGTTGAATATCATCTATGTGCTACTCTAGTGATGTTATTAAAGTAGTTTATTCCTCCTGCACGGTGTGATGGTGACAGTGTGTGCATCGTGTAGTACTTGGCGTAGGTTATGATTGTAATCTCTTGTAGATTATGAAGTTAACTATTGCTATGATAAGTATTGATGTGATCTATGCCTCCTTCATAGTGTGATGGTGACGGTGTGCATGCTATGTTAGTACTTGGTTTGGTTATGTTGATCTATCATGCACTCTAAGGTTATTTAAACATGAACATCGAATATTGTGGAGCTTGTTAACTCCGGCATTGAGGGTTCGTGTAATCCTACACGTTAGTGGTGTTCATCATCCAACAAGAGGGTGTAGAGTAGTCCTATTATGTGATCATTGTTGAGAGTGTCCACTAGTGAAAGCGGGATCCCTAGGCCTTGCTTCCAAGCATCGAATCTCCGTTTGTTTCTTGTTTTGTTGCATGTTTACTCGCTGCCATATTTTATTCAGATTGCTATTACCACTCATACTCATCCATATTACTTGCATCTCACTATCTCTTCGCCGAACTAGTGCACCTATACATCTGACAAGTGTATTAGGTGTGTTGGGGACACAAGAGACTTCTTGCTTTGTGGTTGCGGGGTTGCTTGAGAGGGATATCTTTGACCTCTTCCTCCCTGAGATCGATAAACCTTGGGTGATCCACTTAAGGGAAACTTTCTGCTGTTCTACAAACCTCTCGCTCTTGGAGGCCCAACACTTGTCTACAAGAATAGAAGCACCCGTAGACATCAAGCACTTTTCACGGCGCCGTTGCTCGGGAGGAAAGGTAAAAGGTACTCACACTCCGGATCTCGGCTACTAAGCTATTTTCGCCGTTGTAAGTACTCGAAGCTATTTCCTTTAGATCCTGCAATTGCATCTTTTTGTTTCTTGTTTTACACTAGTAAGGCATAATGGAATACAACTATGAGCTTTTTAATTTATTTCCTAAGTTAAGACATGAATTGTGTGATGCGAAAATTAAAGAACCTATGGAGCCTCAATTGCATGCTAGTAGCAATGTTATTAGTATGAACGCAATCACTTGCTAATGCTATGGATAAGTCTAAGCTTGGGGAAGCTAGTTTTTGTTATCTTTTTAGTTTCCCATCTTTAGGGAGAAAATTTGTTACGATAATGCTTTATCTCCCATATGCGATAACTCTAATGATGCTTGTCCACCAATCTGCAAGTACTGCTTTCAAGATACCCATGAAAATTATTGAACGTGTTATTGATAACCGCTATGAAGGGGATGGAACTGTCCATCACTGGAGATCATTCTATGTTTTTGCATGGATTAAGCGGGTTATTCAAGTGTGCGGTATCTCTATGGATGAAGTAAGGAAGAAGCTATTCTCTTTTTCGTTGTCTGGTAAAGCGGCGCATTGGTATAAATTGTTGAAGAATAGTCATTCTCTTGGTTGGGAGGAAATTGTACCTCTCTTTTATTCTAAATTTTATCCTCCTCATGAAGTGCATATTGATAGGAATTATATTTATAACTTTTATCCTCGTGATGGAGAGAGTATTTCTCAAGCATGGGGGAGATTGAAGTCACTAATGCTCAAATGTCCCATTCATGAGCTCCCCAGTAATGTTATTGTTAACAATTTTTATGCGAGGCTTTCGAGGACAACACAAGGACTATCCGGATGCCTATTCGGAGGGATCTTTCACAAGCAAGGAGGTTGAAGCTAGGTGGGATCTTCTTGATCGGATTGAGGAGAATCTTGAAGGATGGGAAACAACAAAGGTGAAGAGTCAGGTATAAATTATGATTATGAATGCATTGAAGCTTTTATGGATACTTGATAAATTTCGAGATATGAGTGCTACTTATGGTCTTGACTCTCAAGTTGCTGCAAATCTTTATAAAGCCTTTGCTTCTCATTTTGAATTGCCTAAAAAGAATTTTGATAAGTATCATGAACCTTTTAAAGAGGCTTGCATGAAGGATGAAATTGTTGTTAATAATTGCAATAAGCATGCTCAAACTCATAATAATGCTATTTCCTATAAGCATGTTAATTTTTGTGGAATGCATAGACCTTGTGGAATTAATCAAATCAAAGATGAATATTGTATCCATCATATTAATGGAAAAACTAGAAAGTGGGCTAGGGCTCTAGATGATCTTGGTAAAAAAGTTTGTGCCCTCTATCCTTTTATTTGTGAAGTTTGCCATGAAGTGGGTCATTTTAATTTTCAATGCTCCACCAATGATAATTTGAACCCAATGAGTGCTACAAATTTGTATTGTGATGATGAAATTACTCCTAATCAGCATGATGAACTCACTTTATTTGTGTGGTGTGAAGAGTTATCAAGGAAAATTTCTTTGTTAGATATTAATGATCTTGATATTGATGATGTCCTGCATGGGTGTTTTTCTTATTGCATTGATAATAGCCATACAAATACTTACATACAAAATATTTTAGAAGATGACACCTTGCCAAAATATGATAGGACCGCTGTGTGTTTTGAACTAATTAATGAAAAGGAGGAATCCTCCCAAGTTTCTTCTATTGTTTCTGAAAGTAAATCAGGTTATGCGGACAAGCCACCCTTCAAGCCTCTTCCTCCTAAAGAAAGGAACGAGGAGAAGGAGGAGGAGAAGAAGAAGAAGAAGGGAACGAAGAAGAAGAAGAAGAATGAGAATAAAGAGAAAGAGGTAACGGCATATCCCCGCGTGAATGAGATAACGCTAGGTAACCGTAAGTATGTTGCTCCTAATGATTATTATGATAATGAATCTGAATACAATGATCTTCCTATGCCCTTTACATACATTAGTGATCATGACTTGAATAAGCACACTACTTTTGATATTGCAAATCTCTGGGAAACTAATTCTGAAAATGATGATGATAATAATTGCCATAGTATCAGTGCTATCCATGCTTCCTCCCATAATGATATAGAAACCTCTAAGCTTGGGGAAGAGGTGTTTGAAAATCGTTTTGCTACTGATCATTATGTGTTTGATACATCTCCTTCTAATAACAATGATGGTATGGTCACAGATAAACCGACTGTGAAAGATAACTATTCTATTTCTTATGATGATACTGTGCCTCCGACCTTTAATGATTATTATAAAGAATGCTATGATATAGGTTATAACTATCCTTATGAAACTTGTCATAGTTATGATTGGATTGCCAAAAACAATTCCCTTAATATGCAACTTGTTTACCATGTTCAAATTCTTGATAATAATCCTGCTGCAATTACTATTAATGAGAAGAATTCTTCTTATGCCAAAATTAATGATACTTCTATGCATATGAACCATGATAAGAATGTTTTAAGTGATGGGTATATTGTGGATTTCATCAATGATGCTACTGAAAGTTATTATGAGAGAGGGAAACATGGGTATATGCATCTTAATAATATTAAGTTTCCCCTCTTTATGTTGAGAATCTTGAAGTTACTCGTGTTTTATCCTCTTATGCTTGTCACTTTGTTCTTCATGAATTCATTTGTGTACAAGATTCCTTTTCATAGGAAGCATGTTAGGCTTAAATTTGTTTTGAATTTGCCTCTTGATGCTCTCTTTTGCCTCAACTCTTATTTCTTGGGAGTGCATCATTGAAATTATTGAGCCCATCTTAATGGCTATAAAGAAAGAACTTCTTGGGAGATAACCCATGTGTTTATTTTGCTACGAGTAACTTTGTTTTATATTTGAGTCTTGGAAGTTGTTACTACTGTAGCAACCTCTCCTTATCTTAGTTTTGTTGCATTGTTGTGCCAAGTAAAGTCTTTGATAGTAAGGTTCATACTAGATTTGGATTACTTGCGTGAAACAGATTTCTTGTCGTCACGAATCTGGGCCTAATTCTCGTAGGTAACTCAGAAAATTATGCCAATTTACGTGAGTGATCCTCAGATATGTACGCAACTTTCATTCAATTTGAGAATTTTCATTTGAGCAAGTCTGGTGCCTCAATAAAATTCGTCTTTACGGACTGTTGCTTTTGACAGATTCTGCCTTTTATTTCGCATTGCTTCTTTTGCTATGTTGGATGGATTTCTTTGTTCCATTGACTTCCAGTAGCTTTGGGCAATGTCCAGAAGTGTTAAGAATGATTGTGTCACCTCTGAACATGTGAATTTTAATTATGCACTAGCCCTCTAATGAGTTTGTTTCGAGTTTGGTGTGGAGGAAGTTTTCAAGGGTCAAGAGAGGAGGATGATATACTATGATCAAGAAGAGTGAAAAGTCTAAGCTTGGGGATGCCCCGGTGGTTCACCCTGCATATTTCAAGAAGACTCAAGCATCTAAGCTTGGGGATGCCCAAGGCATCCCCTTCTTCATCGACAAATTATCTGGTTCCTTCTCTTGAAACTATATTTTTATTCGGCCACATCTTATGTACTTTACTTGGAGCGTCTGTGTGCTTTTGTTTTTGTTTTTATTTGAATAAATGCTTGTGTGGGAGAGAGACACGCTTCGCTGGTTCATATGAACACATGTGTTCTTAGCTTTTATTTTTCATGGCGAAGGTTGAAACTGCTTCGTTAATTGTTATATGGTTGGAAACGGAAAATGCTACATGTAGTAATTGGTAGAATGTCTTGAATAATTTGATACTTGGCAATTGTTGTGCTCATGTTTAAGCTCTTGCATCATATACTTTGCACCTATTAATGAAGAAATACATAGAGCTTGCTAAAATTTGGTTTGCATAATTGGTCTCTGTAAGGTCTAGATAATTTCTAGTAAAGAGTTTGAACAACAAGGAAGACGGTGTAGAGTCTTATAATGTTTACAATATGTCTTTTATGTGAGTTTTGCTGCACCGGTTCATCCTTGTGTTTGTTTCAAATAAGTTGCTAGCCTAAACCTTGTATCGAGAGGGAATACTTCTCATGCATCCAAAATCCTTGAGCCAACCACTATGCCATTTGTGTCCACCATACCTACCTACTACATGGTATTTCTCCGCCATTCCAAAGTAAATTGCTTGAGTGCTACCTTTAAATTTCTATCCTTTACCTTTGCAATACATAGCTCATGGGACAAATAGCCTAAAAACTATTGTGGTATTGAATATGTACTTATGCACTTTATCTCTTATTAAGTTGGTTGTTGTGCGATAACCATGTTCCTGGGGACGCCATCAACTACTCTTTGTTGAATATCATGTGAGTTTCTATGCATGTCCGTCTTGTCTGAAGTAAGGGAGATTTACCACTAAAATGGTTAGAGCATGCATAATGTTAGAGAAGAACATTGGGCCGCTAACTAAAGCCATGATTCATGGTGGAAGTTTCAGTTTTGGACAAATATCCTCAATCTCATATGAGAAAATTAATTGTTGTTGAATGCTTATGCATTAAAGAGGAGTCCATTATCTGTTGTCTATGTTGTCCCGGTATGGATGTCTAAGTTGAGAATAATCAAAAGCGAGAAATCCAATGCGAGCTTTCTCCTTAGACCTTTGTACGAGCGGCATAGAGGTACCCCTTTGTGACACTTGGTTAAAACATATGTATTGCGATGATAATCCAGGTAATCCGAGCTAATTAGGACAAGGTGCGGGCACTATTAGTATACTATGTATGAGGCTTGCAACTTTTAAGATATAATTTACATAACACATATGCTTTATTACTACCGTTGACAAAATTGTTTCTTGCCTTCAAAACCAAAGCTCTAGCACAAATATAGCAATCAATGCTTCCCTCTGCGAAGGGCCATTCTTCTACTTTTATGTTGAGTCAGTTTACCCATTTCTCTCTATCTTGGAAGCAAACACTTGTGTGAACTATGCATTGATTTCTACATACTTGCATATTGCATTTGTTATATTACTCTATGTTGACAATATCCACGAGATATACATGTTACAAGTTGAAAGCAACCGCTGAAACTTAATCTTCCTTTGTGTTGCTTCGATACCTATACTATGAAATTATTGCTTTATGAGTTAACTCTTATGCAAGACTTATTGATGCTTGTCTTGAAAGTACTATTCATGAAAAGTCTTTGCTATATGATTCATTTGTTTACTCATATCATTTACCATCGTTTTGATAGCTGCATTCATTACATGTGTTTATAATAGTATGATCAAGGTTATGATGGCATGTCACTCCAGAAATTATCTTTGTTATCGTTTACCTGCTCGGGACGAGCAGGAACTAAGCTTGGGGATGCTGATACGTCTCCGACGTATCGATAATTTCTTATGTTCAATGCCACATTATTGATGATATCTACATGTTTTATGCATACTTTATGATGATTTTATGTGTTTTCCGGAACTAACCTATTGACGAGATGCCGGAGGGCCGATTCTTGTTTTACTGCTCGTTTTTGGTTTCAGAAATCCTACAAAGGAAATATTCTCGGAATCGGACGAAATTAATTCCCACGATCTTATTTTGCCCGGAAGCTTCCAAAGCACCGAAGAGGGGCCAGAGGGGAGCCAGGGGGCCCCACCCCACAGGGCGGCGCGGCCAAGGGGGGCGCCCCCTAGTGTGTGGGCCCCCCGTGGCCCCTCCGACTCCGACTCTTCGCCTATTTAGTCGTCCCTGACCTAAAACCTCGCCCCCGTTCGACGAAACCAGAGAAAACCATCCAGAGCCGCCGCCATCGCGAAACTCCAATTCCGGGGACGAAGTCTCCGTTCCGGCACCCCGCCGGGATGGGGAATTGCCCCCGGAGTCATCTTCACCGCCGTCTCCACCGCCATCTTCACCGCCATCGTTGTCTCCATGATGAGGAGGGAGTAATTCACCCCCGAGGCTGAGGGCTCCGCTGTAGCTATGTGGTTCATCTCTCTCTTTATGTGATCTAGTTGAATATCATCTATGTGCTACTCTAGTGATGTTATTAAAGTAGTTTATTCCTCTTGCACGGTGTAATGGTGACAGTGTGTGCATCGTGTAGTACTTGGCGTAGGTTATGATTGTAATCTCTTGTAGATTATGAAGTTAACTATTGCTATGATAAGTATTGATGTGATCTATGCCTCCTTCATAGTGTGATGGTGACGGTGTGCATGCTATGTTAGTACTTGGTTTGGTTATGTTGATCTGTCATGCACTCTAAGGTTATTTAAACATGAACATCGAATATTGTGGAGCTTGTTAACTCCGGCATTGAGGGTTCGTGTAATCCTACACAGTTAGTGGTGTTCATCATCCAACAAGAGGGTGTAGAGTAGTCCTATTATGTGATCATTGTTGAGAGTGTCCACTAGTGAAAGCGGGATCCCTAGGCCTTGCTTCCAAGCATCGAATCTCCGTTTGTTTACTCGTTTTGTTGCATGTTTACTCGCTGCCATATTTTATTCAGATTGCTATTACCACTCATACTCATCTATATTACTTGCATCTCACTATCTCTTCGTCGAACTAGTGCACCTATACATCCGACAAGTGTATTAGGTGTGTTGGGGACACAAGAGACTTCTTGCTTTGTGGTTGCAGGGTTGCTTGAGAGGGATATCTTTGACCTCTTCCTCCCTGAGATCGATAAACCTTGGGTGATCCACTTAAGGGAAACTTGCTGCTGTTCTACAAACCTCTGCTCTTGGAGGCCCAACACTATCTACAAGAATAGAAGCACCCGTAGACATCAGGCCCCAGGACGCCTTTTTTTCATCCGATGGACGAAAACGGCCTAGTCGCCCCCCGACTCCTCGTTTTCCCCCGGATTAGGCCTTTCATCCATCCGGGGAGCCAGGTTATCCCCGGACCCCCGGGGAGCGCTAAGGGAGTCCGGACGAAACGAAAGCGCGGCAAACGCGAGAAAACTTCCCGCGCGGCTGGTGGCCCCGACTTGTCGGCGAGAAAGGCCGATCGTTGTCCTCATCGCATCGTTTTCCGCGCGCTGTAAAAGCCTGCCGCCGGTCAGTCTTCGCCGGACGCCGTAGCTTCCACGCGGCGAGTTAATGTCATTGCCTCGGTTTCACGTGCGTCGCCCTCTACTTATCGCGGAACTACCACGTCTGGCCGCATTCACGTCGTCTCCCTATTCACCTCTCTTCCCCAATCTCATCGAGCGAGAGCTAGCGATCAATGGTGAACAACGGCTTCGGCCGCCGCTCTCTCCACCAATGGGAGGGGAGGCTCCTTCACGCGGCGGGCTACCCCGCGCCGCCCGACTTGCGCGCGCCCGGAGGCTGGAGACTGAGCGCGGGTGCCGATCCCGCCGCCGCCGATCGGTCACGCCGCCCTGGAGGCAGAGATCGACGCGGTGCTCGTCAGTCTCAGTGATGGGAAGCGCGCGGAGGAGCGCTTCTTCCCGGATAACTACGACGCGTGGACGGAGTTCTTCCGGCAAAGGTATGAGCGCGAACTCGCCGCGTACGACGGCCCTCCTCCTCCTCCCGATAGGAACAACGTCGCCGGCCGCCGCCGCTAGTGGAGCGGGCCTAGCCGCACCCTCGAGAACGTGCTCGCGCACATAGAGGGTGGCAACGCCCCAGTTCTGGGGATGCCGCCGCCGGTGGCGCCCATCGTGTCGCGTCGGCACGGTAGCTCCTGGACGCCGCGAAGGATGGCGCCGTCCTCCTCGTCATCCGGGTCGAGGTCGGCGTCCAGGTCCGGCGGATCGGCTCCTCCACCTTCGACGCCGGCCGTCGTCAAGGAGCCGGCGTCTCCACCGCCGACCAGAGGGCGCAGCAGCGGCGCCCTCGTCATCCGCGATCAGCCTTCGTCTCCCTCGCGCAGCTGCAAGAGGAAGACCTCGAAGAAGGAGGCCGCAGCCGTCGCGCCCCAGCTCGTCGAGGAGGAGGCCAAGCGTGCCGAGGACGCCGCGGTGGCGGAGGCGATCGCTAGGTCTCTCAACGACCTCGTCCCCGCCGAGAACGCGCTCCCCATGGACGCCGCGCTCGACTGGTCCAGGCGGGACTGGGAGGGGCAAAAGGCGGAGCAGCAGTGGCGGCTGCTGGACTTGGCCGCCGCGCGGCAACGCGCCGCACCGGCCGCCGCACCGACCGTCGCGCCCAAGCCCGTGCCGCTGCACCGACTGTCGCGCCCAAGCCCATGCCGCCGATCAAGCTCGAGGAGAGCAGCGACGACGAGCTCTACCGGCCGACGGCGCCACGCGGTGACCCTGGTGCTGGATCAAGCCGTTGGTACGAGGCGCCGCTGGCCGAGGACGCCGGCAACTCGAGCGACGACGATGGCGGCGACTACACGACCTGCTACTGCCATTTCGGCATGTAGAAGGCCGTTATTAAATCTAGTTTTTGTTTCCCTATTGCTGAATTCAAATATATTACGAATTTGGCTTATATATGTATGTTAAATATCTTTAAATTTTAGCTATGTTTGAACGAATTTTGTCTTATTTTATCTAAATTCGCAGTTATTTGTTAAACTTTTTCATCAATCCTCAGCTCGCCGCTGGGAAAATGGATATCCATCCAGAATTTCAGCCTAGCGAGCCCCAACGGGCTGAAGATTTTTTTTTTTTTTGAGCAGGCTGGAGTTTGGAGATGCTCTAAGATCAATAGCATAACGCCAAATCCACGAGGATCACCGGAGGATTACGCAGCACTTAGACTACTCGAGTAAATCCAAATCAGAAGGTGCTAATCCGCACTACAGGTCGCACCTGTCCCCAAATCTGCCACCAATCTCCAGCGCCCTCTGCGTCTCCTCCGACGTCATCAAGCCCGGAGCTCTACCTCCTCGCCGCCGCCGGCCGCTCCCTCCCTCCCGCCCGCCTCCCCGCGCGTGGTCAAATGGCCCCCGCCGCCGCCATGCTGAGACGGGCCCACTTCTCCAGCTTCCACCCGCCCACCGGCAGGCGGCCCCGCGGGAGCGCGGATCGCGTCACTCTGCCTCTCCCGGCGAGCTCGCCGTCGCGCGTTTCATGGCGTACGTGCTCTCGGCTCGAGCTTCTTTCCATGCCCCGTAAACTAGAATACTGGAGGTTCTCTCGCTCCATGCTTCGGTTCTCTACCCTACTGGTTGATACTAGTTGACTGACTGATGGCAATATTCTTTTGTCAGACAGCAATCTTGTCAGAACTTTGCTTCTCTAGTAGTACTGTATATGAAACCTCATGATTTCGCGACTCTGAGCTTGATTCGGTGCTTCTTATTTTCGAGCAGAGCAGGGATCCGGGGTGGCTACCAGGGGACGTGTCTGGGCGCACGTGAGCAGTCCGTTCCAGCCAGATGGCGCTGGGGAGGATGACGCCCTGTCACCTTCTCCTCAGGTGCTCTTCCCCTTTCCATTCTTTGTAGTATCCAGTAGCGTTGGGTGTTCGCTCAGTGGCTGCCTGCTTTATCCCGTCAGACTTGTGTGTTAATTTGCAGGCTGTGGAGGAGAGCACAGCTGATTTTCTGAAGATTCTCAAGAGAGCCAACTCCGTTATTCCCCATGTAGTGCTGGGGAGCACCATCCTTGCCCTGGTGTACCCACCTTCCTTTACATGGTTCACAACCAGGTCGGTTCTGCATGTTTTCGTAGTTTTTTTTCTATGATTCAGCTGTAGAAATAGCTGCTTTTTAACTTCGTTTCCTAAAGAGCAACTCAATTATTATGTCCTGGAGGATGCTTTTAACTTTATGTCTCAAAGGCAAGCTCAATTATGTCTTTTGCGGAAATTTGAATTCACCGCATATTGTGAATAGAGAGATGGTGACGGATGAATGTTACTCAACGTTAAACACTACTCAGTTAAGTTAGGCAGATGGTACCTTTTGAGGGAGTATTAGATATCAACTGAATGGAAAAAACAATTCAGAAATATTTGAACTTTCAGTAACTGAATCTTTACTAGATGGAACAAGCCATCAGGTGAGAGTGTGACTAGTCAAGGAACAGGGCTCCATTCTGCAAGAATAACTGAATACTCCGTGAACATCTGAACCCCACCCGTCCATTAGCTCCAAACATACGCTGGTAGCAAGCTTGATGCAATACAGTCAAGTGCTAGTGGCTACTTACATTTTTATATGACTGACTGTGTGCCAATAACCTGGCAGGTACTATGCACCGGCGTTGGGGTTCTTGATGTTTGCTGTGGGTGTAAATTCAAGTGTTGAAGACTTCATTGAAGCGATTAAAAGGCCAGATGCTATCGCTGCTGGCTATATTGGACAGTTTATTGCCAAGCCTTTATTTGGATTCCTCTTTGGCACTCTTGCGGTTGCAACTTTCAATCTGCCTACTGCTGTAGGTAGGAGATTTGAATTTACTCAGTTTTAGCATGATTTCAAATGGCACATTGCCAGGTAGAGAACTGAACCCTGACTTGGACTTGTTTCTAGGTGCTGGTATCATGTTGGTTTCATGTGTGAGCGGAGCACAACTGTCCAACTATGCAACGTTCCTGACAGATCCACATATGGCTCCCCTCAGCATCGTTATGACATCATTGTCTACAGCTACTGCGGTTTTTGTTACCCCAACTTTATCCTACTTGCTCATCGGCAAGAAATTACCCGTGGACGTCATAGGAATGATGTCCAGCATTGTGCAGATAGTGGTTGCTCCAATTGCAGCTGGATTACTTCTGAATAGGTACGCACTTCATTTCTCTGAAGTATAAGAGACAACTATGCTAGATCCGACAAAACGTTGCTTTTGATCTGTTGCCTCCCACCTAGAGTAATATCCATTCGAAAAGTTTGTGTTAATATGTCTAACTTCTTCTTTCTTTACACTGTGAAGATTTCTTCCGAGACTCTGTTCGGCTATTCAGCCATTTCTCCCTCCACTATCGGTGTTTGTGACTGCTTTATGTGTTGGCTCACCATTGGCTATAAATATTAAGGCTGTTTTGTCACCATATGGACTATCCATTGTGCTTCTCCTTTTGGCGTTCCATACAACATCTTTTGTAGCTGGATATCATCTTGCTGGTACTTGGTTCCGTAAGTCAGATGATGTGAAGGCCCTACAAAGAACGATTTCTTTTGAGACAGGTATGTCTTGTTTGCAGTTGCATCACCCTATATTGTTTGCTGCTGCTTCTGTTGCCTCACCAATATTCCTTGCAGGGATGCAAAGTAGCCTTCTTGCTCTTGCTTTAGCAAACAGGTTCTTCCCAGACCCTCTAGTGGGAGTGCCTCCAGCAGTATCAGTATGTCTACATTGCTTTGATCTCTTAATTTAAGCAGTAACTCGTGGATTTTTTCCCAAATGTTGCTTACTGTCTGATTAAAGAGCAGCTAAATCTATTTAAAGTCTTAAATCCCTTACTGTTTCATGGAGTAATACCTGTTCAGAAATTATTAACTTACTCAAGTTTTGACACTGCTAACTCAGAAGGAGCACATTTGGTAGACCTACAAATCAATTTGAGCTCGTACCATATATGCATTCATAGCCTCCTTACTCCTATTGTTTCTTCTAACCCTTGGGGGCACTTTTTTCTGGTATTTCTGTTTCACAGAATTAATTAGGACTTAACGCTTGCTAACTGTTTCCTCCTTCTGCCTGTAGGTTGTCCTGATGTCCCTTATGGGGTTTGGTCTTGTCATGGTATGGTCCAAGAGAACATAATTGCAGCCCTTGCTAGAGACACTGAGCTAGTCTGACGGACGGTAAAATTCACTGCGAATTTTCATTGGTGCTAGCTCAAAAAGTTTATTGGATGCGAAAGGTCGCACAAAATTTATGGGATGACTTGGGTGCCAATGGCCAAGTGACCATACCATGATGATGACATGCCTACTTTCGTATGATCCTCCTTATATCTTAAATACGTTTAGGGTTCCTGGAGACGAACTCTCCCCAGATTAATACAAGATAGAAAGAGAGAAATAAGCTATGCCTCTAGTGGATTCATCTGAATTCATCAACTGATGTTGTGCTGTTCTGTACATTTTGCATTTCACTTCGTATCTATAGCATAGAACTCCGTGCACCGCAGTTCTTACAAAGTGAAAGGAAGAGTTAGGGAGCAAACGTGGGAAATACACTTTGGCTCATAGGAGTATTTGCTCTCATTGTGTGAATCCACATTTTGAAGTGTCAAAAAATTCTAAACTAAATTTTTACATGTACATCTAGAGATTTTATGTTGGTACACAAATTTTTTAAAAAAAGAAAAAAAAATATGGCTCCTGTAAAAAAGACAAATTTTGATGATGTAACACGACTCCATACATCGCATTTTTTTGTCTTTTTTATATACACCACACAAAATGTTGGTTTCCCATGAAAACATGTGTACGAACATAGAATGTCACGATGTACACCAACAATTTTATGTCAATTTTTTTTAACATTTTAAAAATTAATTTTTAATTATTTTGTATAATGGGAGCATTTGCTTCTATGAGCCAAAACGCCACCTCCAGCAAACGTTCAGAACTTTGCCTCAGCACCCTGTAGAATTTTGGCCATTCGTTTGGCTACATTGCATGAGAGAATTTCTTATTTGGCCTTGGCTGAAGTTTGTCTTTCTTTTTTGGCCCTGGCAACTTTTTTCTTCCTTTCTTGACACACAAAGTTTGGTTGGTTCCTTATTTAACCCTACCGTAGCTAATTCCGTCAAACTTTTTTTTCTGGACTTATATACCCCTAGCTCGGTTACTCTGTTTGGTTTGGTTTGGTTTGGCAAAGAATTAATTAAGTTTGGATGCGGTTCGTTATGGGTTCCAACAGTTCGGTTGTAAGGAGACAAAAACCGTGGTCATAAATCATAACCGGTTCCCGAGTTTGGTTCTAGATATAGACTATTCTATCGCTGCAGCCTGCTCCATACCTGGCCTGCCTTGAATTTTTCTCATGCAGCGGCTGCATGTACGTACGCGTTGGACGCGGGCAACGTACATACACTGACTTGTCTGATTGACTGGTGTTCCCAATATGTGATGATATATTCACTTTTAGTGTTAAGCTTTTTCAGTACTATTTTGTCACATATTGCAACAGGGATAAAAAGTGTCATCTTAGACAACTACTTAACACCGTTAGTGTTAAAATTGTACTAGAGGGCCAAATAAGGAACAACCAAACTTTGTGTGTCAAAAAAGGAAGATTTTTTTTGCCAAGACCAAGAAAGGAAGGCAAATTTCAGCTAGGACCAAATAAGGAATTCTCTCACATTGCATACCATTACCTGCAACGATGTTGCATGTAAAGCATCACGTATTCATGTGCATGCAACAAGCATACTTCATTAGTACGTAGTTGATTTCGCTCATAAAAATGCACTATAGCTCAAACTGCATGTGTTCATATGGGCAAGAGCTTCGGAACTGTATCTTGCTTAAGTACATTTTAATAAAAAAAATATCTAAACTCTTTTGTTACCATGTGTTAATATACTAGTTTTCATCCTATACTGACGGCAAGGTGCAAAAAAAGCAGTCTTACCATCAAGATAGTAATTTGTTTTGAGTCAAACGTCCTTAGATTTTTATTCCAACGATGTCAACCTTTCTGATTGAACAGACTCGCTCATAAAAACATGGATCACTCCATACTCCATAAGAAGCTACATGTGCAGATAAGGAAAGATCATGCTTTGCACAAAGGTTTGCAGACTTATTAGCGTCTCTCCGCACAAACGATAAATATAATGGGCATCCCTGCCTGGCGGTCGGTAGTTGGAACGATCCCGGGCTATCACTTCCGACCAAATATGGTTTCTCAAAATTTAAGCAGACAAATTTTCCTTTCCTGGCTGCGGTAAAAAAGAAGAGGAGCGATCCATTCATATGCTTCCTTATGCCCTTTCTTCGCAAAAAACATTCCCGTGTTTCTTACACTTCCCTTTCTTGCGCTTCTTTCTACGGCATTTTCTCTCTCGAAAATTAGCTAAATTTTCTTTTGAATCAAAATTTGTATTAAGTTGGGATGATGCTCCGCCAAGTTTTATTATTCCTTTTGTACATGATGATGTAACTATGTTGGCTTCTGAATAAAATGTGTCGTATTGCTTTCCCCTAAAAAATAACAAGAAATAACACTTTGAAAGAATGAAAAAAATATAAAGCTATTTTTCTAAATTTTTGGTATTTCCACTAAAAATATAAAGAAGCCCAAAACATGTTTTTTCACACTTTGAGTATGAATATAAAATACTCCCTCCTCCCTGAAATACATAGGCCCACATGCCTTTTCCCAAGTCTATTGGAAACCTCTGTCTCGCATTTCTGGGTTGATCTAACGGCAACGAAGAAATACTTCCGATTTGCATCCTTTATGATTAAGGACGGCTCGGAAATTAGATCATGAAAGTACAAGTGGTTGTGTTATGCTACACCTCAGAAACAATATACATCTCTATACAATATTGTATGTCACAAGAGTGATACCATCACTAAGGTGTTGGAGCCTTCTCCAGAAAATGTTACATTCATAAGGGATTTAATTGGTCCTAGACTTGCATGATGGAATTCTTTGCTACATCATTTGGCAAAGGTCTGAAAAATTTCGGAGGAACCTACATGAGAATGGTACAGTCTCAGTAGACTTCATATATAGAGCACTGGTCCAACCAGAGGTGCGAGTTCATAATAAAAAATGGAAAATGAAAATTCCACTTAAGACATAAACAATTGGTATCTTTGCATAGGAGTAATCCTTACGAAAGAGAATCTTGTGAAACACAATTAGCACATAAGTACCATGATGAGACAATCAAACATTTATTCATTTAGTGTAAATTTGCCAGATCAATATGGTTAGTCATCCAAGTGGTTTTTACCTTGTAAGTCGTACCCACCGTGCAGCGTTGCTAATATATTTAGTGACGGGCTACATGGGCTACATGGCGTAGATCATAGGTTTGAAATTCTTATTATGATGGAAGTGCTTGCCGTGATTTGATATGTTTTAGCTATGTAGAAATGATAGGTTTTTAAAAATGAAAATTCTTCTCTAATGCAAGTTTTCTTGCACAACTTTGCTTTGTACATGGTTATCTCTGTAACATGCACTGAATCGAAACAAGGTGTCTACACGGTGAGAAATAATTTGCACCACATTCACAGTACACGTACGGATATACAGATAAACAAACGCAAGGCCAGTTGTACTGTACGAAACCTCATCGGTGACTCGCGAGCTCTGTGGAGGCCAACCAGGCTCTCCCTATGGCGTCTCTCCGGCTCGTAGCAGCGTTGGCCCCCTCCCCTCCTCCACCTCGACGGGAGCCAAGGAAACCTCCGCCGCCCGCGGCCCACCTGGCGAGGGGCGTCGCCCTCGCGGCGGTGGCCGCCACCGTGGCATCGGCCGCGGCCGCGGCCTCGCCGCCGGCGCTCGCCGCGCTGGCCGAGCCGGCGAACGCGCTCTCGCTGCCGACCTGGGCCGTCCACGTATCCAGCGTCGCCGAGTGGTATGTGCTTTCCCTCGCCACAGCGCTGCTATCTTAGCTCCGAGAGATTCGTTGTGCCATTCTTGTTTCTGCCTGTGCAAAATGAAAAGATCGAATCTTGGTGGGGGATTGCAGGGTGACGGCGATGGCGCTGGTCTGGGATTACGGGGAGCGGACGGGGTTGAAGGGCTGGAAAGGCCTCTCCTGGGGGATGGTGAGCCTCAACTTTGATAAGGATTTCCCAATTTCGACTTTCTGAAGAAAAAAATCCTTGTGGATAACGTATCTGAATGTGTGAAATGTTGCGAGACTTGCTCGCATGATATCAAGATGCTGACAGATGTTTGGTTTGGTTCACTCTACTGGGTGCCTCTTTTTTGAACTGTGCATTCTGATTTCTATTGCAAATGTGAGTCTTGAACTCTTGGTAATTGTTCATATGCTTGTTGACTCACAATCACATGTTTGCGTTTCTGCCCAATAGGTTCCACTTCTCGGTGGAGCGATGTGCGCGTGCACGTGGCACTTCTTCTACAATTCAGAGTCTCTTGAGGTATGATATTACCCTCAAGACAAAACAATCGCTTGCTACTAATTGATACTCCCCAAGTTTTGTAACTGTTGTCATTTCTCAATTATCATTGTGTGCCTGCCCAACCCTGAAATTACAAGATATATAATACTCCCGCTGGTCACAAATATAAGACGTTTCACAGTTCAATTTGAACTGTGAAAACGTCTTTTTGAGGTTATTAAATGGCTGCATTATATTAATCACCAGCACCAGATGCCAACAAGCCCATCAAATATCAAACCCATCCAGGTTTTACAAATCTTATTATCACAGCCTCCCTTAGCTAACCTATGTGCAACTTCATTACTTCACCGAATAATCATCAAACTCGAGCAGAAGTGCCTTGATGTCTTCAACCAGGGGACCATGAGCCGAGCGATCCAGCTGCTTGCTTACTACCTTTCCCACAGCACCCAAGCAATCTGGACAATCTTCGACACTCCCAGCTCCTTGGCGAGTTGGACTGCACGAAGAGAGGCCTGAAGCTCCGCTATCTCCGGATCAGCCACAAGATGGAAAAATGGAATGCTTCCGCAGGGAAATCACCATGGTGTATTGGTGTTCTTTCAAGACCACACCCGCACCTCTGTGACCATCAACTTGAGAAAAGGCACCGCCAGAGTTCGCCTTATGCCAGCCAGACTGCCAGTGTCAGGTGGGAGGCAGTGCTCCGCCTGTTGAGCCTCACGACTTGCAGGGGTAGATTTGAGAGCATGCCAAAACGTCTTATATTAAGGAAAGCAGTAGCAAATTAGAAATGCACTTGATACATAGAGGGCTACACTGATAATTATTTTCAGCTAAAGTTTTTATGCTCCTTGTGTTGCGTCAAAATTATAATATTTGGTAGCCCTTTAGTCGTTATCATGAAAAAAACGCAGGCAAACGAAAAGTCCAAGTAGGTTCGAGTTAAACATAGTACTGTATATATTTTGCTCATGTTCGTTGACTTCATTCCCTATGTGATGATGTTTTACTGATGACAAAATCCGCAGGTACTTGTAGCGATTCAAGGTGCTCTAACAGTGATCGGTAACATAACGATGTGCATAGCTGCGTACCGTATCTTCAAAGGATCGCAAGAGGGCACTAACAGTAACAGTCCATAACCTGTATGCATACTCTTCCTCAACTTGTTGTGACAGCATTGCCAATGAGTTACTTATAGTTGAAACATCTATGTGTTCTGAAGCTTATTGGGAATGACATTCACACACTTTCTTTCCTATAAACTTGAATACGCTCTGAATATGTGAAGCAGTTACACCTGATATAGAAAATGCAAATAATGGATACAAAATGCCGCCGAAGGCTCAGTGTTGAACGTGTTTGCTTGCATCTTCTTGATGCGTTGTTTTATTGCAAAAATAGAGTGCTGACAAATAAAGCAACTCGGAGGCTTGCGGCTACGCGCATAAAGATAATTGCTACCAGACTGAAATCGGCACGAATTTTTCATCTATTGTGTATATGCTAGACCTAATTCCATGCAGTCTTGGATTTTTTCTTTGTTCAGAAAATTCAGCGCTGAAATTTGTGTAAGAAGAAATTAACCTGACTTGGCACTTAGCACCAGATCCATGTGCAAACTTTATCTGACTTCATTTGCTCATGGCCATTAATCATTTTTTCCACAGATATTAAGTGCTGAACCTCTCCAATCTGTGGGATCTCCCTCTGTGCATATTGTAGCTATTCCAATGAAATTCTGAGAATCAAAAAGGGCCTCCAGGCTCCAGGTACCAATGCCTTTGCTCTTGGCACGTGAACTTTTAGACGAAACTTGGCATGTGACCTGTGAAGTCATGATGCTAATTTTGAACCAAGATCCCACTGCCATATTCCTGTGGAATGCAACACTTTTGCACTGATGAACCAGGTTCATGCACAGGGTAGTGTCGAATGGCCAAAGTTGCAGTGTCAATGGTGCAGGCAGGTCAAGCATCGGAATGAAACCTCCACTTGGGTAGACGTTGATCGAATGAGTAGGCGCTGCATCGGAGGGCCGGAGCGGCTCCACAGCACTCGTGTGAGAGCCATGAGTGCAGCTTTTGGCCAAAGCGTCTTTCCTGGCTCCAGAGTTCTCCTCTCTAAGATTCTCTCTATGATGGTATTGCGTTGGCGTTGAACCGCTGCTCGATCAGCGACCCATTGTACAGTCTTGCGCATTCGCCTTAATTCGAGGCCTTTGTATAGAAATTTCCAGTTATTAAAAGCTAAAAACACCATGCTCATATTTCACTCAAAGAATGCAGTTTTAGGATTAGCAGTGTGCAATTTTATGCAACTTGAGTTTTTTTTTCAAAAAGTAAAAAAGAAACTATAAACACCCAAAACAGAGTGAATATCACTACACTTCATCTCGAAAAAGCGAGTAGTACTATATGTGGAACGATAGAGAGCTGGAAAGAGTGCAGCACATCATGGAGAGCAGAATGGGATGTATCAAGGTATCATCTTAGCGACGAAGAAACTGCACTGCACGAGCAAGAAAAAGAAGAATTGATACGCTTGAAAGCCTTTTTGACTTGTTGTGTCGTGCGTCGATCAAGTACCAAGGAAAAAACTCTGAATTTTCATCATGCTCCGACGCAAATACCTCCTCTCAAGAATCAATGATACTCCGCACGATCGGCAATCTGCTTTTAGTGCAATACGGCCTTCTTAGTCAACTTTTGGAGCATAGGAATTCAACTAGTCTCTTGGAGCTTGATGCCTTCCCTGCTGAAATGATTCCCTTCTTTTGTCCTCCGACCTTGCACTGTCAAAAGGAAGATGATGCTGTCTCATGTGCAACCAGCCAGTGTTCTCGTAGCATCCGAAACCATGTAATAATCACATCGATTTTGATTCTTTTGTCACTCTCCTTTTTATTTATTTTTTACTTTGGGGAGGAAATTGTGTGCTGAATGATTAGTGCCATGAAGATGGATGCCTTGGCACATATATGGTCCATGCTGACCATGATGGAGAGGGTTCCATCTCCTATGATCCTATCCTTCACATGGTGTCATGTCAAACGTGTTCATGCACCACCCAAACAAAAAAAACTAAAGCACCAAAGCGAAAGGAGGCACCTTATAAATATGGTGGTACCGGCAGACGGCTCATTTCAAAGCCCCATGACTGGGATCTAGCCACCTTCTAGGAGTAAACACAGAGACACTGTCCTTCACCAACATGTGCTCTGGTTCCTGGAACATCAAGAGAGAGTGGTCTTCTCCCGCTGTGTTCATCAGGCGGCGGCAGCAGCAGAAGAAGAAGTCAGACGTCTCAGTGATGACTCTCAGGAGGAAGAGGTAATTAATCTCTGAACTTATTTGATTATTCCTGACCTATATTACTTTTAGCAGCAGTAGCCGCAATGGAGTTTGTTCCTTGTGTAGATGTATGGTTCTTTCTGATGCATCCAGGAACATGCTGCTGCATGTGTGCTTAAAACAACTCTGCCTGTTTGTATGCAGGTTAAGGCTGACCAGGAGGAGGAGGAGGGCTGCAGGAGCAGAGTTAGGGCTGATCAGAAGGAGGAGGAGGAGAGCTGCAGAGGCGGATATGGCCATGCTGAACCTGAAGCTCCACCTTGAGAACCGGCGCATCCTAGCGGAGAACGAGAGGCTCCGGGAGAGGGCCAGCGTGCTCCGCGGTGAGAACCTCGCGCTGCGCGAAAACCTGTGCAAGACGGTGGCGGAGGCGGCACCGCCGGCAGAGACCACCACTGGCTGCTGAGCAGCCGGCTGCTCGGCGCTCTCCACGGTAGCTCTGTGGTGTGTTTGTGCTAGTCTGTTTTCTAGGTGTGATGATCTTCCTGGCTTGTTAGGGATGACCCAATGGCTGGTGACTTGTGCTTATCGACCACATGGACTAATTTACAGTGTTTTGTTTGGCTAGCTCTCTCTTTACCAAGGAAAAAAGGTGAGGCAAACAAAATCAGCTTTGATCAAAAGCGCCAAGATGTCAACTCAACTTTCTCTTGTTAATAAAACTGAAAAATTAAAGGCAAAAGATGATACTCCTTTGTCCCTCTATATGCTCAATAAGATTGCCATAGGCAAATGCCGTGAACTCTGCACAAAATCTCTCTAGCCTTTCATTCTGCTCAAAAGCCAAAAGGTTCAAGGGTATCTAGGCACAAGGACCAGATATCATTACCAACTTTCCCTTTACTTTTGTGAAATACATACATATATACCCCTTTTCTTTGACAGTAAATTTCATGGCAGTGCAGGATATACATCTACAACTGTTAAACCTGTAGTATCAATCTTCCCGATTGACTTTCCGTTTACCTTTGTTAAAATAGATGCACCCCTTTTTACTTCAATGCTAAACACTTGGCTAAGTTTATATCAGTAATACCATTATGCACCCCTCAAAACGGCTAACGGAGAACACAAGCATATGAGCTACGAAGAACAAAGCATGCTACTGGAGTTACCCCAAGTAGAATATGTTGTGCATTTCCTCATATTGTACCATCAAACGCAAGGTACAATATATTGTACCCTAATTTGTTTCTGATAATTCCGGCACAAAGCTACACAGACACACAGACACTTTGAACAGTACTGTCCGGCACATATGGCGTGACCAATTGAATCTGTAGAAGTTTCCCTTGGAAGATCTCATTTGGAAATTCATCGTAGCTCCATTCTGTTGCTGATCTTGCTGGGCCTTTGATGGAAGCTGGTGCAGCTGAATCATCCTGGAGCTCATTTGTTGCTCTGAACTGTTAGGCGTGATGAGGTGGGCATTGGAGAGACGACGCCACCGTGCTCACGAATTTGGTTTTGCTACTCCCACAAACCACACTGACGGAATATAAGGGCGACCGATCCTGAGTGTTGGTATGTTCGAAACGGTCCGCACGGATCGGTCACGCACATTCCAGCAGGGCGACACAAACGGATCAACTTGTCCGACGCAACCCATTGGTCCACCAGATTTGGGACAACGATGCCTCGGCGCTGACGCTACGCGGACAACACGTGTGTTCTCTCCGCGTGCTGCCAACCCGCTTGGAAGCGACCAGGTGGCAGAAGGCTGACCGTCCGCAGCAGCCGTGGCCATAAAAGCCGTCGCTCACCACTGGCCTCGCCACCTCAAATCTTGCGCCGACATTGAAGCCGATAGCGTTGGATGCTGCGCGTGCCAGTGCCGACATTCACGGGTACTTAAACCAATCCTGTGCCCATCTCTCCTCCCCCACTCCCACGGCTAACGCCATTGCTTGCAAACCATTGCCGCCTACTCTCGCTGGCGAAGAAGATGCCCAAGTGGCTCAAAAAGACCGCCAACGACCACCAGGCAGGGCCCTAGTCCCGCTGCCGCCAATGGGAGTCTCCACCTCAGCGCAACCCTAGACATGGTGGCGGCAGATTACGTGGGGTCTCAAGCCGTGGTGTTGCCGACACTTCAGCCTCCTCCATAGCAACCGGGCTGCAACAGGCGCTACGTGCATTTGCACAAGAGCTATATGTAGATGTGTTTGACGCTCTCCAGTGATGAATTTAGTTTTTCATACCTCACAGATAAATTTCATTATAAACGTCGATCATTGGTTGCCATGCGCTTACTATCTTCGAGGGGTTGATACCAAAGAATGTCTAATGATTGCTCTGTTTGGATGCAGATATTCAAAGACTTGGTATTGCATTGGCTACAATCTCAATATCATAAATTATTTCCAAGCAGATTGTGATCGTGATAACTCTAATTAATAAAGTGAAATGCATTTCAGAGTAAAAGTTTCACGCTAATATGCCATGCCATTTGGGGAAAAAACAACAAGAATAAAATTATACGAATTCTATATTCATTTTATATTTGCTAGAACTTGTTTTTTTTTTTTTTTGTAAAGGCTGCATATCGTAAGTTTCCCATGTGATCTTTTTTGTGTGGTGAGGAATAATGTTGTAGCACACTCTTATTTTTTTTCTTAGATTTCTTTTGTGAGATTTTAGTGTAAAAAATAGTGGCAAAAAAATTGTCAGTAGGCATTCCTTAAAAAAATAACCATTTTGTAATTAAAAAAGAAAAGAAAAACTATTCGACCAGAACAACAACTCGTCGAGCTCGCCCCCGTCATGGCAGCCGCCGCTCCTCCACCACTCCCCCGCAGCGCGCAGCCGCTGCCGGATCTCCACCCCTCCCCCGCCGCCGCAGCTTCTCTAGCGCTCGCCACCCTCCGCCGCTCCTCTCCACTCCCCCGCAGCCGCCGGTCGCCCGCCGCTCCCCCCGCAGCCACCACTCGTCCGCCTCTCCCGCCGCAGCAGGAACTTTGCCGGCGACCAAACTCTTCCCTCCGCCTCTCCACCCGCAGCAGGAAGCTTCGACGGCGACCTCCCGCTCGATCCATTCCACCGCCGTCGACCTCCTCCATGTTGCTGCCGACGGTAATTAGCTCGACCTCGTTCCCAGTTTAAACCCCGATTTGTGCCATGGACTGGAGCTTCTCACACCGTATCGGCGCCAAAACCCAGTGAAGCGACAGCGAAACTTACCCGCGATGGCAGCGGCTGGAGAGGAGGCGGAGAGCTCCGCCGCCGCCCGAGAGCGGCCGCGCGTGCCCTTCGCTCGGGGCGGCCCGGTGTTCGTCCCCTTCATGGTGGGCCCTATCTCCACCGTCCCCGAGTTTATGTCCTCCACGCTCTGCGAGGTTCAGGTGCCTATCCTCTGTCAAAACCCTTACTCTTCAATTTGCCATGGAATTTCGATACGGTGATGACGCTGTGTTTTCGTCCGCGTGCGTGCAGTCCCTGCGTGATGAATTGGGTGACACCGGGGACGAATTCGAGGACGAGCTCCGGTAAGCCCGTGGTTCCATCCTGTCATATCAGAACAATCTCTGCTGGCTGTGTGTGCACTTTGATATATATTACTCCAAATCTCCAATGATGTGGGTTGGTCTTTGTGTGTGTTTTGCAGCGTAGATGTGTTGAAGGTGCTCTCTGAAGAGGAGCTTGTGGAGCGCGCTCTCCAGGAGGCTATGGAGGTAACCTCAGTCTCCACTGCTAATCTGGTTGCTCTTATACCTCTGCTGCGAGGCTGTGAACGGTATCTTAATTCCAGTGCTCGCAGGAGGATTGGGACACTGGCGCTCGTGTATCACCTAGTGAGGATATGGCAGTTGTTCCGCATGACCCAGAAGGCGTAGATGGACAAAGAAAACGTAGGAAGGGAAAAAAGAGAGGCAGGCATTTTGATAGGGAAGTTCGAGCGCATATTTTTCAAGTATGTCACTCCATTTATTGCCTACGATGTGCTTTGTTAATGTGGTTTTTGATTAATTTTGTCTTGTCTAGCAATGTACTAGTTGATTTGTGCCACTGTTGCATCGGTTCATCGGGGCATAGTCATCTTGTATTGCTTTAGGTGTCAGGTTAGGAACTAGGATATACATGGTTCGGTCATTTTGGCAATAACATATTACATATTTGCCAGTTATAATAGAATAGCTGCATTATCTGCAAAGTCTCTATACAAATTCGGCTTTCATATTCTGTAAAGAATTCCCTCCGAAAATTAGGATTTAATGAGAGTTAGGCCTATGTTTTGGTGATATCTGTACCTTGTAAGAACTGAATGTTAGTTTGTTAGCATTAACCTTTGATTTCTCTTGTCGTTGAAGTGCATCCCCTTTTAGCGTCTGCAAATTCTGATCGTGGTTTTGTACCATATTATATCAATGATACCACCATAATCAGGGGAGGTATCTTACTAAAGCAGAGAAGATGGCAGAAATCAAGGTCAAGCAAGAGGAAGACAGACGTGGAGCCATGCTGCACTCGTTCAGGTAACACGGTTAAACTTCATTCATCTACATCTATCAGTGTTATGATTGTGATTGGCTATATACTTTTTGCCTTTTGGACTAAGAGTTTATTAGCCATCAGATAGAAATTATGTCTGCACAATGTTTGCTGAAATAACAGATACCACCGAAACCCTAAACTAACTTAACTTTCTGGCATCCTCAATCTCATAAAAGGACTTAGTTTGGTATATTTTGGTTTACAAAAACGTGGCTGGAGAAGTTTTACTAAGTAGTAAGCAGAATCAGATGTACCCAGTTCATTATGGTTCTGACTCTGATATTGAACTCAGAATGCTCGAAACCTTGGGAAGTGCCGATTAACTCCAATTAAACAGCTACTTGTATCCTCTTTCATATAACATTA
This sequence comes from Lolium rigidum, assembly GCF_022539505.1. Taxonomy (NCBI): domain Eukaryota; kingdom Viridiplantae; phylum Streptophyta; class Magnoliopsida; order Poales; family Poaceae; genus Lolium; species Lolium rigidum. The sequence goes on along the minus strand of NC_061512.1, from coordinate 241,490,466 downwards.
TAACGTAACCTTCTATTATAAGTCCCTTTATTTCACTACACATATCCTCAGCCACTGTGTGCTGACAATTTTTTTTTTGTTTAGTTGAAAATAGACCATCCTAACCAAAGCATCGAAAGAAACTATACTCCACATGACTGTCAGCTGCAGTTGCCGAAATTGGTTCACTTCAGCCATTCTGGAATGCATGGATTCAGCAATTTGAATGCAAGGGTACAAGAGTTGTACTAATAGAGCAAACAGATGGAGTAGATAAAATGTGACATTGTAACTTGAACTATGTGGAGATATGGAATACGAATACTAGTACTAGGAGTAGATCAAACATGAGTTTTACAATGGAAAAAGGTTGCTTCAATAGTGCGAAGAAGCTTGGGAACACAAATATCAGAATCTTCTATTAGGGTCACAAGGTAGAAAACATCACCAAAACATCTTGAGACCGCAGACACATCTAATGAAACGTACAGAGTATTTTTAGAAAAAAACAGTGCAAGAAAGAAAGGATTTTTTTTGTACTCAAATATCAGCTGGATCCAGCTATAAGGCTGAATCCATGTTTGCAGTAAAATATGCATGCTGGCTGAAACTATAAGAACAATGAAGTTGGCCTTAGCCTTTGCGTCAAGTTGGACCTAGCTCCTTCTGGACGTAAATCCTCATGGCGGCCTTATCAGTTACACACGTATGATATTTAGCCCATAGGAATATTGTGCTCCCAATCTAAGAGTTTTTGTTTGATCTGTTGTTTTCCTTATCATAGCTTTGATGTGATGTCCATCATTCTTTGAGTGCAGTGGTGATTGTGCGATGTCCAGAAGTTCAAAGGCATCAGCGGAGAAAACTGACGTGGCAAAATCTCTTTCATACAACAGTGCCCCTTGGAAGGTTTGCATTGACTGTTCACCTGCAACATTTCTTTACAACATTTCTTTACATAAGCTCTCCCTTTTGTTCTCAGAATTTTTCTCTTACCAACAACACTTTTTGTTTACAGCACAAAGCTTCGAAATCTGAGGAACACATACCTATAGTCTATCCAGACGTAATTCTTTGTGTTGAAATTTATGATCAGAGGCAGAGCTCTGTGAAAGTAATATGTTACACATGCTTATCTGCAATGTGAAGTATGTGTAGATTAAGTTTTGTGGTGATCTCCGTGCCTTGCAGAGCCAGGAATTTCTTGTGTTGGGAAGTCAGCTCCTTACAGATCTTAAGGACAATATCTACTGTTCAACTAATAAGTTGATGGAGGTGAACAATCAACGCGATCATTCTGGCTATTTTCTTATTGAGGTATGTTTTCTCTTATATCCCTTTGTAACTTTATGACAAGTTCTTACTTCTTACAGAAGTGTTGCAACTTTGCTAATCTCCACTTTTTATCAGGACACGTTCTATAATGACATGAGACATTATTCTGCCGTTGATTACAGTAAGCCTATACTTGACTGGCTTAACGAGTCCAGTGCTGAGGCGGCAGAGAAGTGGGATGCCATAAGTTCTGGGGCGTTAAAGAAACGACAAAAAGACTTACTGAGGGGTTTGAATATTTCGAATGTACCAGAGTTTAAATCTGCAAAAATGCAAAGGACCTACTTCTCAGACCTGCACTTCCGACTCGGTGCTGGGTACCTCTACTGCCACCAGGTTCTCAAATGTTCATTAATCATTATAAATGATGTCATAGGTAGCCTTTTTCCGTCAAGAAAAGAAGTTACAATGTGTTTTATTTGTTCCTTTGTTTATAGCAGAATCCATGAACAGTTAACTTAGAACTGCAGTACCATGTGATGCTTAATATCATTGCAGCGCATAAGCTTGTACAGCAAAAACAGCACATCATCTTTAAAAAAATCATGATTTCCCTCATTTCTCTGACACGGACAACATTTTCAGGGGAACTGCAAGCACACATTTGTCATTAGAGACATGAGGCTGATCCACCCGGAGGACACACAGAACCAAGTGGAGTACCCTCTCATGACATTCCAGATGCAGAAGCGTTTCCAGAAGTGTTCAGTGTGCCAGATCTACCTTGCAACAAAGATGACGGTGGACGACAAATGGGCTCCGAATAATCCCTGCTATTTCTGCAAGCAATGCTACTACCTCCTCCACTACAGGGAGGATGACTCACTATTATATCATCATACTGTGCATGATTACCTGCAAGAGTAAATAGTCTCTATTTTTAGACCAAAAGCCATGAAGCCTTGGCTTTTACTTGCAGGTGATCCTGAATTGTAAAGTTCAGGATTGTCATGATATCTCAATTGTTAACCGCTGTTTTTAGAATCTTTCTTTTATCTAAAAAAGGTTGAGCAAGTTATTTTGGGATGGAGGGAGTACAAGCAATGCTGTGCCAGATGATTAACCTTCTGGGCTTACTGACTGATTCCAGTTTATCTAAGGTTAATACCTTTATTATGAGTTATGATCACTGTTGTTTCTCAGTCTTATGTGTTGCCACCTTACTGGCTTGCGAAACTGGACTTGCAAATACTTATGGTGCAATATAGTCAGTACCCCACTACTTTGTCATACACAAACAAACCTTGCCAGCAATAGGATCTTACAGGGGCAACGTCCACTGTTCCACAAAATTAGTGCAACAAGCTATCTCCTAGGAGAGAAACTTTACAAAGCCCATTTTAGGATGCAAGTTTCTACTGTTCTTTTTGTACGTCACTCATATAACGGAACGACAAGGCAGCACCAAAGTTCCTCAGCCCCTCTATGAAGTCATTGTCCGAGTCATTGCCGGAGCTTGAATTTGTATGGACTGTTGAGATAGCCGGAGATTCGTTGATGCCTTCAGCTATAGTCTTTGGTAGGCATCTCGACCTGTCTGGCATGGGATATCTCCACCATGACCTTGCCGTCATCCTGCGGAAGAGGTGCTTGTCTCATGTAAGCATGGTCAGCTGCACAACTGTGAAATTTGAATCGACCACCATGGCCCATGGGCCTGGGAAGGAATAGAGTTTCAGTGTCCATGGAAGTTTAAACTTAGTGCAAAATATTTGAAGCTAGTTTACATATCGTCTACTCCCTCCCATGAAATTTCAGCAGAGTCTAGCTTACACCCATCGACTAACGAGGTGATTTAAAGTTCAACCATGTAGGGCAGGTTGATGGTAGTAACTGCTCTCTCTGTTCTGAAATGTAACTGCATAGGTCCCCCATGCATCTCAAGATTTAAGTTCATCAACAGTTAGATTGACAAAATGTGGTATATGTGAATTCTGAAATAAATATAATATCATTCAATTCTATTGAGAAGTATTTTCCCATGATATCACTTCTGGGTCACATCAGTCCCATTTTATTGTTTGTATAATCGGTCAAACTCGAGATGTGTAGCACCTTACATCTTAGAACGGAGTAGTAGTAAATAGGTAGCCAAATAATAATACGAGACGAGTGCCATGGACTTTTGGAGATAACAACACAAGGCCGTGCCAAGCATCTTTGAAACCCACGATCTCTAGAAGTCCATCGTCAACAAGTGGAGGCATTACCAAATCTGTCTGCATTAAGAGAGAAATGTTTAAATTAAGTACAATAGCACCATTGATTTTTCAGTGCTAGAAATGGTGTTAACATCATGTCTTATACTTAGTTTTCTTTGCTTCCTCTTGGTGTTCCCCAGGGATTCAGTCCGCCAGAGAAGCTGGGTACATTCAGACAAACAATAGACTGGAATTTGTGTACAAACTTGTTAACAACATTACCAAGTAGTGTCAAATTTTGAAGAATTCTGACATCATATTGCTTATGAAATCAACCTAAAACATACTCCATCTCCAAATACCTGGCCCTATTTTTGGCTTTGCACGAATATCCATTTTGTACGTATCGAAGTTATCAGATGTTATGTAAGTGCACATCAACCATTTTTTTCTTCAAATGTACTTTAACACAATCAAACTAAATATTTAGAAAAATACCATAGCCAAAACATTTCAGGTAGTGACTGTCCGAAGTCAACATGACAAGTATTTAGAAGCAGAGTAATAGATTAGCAGAGACGAGGTTTGTAAGGATCCTCCTATAAGTACAGATCTTATTTGTGAAATCCTCCTGCCTTTAACCTTATAGGTTGCCTTATTTTAATCTTTTTTACGGAAACTGTTATGTTTATAACTGAAACTTCAAAGTTCCATCTGTGCTCAAAGATGATAAGATACTCCTAGTTCAAAATGTTAGCTTTTAATCTTGATGTTTATTTCGTTCTGCATGTAGTTATGTGGTGATGCATGCAGGAGTAGTTCCAGCTGATGCAAGGTGATATGCTGCTGATCCGTGCGATGCGGAGAGCACAGCGAGATGCCGACTGTAGCGAGAAGCTGCTGTGCATGTTCTGGAATTTCCCTTATTAGACAAGTGGTTCTTGAATTTCCCTCGATGCAATTTCCTCTCAGAATGAAATGCATAAGACACTTGGGTATCCATTCATGTGACAGAAGAATTAAACAGTCTTTCAGGCTTTGGCTGTTTAGGTAAGCAAAATTTATGTTATTTTTTTCTGCTCAATTTCCTAAAATAACAAAAATCAATTAAAAATCAATCACCAACACAGAAAGTGCACTGGAAAAATAACTAACTCATACTGAAATAATTCCAAAACCCCACATAGTGTAAGAATATTCCTGGGACAAATAAAAAATATGGCAATACAGATACTATGGGACTCACATGATTAAAAAAACAATATTCTCCTTTTGACATTTGCATTTCAATCTTTAGATGGACAAACAGACAGTGTAAATCAAGTAAATTCATATTTCAAATATCAGTGAAAGAAAAATTATAACTAAGTCAACATGTTAAAAAAACTAAGTCACATTTATGAAAAATCTATAAACTAAGTACAAAAAAGCGTAAGACCGCAAGCAAAAAGGTACTTTTGGGAACGCTCTAGTCCTTGGATATTCATCAAAAATATACCTCAAGTAAAAAAGTATACTTTTGGGAACGCTCTAGACCGTATAAGATACAACTCCAAGCAACCAACCTGTCATTCCTTCGCCTCCAGCAACCTAATTAAATTTCCATGACAATAATATGTAAATTCAGCTTGTTCAAATAAGGTAAGGGACAAAATAATACTAGTAGAAACATTAGCAATATATCCGGAGAACGATGCCTAGTTGCACTCACTATTAACCTCAATCTTCTATGGGTTTCAGCAGCAAAAGCATCACCATCACGCCCCCTGCCATTCACGCTCGAGTCTTTCCAAGTTTCTATAGAGTTTGTGCAAGACTTAACTAGATCAAATACCTTAAATTATATATTTAGCTCTGCAGTAAAAATGCAGGGATGCTGTAATAGCAAACAAGTATATCTGGTGACCTTAAAAATATGTACCCGAGCATGGTTGAGAAGCTTACGGTATGTGACAATTAAATCATGTCCCAGATGTCCACCACCTTTTGTGTTGATAAAAACAATCATTGGATAGCTGGGTACCTGAGAAACTTGCTCCACTGAGGACTCTGGCATGAAAACATAGGTCGAAATGTAAAATTCTTTCAGCGTGCTATTTGTGCTCGAAATTGTTATCCATTTGAGCTTGCTACCTGCAACTTTTGTGCATCAAAGATATAAAGACCATGCAACGTCTGCATGAAAAATGTAATACTAGTCTCCTGTATCATGTGTGCTGACTTGATCATGGTTTGGTTTGTCAAGCAGAGATTTAGCTGGAACTTATGGACAGGTCTTAGCAGGTTCATAACCAGTTTCTTTCAATATGCAAGTCAAAAAAATTAATATTCATTAGAATGTTGTAGTGTTTAGCACTCAGGATACAGAAAATGAGTTTTGATTTACAAAAGCTAATCTTTAGTATACTAGCAAACCACTTATGGTTTCTGCAGGTTAAAACTATCTCTGTATGTCACTCAAGACTTTGCAAAAAAAATATACTTTCCGCTGCTTAAAATGGCAGTTAATTGTATCAGAGAGCAATTCAAGCATTATTGGAAATGCATGATATATGTATGTGCCACTAATTATGCAGTGCCACTGCAATACCAATATGCAGAAGCACATTCTTATCTTATATCTACAACTGTGGAACCTATATTAAACTTCCTAATGGCAGCGAAGTTGTATCAAATAAACTGAAGCGAGAGCTGAACTCTTCTTCAGAACCAAAAACTTCAAAACAGCTACTACCAGCAAGCTGCAACCAGCTACCATCATGCAGCATCGATCATACTACCAAACGTAAATCTAACTTTATATCAACAATATCATTATGCATCCCTCAAAATGGCTAATGGAGAACACAAGCATACCACAAACAGAATATGTTGTACATTCCCCTCAAATTATCCCATCAAAAGCAAGGTACCATATAGTGTACCCTTTTTGTTTTTAATAATTCCAGCACAAAGTTACAGACAGACAGACACACTTTGTACAGTACAAAATCCAACCTGAGTTTTACACGGCAATGAACAAAATAATTTTGACAGAAAAGAATGGATTTTCCTATGATTGTTGCTCTGGAACCCAAGCAAAGTACTGTCCAGCACATATGGTGTTACCAATTGAATCTGTGATGTGAAATTTCCCTTGGAAGATCTCTTTTGGAAATTCACCCTAGCTCCACTTCTGTTGCTGATCTTGCTGATCCTTTGGTGGCTTCTTCAGAAGCTGGTGCAGCTGAATCATCCGGGTGCTCATTTGTTGCTCTGAAGCGTTTGGCATTTCAGGATCACTGGTCTCACCAGCAACAAGTTTTAAGCGCTGGACCTCAGAATTTAGTGCTTCATTCAGAGCTGGGCAGAGAATAGTGAATACCCAAGTTAAATTGGAGATTAAATATGGCAAAAGGGCAACAAAGTTCATGCTAACATGGGTAAAACAGGGTTATCAACCGCATCAACGTAATATGATCAAGGGAGTTTAACACATGAATACCAATAGTAAACATAACTGAAGTAGTATTTTTGTTTTGTTTGTTTTAGTATATTTAGGTAACTACTGTGGGAATTAGCCATAGTGCAAGACCTTGATTCTCTACTGTCCATCAAAAGAATCATTTGAATTGAGTTGCTGGGAAGAAGAACCATTATCAGATAAGATAAAGAAAATATGGCACATTCCAAACATTTTTGTGATATCCAGTGCAGTAACTAGTCCAGACAAGCGTACATGTGCCAGATTGGTAAGACTGCACCAGAATTCAACATAACGGTTTAGTATTATAGCCTACTACATCATGGCATTTAGTTTTCTGAAGTATGAACTAAACAGTTGATATTGTTGTGTAGCACTGGGCATCAACTCATAGATACATATGCTGACTTATACTGCAATGTACTATCTATATCTATGATTACAACTCAAGAAATGAACACTTGGAAAGAATGAAGCAAACTGACCATCTTTCAACTCTGCTTGCTGCAGCAAAGCTTGCAGCCTGATTTTCATCTCACTGTTGTGGGTTGAAAGCAGAGAATAACCCCTCTGCAAAATATAGACAGCCACAGTAAGTAAGACAGCCAAACCTTCAAAGGCCAAAATCAAAATGCACACCACCTTCAGAGAACACAGACCTGAAGCATATTGACTTGTGAAGTTAATGTGGTAGCCTCGGACTGCAGCACCTGAACCTTGCGCTCAAGCTCTGCTATGTACCTTGCCTTGCGCTCCTTTGACTTGGCAGCAGACAGCCGATTGTTCAGAATCCTGTAAAAAGTTTACAAGATGATCAATTTCAGTAACGAAAACTTTGTAATTGAACCGACTCCCTGTAGAAAGCACAAACCTTTTGACCTTCTTAGGATCGGTCATGACAATCTTTGAAAGGTGATCACTCTCCATAATCTTCTTCTTGTCGGCCTCACTGAATCCCATACACGCGAACTCCTTGGCGAAGAGAGCAGCGGCGCCGCCAATGGAGCCACTTCCACTGCGTGCCAGGCCGGCAGCAGCACCGGGGCCTGGAGACGGCGGGGGCAGGTTGGTGGACGGCTCCAGGCCCATGGCTCCGAAGGGGAGCTTCCCCACGAAGCTGTCCGCTGACAAGCTGCGGCCGTGCCTGGGCAGGCCGCCGTCCCCGCTGTCGGCCTCGTTCTCGCTGCTGTCGGCGGGGCTCCACGCGCGCACCTGGCCGTCCGGGTTGTCGCGCCGCTCCTGAGCGGCCCCGGGCGCGGAGGAGGCGACGGTGGCCGGCGCCTTGGGGCCCATGTAGGCGCCGAGGATCCCGTCGAGGGTGCTGTTGTTGGCGGCCGCGAGGGCCTCCGCGGTGACCGGCGCCGGCGGTGGCATCTGCGGGTTGGGCTGCGAGGAGATGGCGAGGAGGACGTCGCTCTGCGACCGCCGGTGCCCCGCCCGGAGCGGAGGCAGCCCGGACGGCCCCTTCTCGGAACCGGGTGGCGGCGCAGACGGCGGCGGGGTGACAGCGATCGGCGCCGGCGCAGCCAGATCGGGGTAGTGAGGGCGGAAGAGGAAGTCCATGGATAAGAACTGGGGCTGCGAGAGCGAGCGCGCGTGGTTGGACCCTCCGGCGCCGGCGCCGCCGCCGCCCGGCTGCGGCTGGTAATGGCCAAAACCCGGGGTGAAACGGGGGGAGGCGGGGGTGGGGTGGACCGGCGGGAGGCGGCGGAGGGAGGAGGAGGGGTCGGTGGCGACGGCGGGGGCACGCGGGGTCGGCAGTGGGAGGAGCCGGCGGCGGCGCGCGTGGTCGTCGCCGACGCCGTCCATGGAGAGCGGGGAGGGAGGGATGGGGGCTGGTCGGGCTAGGGTTTATGGAGGGGGTAGAAATAGCGGAGCGCGAGGCAGAGTTGGCAGTGAGGCTGGTGCCGGCGGCGCGGCGGGGAGCCGTCGGGTGAACGCCGGGGCGTGGAGCAAAACGTGAAGCCGCACCGCCACGCACGGGCAACAGAGGCCGAAAAGGAAAGACGCGTGGGACTAAAACAGCATGATATGTCTCATCTGGCGTTCGCTCCCTGGTTTCTGCCTCGCTGGACTCCACCTCTTCCTCGCCACGTAGGATGCATTGCACACGTGGCTACCTTCTGCTGAGCTGGCTCACTGGTTTCCGCCTCGCTGGTCTCCACCTCTTCCTCGCCACATAGGATGCAGTGCACATGTGGCTACCTTCTGCTGAGCTGGCCCACGTGGCTCACGGGCTGCGTTCGACCAACACCGCCGTGACGCATAGCCTTCCACGTTTCTCTCCAGCTGGTAATATCACGCGCGGCGTTGCCGGTGAGGTCCACATGCACACGTAGATAGGTCTGTTCACGTGCCTCTCCCTCGCAAGTGGGCCCGCGTGCACATGTGGTTCACGGTGACGCGTTCCAGCAGCGCCGCTGCGTCGATGCCTCTTTTCATGTGGGCCCGCACACACACGTGGCTCACGGGCAGTGGCGGAGCTGTGTACAAGGTTGCGTGGTCAGCTGACCCTAGAGCTTTTTAGTAAAACACCTTTAAATTTTGGATATTTTAGTATTTGTCCTTGCTATATAGGCACTTCGGCCCCACAGTTTTTAGTCCCCGGCTTTGCTACTGCTAACGGGATGCATGCATTCCACCAACGCCGCATGACTTAGCGGCTTCCACGTTTTTCTCTAGTTGGAACTATCACACACGGCTTTGCCCGTGGGGTCCACGTGCACACGTAGACACTGGACCAGGTTCCTTCACGTGGTCATGTCGAGTTTTCCGCTTTCAGCTAAGCTAGAATGCGCCACTCTCCCTTGCATGTGGGTTCGCGTGCACACATGATTCACGGGGATGCGTTCGCACAACGCCGCTACGCCATAACGTACCCCCTTTCATGTGGGTTTGCAAGCACACGTGCACACAGAGGTTGTGTTTGAACAACGCCGCCATGACGTAACAGTTTTCATGTTTCTCTCTAGCTGCAACCAATGGCGGACGCGGAAAAAAGTTGGAGGGTGGGCACTCCTCATTTTTTCGTTCCCCTAATTGTGATAAAATTTTGCTAAATGAGCAATATATATAGACAACAGATTGTCATCTTACATAATGGATAACATAAATAGAAAATTGCATCACTAGTATTTCTTTACTCTACGCCCTCGCATTCCCATGAAAGTTTGAGCTATGTCATCTTCACTTTCAAGAACACATCTCGCTCGATAAATGTCACTAAGCAATGGTTCAAGAGCTCATCACCCATGCTATTTATCAACTTATTTTTTACTAGACTCATTGTAGAAAATACTCTTTCGACATTTGTCGTTGCCATCGGTAGGAGTAATTTGAGAAGCATAAACCAAATCATAAACAACATGCTTTTTTGTTTCAAAAATAAAAATAGATAGCTCACCAAGATGATTGATACATTTGAACCTATCATCTTTTTTCATATCATCATAAAGATTTCAATTCGGAGATCAAGCCTTATCAAATCCGCGCTTGTCATTGGGGTATAATTGGGCAAGTATCATTACCTTTTGTGCATCATAAGAAGCAAATTAACTCAAGGGATTCAAAGGTGCCATGCAAATTTGCAACTCTATGTTGACATCATCTTACCAATTGTAGAGCTCTTGAATAATTTGATCAACACCACCAAGATAGACTTCTCTTCTATGATGATCATCATTTGTTTGTATTTGATAATACCTATGTGATCTTCTATGAGCCACATATTTTTTCTTCCGATGAGGGAACTAGAATGCCACATGTATTGCAATAATGTCACCTTTGCAAGAAATCATTCCCATCATGTCCATGGTTTAATAACATTCACAAATTTCTTCATTCTTCACTCTCATCATGTCCACGGAGTGCCAATCCTTGCTTCAAAAGAAACCTCAAGCATATAAGAGCATATCCAGCTGCGTCTCCCAAACCCCATCTGACAAATGCGCCGAATCGAACGATTGGGGGACGCCGCAAGGTGGTGCCGCTTTCGGGGCACCTCTGTTTCCAGCCGCGTCCCCCAAACGCCACCCCAAATGGATTTTTGCAGCAAAAATAAAACAAAGATCGTCACTATTCAAAAGGAATTGTTCTCGCCATAGTCGTCGCGATCAAAGTAGCCATCATATTCGATGCGGTAAATATTGCAGACCGGGGTGAAAATTGAACATAACTAGAAGAAGGGATTTGGTGATGTCGACTACGCATCTTGAGTTGGCGGTGCCCCGTCCAACACGACGAGGTCATCGTGCTCTGTCGGTGATGCAGACGCCGTCGCTGCGGTGCTTGACGATGTCGGCGCTGTCGCAGTGGTTCTTGCCAATCCCGATGCAGGGGTAGTGGATGATGCCGTCATGAACGCGCCTGATGATGCTGCCGCCTCTGGAGCTGGCGTTGACGCCAATGCCGACACGGCCATTTTAGTGGCGATCTCGTTGAGGATCATATCCCGTAGAAGTTTGCGCCGCCAACACCTGGGAATCCATTCCCTCCATCGACGCGGTCAAGAGCATGAAGTACTCTTTGCATTTCTTCACGGCGACTGATGTCTACGCACGCTTCTATTCTTGTAGACAGTGATGGGCCACCAAGTGCAGAGGTTTGTAGAACAGCAACAAGTTTCCCTTAAGTGGATCACCCAAGGTTTATCGAACTCAAGGAGGTAGAGGTCAAAGGTATCCCTTTCAAGCAACCCCACAATTACGATACAAGAAGACTCTTGTATCCCCAACACACCCAATACAATTGTCAGGTGTATAGGTGCACTAGTTTGGTGAAGAGATAGTAAAATGCAAGTGATATGAATGAATATGAGTGATAATAACAATCCGAAATAAATATGGCAGCAAGTAAACTGTCACCTTTACACACGTGGGACAAGGAGTCTCTGGAGATCACATAAGTAAAATCCACTTGAATAGCATAACGATATCTAGATTACAAAGCTCATGGTCACATAAAGATCATACCAAGGGAGAGAGAGATAAACCACATAGCTACCGGTAGAGCCCTCAGCCCCGAGGGAGAACTGCTCCCTCCTCATCATGGGAGTCAGCAACAACGATGGAGATGGCGGTTGATACGTCTCCGACGTATCGATAATTTCTTATGTTCTATGCCATATTATTGATGATACCTACATGTTTTATGCACACTTTATGTCATATTCGTGCATTTTCTGGAACTAACCTATTAACAAGATGCCGAAGTGCCAGTTCCTGTTTTTCGCTGTTTTTGGTTTCGAAATCCTAGTAACGAAATATTCTCGGAATTGGACGAAACGAAGACCGAGGGGCCTATTTTTCCACGGAGCTTCCGAAGACCGAAGAGCATACGAAGTGGGGCCACGAGGTGGCGACACCACAAGGCGGCGCGGCCAAGGGGGCCCGCGCCGCCCTATGGTGTGGGCCCCTCGTCGGGCCCCCGACTCGCCCTTCCGCCTACTTAAAGCCTCCGTCGCGAAACCCCCGAGGCGAAAAACCACGATACGGAAAACCTTACCGAGACGCCGCCGCCGCCGATCCCATCTCGGGGGATTACGGAGATCTCCTCCGGCACCCTGCCGGAGAGGGGATTCATCTCCCGGAGGACTCTACACCGCCATGGTCGCCTCCCGGAGTGATGAGTGAGTAGTTCACCCCTGGACTATGGGTCCATAGCAGTAGCTAGATGGTTGTCTTCTCCTCATTGTGCTTCATTGTTGGATCTTGTGAGCTGCCTAACATGATCAAGATCATCTATCCGTAATACTCTATGTTGTGTTTGTCGGAATCCGATGGATAGAGAATACCATGTTATGTTAATTATCAAGTTATTACATATGTGTTGTTTATGATCTTGCATGCTCTCCGTTACTAGTAGAGGCTCTGGCCAAGTTTTTGCTTTTAACTCCAAGAGGGAGTATTTATGCTCGATAGTGGGTTCATGCCCGCATTGACACCTGGGACAAGTGATGAAAGTTCTAAGGTTGTGCTCGTGTTGTTGCCACTAGGGATAAAACATTGGCGCTATGTCCGAGGATGTAGTTGTTGATTACATTACGCACCATACTTAATGCAATTGTCCGTTGCTTTGCAACTTAATACTGGAAGGGGTTCGGACGATAACTCTGAAGGTGGACTTTTTAGGCATAGATGCGGTTGGATGGCGGTCTATGTACTTTGTCGTAATGCCCAATTAAATCTCACTATACTTATCATGCCATGTATGTGCATTGTTATACCCTCTCTATTTGTCAATTGCCCGACCGTAATTTGTTCACCCAACATGCTTTTATCTTATGGGAGAGACACCTCTAGTGAACTGTGGACCCCGGTCCATTCTTTTAATACCGAAATACAAATCTGCTGCAATACTTGTTTTACTCGTTTTCTCTCGCAAACAATCATCTTCCACACAATACGGTTAACCCTTTGTTACAGCAAGCCGGTGAGATTGACAACCTCACTCGTTTCGTTGGGGCAAAGTACTTTGGTTGTGTTGTGCGGGTTCCACGTTGGCGCCGGAATCTCTGTGTTGCGCCGCACTACATCCCGCCGCCATCAACCTTCAACGTGCTTCTTGACTCCTACTGGTTCGATTAAACCTTGGTTTCTTACTGAGGGAAACTTGCCGCCGTGCGCATCACACCTTCCTCTTGGGGTTCCCAACGGACGTGTCAACTACACGCATCAAGCAAATTTCTGGCGCCGTTGCCGGGGAGATCAAGACACGCTGCAAGGGGAGTCTCCACTTCTCAATCTCTTTACTTTGTTTTTGTCTTGCTTTATTTTATTTACTACTTTGTTTGCTGCATTATATCAAAACACAAAAAAATTAGTTGCTAGTTTTACTTTATTTACTGTCTTGTTTGCTATATCAAAAACACAAAAAAATTAGTTTACTTGCATTTACTTTATCTAGTTTGTTTTATTTACTACTACTAAAATGGCCAACCCTGAAAATACTAAGTTGTGTGACTTCACTAGCACAAATAATAATGATTTCTTATGCACACCTATTGCTCCACCTGCTACTACAGCAGAATTCTTTGAAATTAAACCCGCTTTACTTAATCTTGTCATGAGAGAGCAATTTTCTGGTGTTAGTTCTGATGATGCTTCTGCCCATCTCAATAATTTTGTTGAACTATGTGAAATGCAAAAATATAAAGATGTAGATGGTGACATTATAAAATTAAAATTGTTCCCTTTCTCATTAAGAGGAAGAGCTAAAGATTGGTTGCTATCTCCGCCTAAGAATAGTATTGATTCCTGGACTAAATGCAAGGATGCTTTTATTGGTAGATATTATCCCCCTGCTAAAATTATATCTTTGAGGAGTAGCATAATGAATTTTAAACAATTAGATAATGAACATGTTGCTCAAGCTTGGGAAAGAATGAAATCTCTGGTTAAAAATTGCCCAACCCATGGACTGACTACTTGGATGATCATCCAAACCTTCTATGCGGGACTAAATTTTTCTTCGCGGAATTTATTGGATTCAGCTGCTTGGAGGTACCTTTATGTCCATCACTCTTGGTGAAGCAACAAAGCTTCTTGATAATATGATGGTTAATTACTCTGAATGGCACACGGAAAGAGCTCCACAAGGTAAGAAGGTAAATTCTGTTGGAGAATCCTCTTCTTTGAATGATAAGATTGATGCTATTATGTATATGCTTGTTAATGGTAGAACTAATGTTGATCCTAATAATGTTCCGTTAGCTTCATTGGTTGCTCAAAATTCTAGACCACATCCTGCTAATGGTAATTCTTATGGTAGATATGTTTCACCTAATGAGGAAAAGATGTTAGAAATTGAAAGGTCCACCAAGAGCTTTATGCAATCACAGTATGAGCAAAATAAATTGTTTACTAAAACTATGAATGAGCAATCTACCTTGTTGAAGAAAATAGGAAATCAACTTGAAAATTTGAATATGGAGATTTACGGGTTACAAACTAAACTTGCAAATGCTCGAAGACCGAATCTCATACATGTCTGCGTCACAATCTTCTATAATTAATAAAATGGCTGCTAAACCTGAGGATATTGAAAATAAAATTGTTACTACAGCAAATGCCATCCAAGTTAGAATTAATGAGAATATAAGATTAATGGCTGAACTGCGTGCTAGGTGGGATAGAGAAGAAAATGAAAAACTAGCTAAAAAGGAAAATGTAGCTAAAGTTTGGACTATTACCACCACTAGCAATGCTAATGATTCATATGTTGCTGCACCTCCTACTATCAATGGTAAAATAATTGGTGTTGGCAATGCTTCTACTCCTAGTGCAAAGCGCGTAAAATTACCTGAAACTGCTAAAACTGATGGAACTGCTTGTGATAAAACTGCTGAAATTTTTTCCAACCTTGGGGATGATAATCCCATTGCTTTAGATTGTAATGATTTAGATTTTGATGATTGCCACATCTCTGAAGTTATAAAGATCTTGCAAAAACTTGCTAAGAGTCCCAATGCTAGCGCTGTAAACTTGGCTTTCACAAAACATATTACAAATGCTCTCATAAAAGCTAGAGAAGAGAAACTAAAACTTGAAACTTCTATTCCTAGAAAGCTAGAGGATGGTTGGGAGCCCATCATTAAATTGAGAGTCAAAGATTTTGATTGTAATGCTTTATGTGATCTTGGTGCAAGTATTTCTGTTATGCCTAAGAAAGTCTATGATATGCTTGACTTGCCACCATTAAAAAATTGTTATTTGGATGTTAATCTTGCTGATAATGCTAAAAAGAAACCTTTGGGGAAAGTTGATAATGTTCATATTATGGTTAACAATAACCTTGTCCCCGTTGATTTTGTTGTCTTGGATATTGAATGCAATGCATCTTGCCCCATTATATTGGGAAGACCTTTTCTTCGAACCGTTGGTGCTACTATTGATATGAAGGAAGGTAATATTAAATATCAATTTCCTCTCAAGAAAGGTATGGAACACTTCCCTAGAAAGAGAATGAAGTTACCTTATGATTCTATTATTAGAACAAATTATGATGTTGATGCTTCATCTTTTGATGTTACTTGAGTTACACTTCCTGCGCCTAGCTGAAAGGCGTTAAAGAAAAGCGCTTATGGGAGACAACCCATGTTTTTACTCCAGTATTTTTGTTTTATATTTGTGTCTTGGAAGTTGTTTACTACTGTAGCAACCTCTTCTTATCTTAGTTTTGAGTTTTGTTGTGCCAAGTAAAGTCTTTGATAGTAAAGTAAGTACTAGATTTGGATTACTGCGCAGTTCCAGATTTCTTTGCTGTCACGAATCTGGGTCTACCTCCCTGTAGGTAGCTCAGAAAATTAAGCCAATTTACGTGCATGATCCTCAGATATGTACGCAACTTTCATTCAATTTGAGCATTTTCATTTGAGCAAGTCTGGTGGCCTAATAAAATCCATCTTTACGGACTGTTCTGTTTTGACAGATTCTGCCTTTTATTTCGCATTGCCTCTTTTGCTATGTTGGATGAATTTCTTTAATCCATTAATGTCCAGTAGCTTTATGCAATGTCCAGAAGTGTTAAGAATGATTGTGTCACCTCTGAACATGTGAATTTTTATTATGCACTAACCCTCTAATGAGTTGTTTCGAGTTTGGTGTGGAGGAAGTTTTCAAGGATCAAGAGAGGAGTATGATGCAATATGATCAAGGAGAGTGAAAGCTCTAAGCTTGGGGATGCCCCGGTGGTTCACCCCTGCATATTCTAAGAAGACTCAAGCGTCTAAGCTTGGGGATGCCCAAGGCATCCCCTTCTTCATCGACAACATTATCGAGGTTCCTCCCTCGAAACTATATTTTTATTCCGTCACATCTTATGTACTTTGCTTGGAGCGTCGGTTTGTTTTTGTTTTTTTGTTTTGTTTGAATAAAATGGATCCTAGCATTCACTTTATGGGAGAGAGACACGCTCCGCTGTAGCATATGGACAAATATGTCCTTAGGCTCTACTCATAGTATTCATGGCGAAGTTTCTTCTTCGTTAAATTGTTATATGGTTGGAATTGGAAAATGCTACATGTAGTAACTCTAAAATGTCTTGGATAATTTGATACTTGGCAATTGTTGTGCTCATGTTTAAACTCTTGCATCATATAATTTGCACCCATTAATGGAGAAATACTTAGAGCTTGCTAATTTGGTTTGCATATTTGGTTTCTCTAGAGTCTAGATAATATCTAGTATTGAGTTTTGAACAACAAGGAAGACGGTGTAGAGTCTTATAATGTTTACAATATGTCTTTTATGTGAGTTTTGCTGCACCGTTCATCCTTGTGTTTGTTTCAAATAACCTTGCTAGCCTAAACCTTGTATCGAGAGGGAATACTTCTCATGCATCCAAAATCCTTGAGCCAACCACTATGCCATTTGTGTCCACCATACCTACCTACTACATGGTATTTATCCGCCATTCCAAAGTAAATTGCTTGAGTGCTACCTTTAAAACTCCATCATTCACCTTTGCAATATATAGCTCATGGGACAAATAGCTTAAAAACTATTGTGGTATTGAATATGTACTTATGCACTTTATCTCTTATTAAGTTGCTTGTTGTGCGATAACCATGTTTCGGGGACGCCATCAACTATTCTTTGTTGAATATCATGTGAGTTGCTATGCATGTCCGTCTTGTCCGAAGTAAGAGAGATCTACCACCTTTATGGTTGGAGCATGCATATTGTTAGAGAAGAGCATTGGGCCGCTAACTAAAGCCATGATTCATGGTGGAAGTTTCGGTCTTGGACATATATCCTCAATCTCATATGAGAATAATAATTGTTGCCACATGCTTATGCATTAAAGAGGAGTCCATTATCCGTTGTCCATGTTGTCCCGGTATGGATGTCTAAGTTGAGAATAATCAAAAGCGAGAAATCCAAAATGCGAGCTTTCTCCTTAGACCTTTGTACGGGCGGCATGGAGGTACCCCATTGTGACACTTGGTTAAAACATGTGCATTGCAAAGATCCGGTAGTCCAAGCTAATTAGGACAAGGTGCGGGCACTATTAGTATACTATGCATGAGACTTGCAACTTGTAAGATATAATGTACATAACTCATATGCTTTATTACTACCGTTGACAAAATTGTTTCATGTTTTCAAAATAAAAGCTCTAGCACAAATATAGCAATCGATGCTTTCCTCTTTGAAGGACCATTCTTTTTACCTTTATGTTGAGTCAGTTCACCTATCTCTCTCCACCTCAAGAAGCAAACGCTTGTGTGAACTGTGCATTGATTCCTACATACTTGCATATTGTACTTGTTATATTACTCTATGTTGACAATTATCCATGAGATATACATGTTACAAGTTGAAAGCAACCGCTGAAACTTAATCTTCCTTTGTGTTGCTTCAATACCTTTACTTTGATTTATTGCTTTATGAGTTAACTCTTATGCAAGACTTATTAATACTTGTCTTGAAGTACTATTCATGAAAAGTCTTTGCTTTATGATTCACTTGTTTACTCATGTCATTACCATTGTTTTGATCGCTGCATCCACTACATATGTTTACAAATACTATGATCAAGGTTATGATGGCATATCACTTCAGAAATTATCTTTGTTATCGTTTTACCTGCTCGGGACGAGCAGAACTAAGCTTGGGGATGGTTGATACGTCTCCGACGTATCGATAATTTCTTATGTTCTATGCCATATTATTGATGATACCTACATGTTTTATGCACACTTTATGTCATATTCGTGCATTTTCTGGAACTAACCTATTAACAAGATGCCGAAGTGCCAGTTCCTGTTTTCTGCTGTTTTTGGTTTCAGAAATCCTAGTAACGAAATATTCTCGGAATTGGACGAAACGAAGACCCAGGGGCCTATTTTTCCACGGAGCTTCCAGAAGACCGAAGAGCATACGAAGTGGGGCCACGAGGTGGCGACACCACAAGGCGGCGCGGCCAAGGGGGGCCCGCGCCGCCCTATGGTGTGGGCCCCTCGTCTGGCCCCCGACTCTGCCCTTCCGCCTACTTAAAGCCTCCGTCGCGAAACCCCGAGGCGAAAAACCACGATACGGAAAACCTTGCCGAGACGCCGCCGCCGCCGATCCCATCTCGGGGGATTACGGAGATCTCCTCCGGCACCCTGCCGGAGAGGGGATTCATCTCCCGGAGGACTCTACACCGCCATGGTCGCCTCCGGAGTGATGAGTGAGTAGTTCACCCCCGGACTATGGGTCCATAGCGGTAGCTAGATGGTTGTCTTCTCCTCATTGTGCTTCATTGTTGGATCTTGTGAGCTGCCTAACATGATCAAGATCATCTATCCGTAATACTCTATGTTGTGTTTGTCGGAATCCGATGGATAGAGAATACCATGTTATGTTAATTATCAAGTTATTACATATGTGTTGTTTATGATCTTGCATGCTCTCCGTTACTAGTAGAGGCTCTGGCCAAGTTTTTGCTTTTAACTCCAAGAGGGAGTATTTATGCTCGATAGTGGGTTCATGCCCGCATTGACACCGGGACGGTGACGAGAAAGTTCTAAGGTTGTGTTGTGCTTGTTGCCACTAGGGATAAAACATTGGCGCTATGTCCGAGGATGTAGTTGTTGATTACATTACGCACCATACTTAATGCAATTGTACTGTTGCTTTGCAACTTAATGCTGGAAGGGGTTCGGACGATAACCTGAAGGTGGACTTTTTAGGCATAGATGCGGTTGGATGGCGGTCTATGTACTTTGTCGTAATGCCCAATTAAATCTCACTATACTTATCATGCCATGTATGTGCATTGTTATACCCTCTCTATTTGTCAATTGCCCGATCGTAATTTGTTCACCCAACATGCTTTTATCTTATGGGAGAGACACCTCTAGTGAGCTGTGGACCCCGGTCCATTCTTTTAATACTGAAATACAAATCTGCTGCAATACTTGTTTTACTTGTTTTCTCCGCAAACAATCATCTTCCACACAATACGGTTAACCCTTTGTTACAGCAAGCCGGTGAGATTGACAACCTCACTCTGTTTCGTTGGGGCAAAGTACTTTGGTTGTGTTGTGCGGGTTCCACGTTGGCGCCGGAATCTCCGGTGTTGCGCCGCACTACATCCCGCCGCCATCAACCTTCAACGTGCTTCTTGACTCCTACTGGTTCGATTAAACCTTGGTTTCTTACTGAGGGAAACTTGCCGCTGTGCACATCACACCTTCCTCTTGGGGTTCCCAACGGACGTGTCAACTACACGCATCAGCGGTGGAGCCTAACCACAACTCATCCGCTGATTCTTCAACATTAGTCGGTTCGGACCTCTGCTTAGTTTCATCCAAGCTTCTTCCTGGTCATGGATAGATCACCCAGGTTCGGGTCCATAAGCAGTGACAATCTCCCTATGAAGACTCGATGGAGATGGCTCCGCGGCCAATTCGCCATCCCGGCAGGGTGCCAGAAAAGAGAATTCTGTCCCCCGAATCTTGTGTGCGACGATGGCGGAGCTACGAAACTTTTCGTGGGCGGAGGCTAGTATATTTAGGGTTTTTGCGTCGGGAGCTTTATATAGGCGGAAGGGCGGGGTCGGTGGAGGCCTGGTGGCCCCAGACCTACCCTAGGCGTGGGCCAGGTCTAGGCCGCGCCTAGGGGTGGTTTGGGCGCCCTGCTGCACCTCTTCGACCCCTCCTCTCGACTCTGTCTTCGTTACGGTAAAATATTGACTTCGGCTTTTGTTTCGTCCAATTCCGAGAATATTTCCTGTAAAACTTTTCTGAAATACAAAACACCAGAAAACTGGGAATTGGCACTGTGGCATCTTGTCAATAGGTTAGTTCCGGAAAATGCATAAAAGTGCCACAAAGTGTAAACAAAACATATAGCAATTGGTGTAAAACAAGCATGGAGCATAAAAAATTATAGATACGTTTGCGACATATCAACATCCCCAAGCTTAACTCGTGCTCATCCTCGATTAGGTAAGTGATAACAAAAATAATTTTTGAAAGTGACATGAAGCCAACACAATCTTGATCAAGTATTGTAAAGAATTGTGAGCTGGGATCTAAGTACTCTAAACATAGGCATGATAGATATAATTCAATAGAACTTAGCAACTATGTTATAACATGAAGAGTAACTCAAACAAAAGATCATGAATAATAGTGCATTGAAAGCAACTGTTTGTTTATGAGCATAGAGTAAACATAACAAAGTGGTACTCAACATGTCCTTATGAAATAGCGAAACATAAATGCATGAACACCTTCAAAGTTCAGAGGGTGACTAGATACATGTAATTTAAAAGCAAGCAATAGCACAATCATGAATCAATCAATAATAATTTTGGGACTATGCACATTGCACTAAAAATAACAACTAAGCTCTCTTAATTGGTGCATAAAGTAGAAGATGAAGACTCAACATAAAAGTAAAAGAGAGACTCTTTGCAGATTAAGTAAGATAAACAAGTTTAATAAACCTTCCAAAAAGTATGCTTTGAGCTCTCATTGCCCCTATCATAAGCATCTTGAATGGTTAAAGTTAATGTGAGTCAAAAATGAGATATATGCTTGCAAATCACAAGTTGAAAATCTCATACCCCTTGAATGCGAGTACCTAAACCTCATGCTACTCAACTTAGGTCCCAAATAAGTTTTTGTCATTGTAAGTATACATGTATCATTGAGAACCGCCAACAGGGTACCTCTAGCCCGATGATATGGAGGTACTCTTGTAAGAGCAATCCCATACCAAAATGACAAGACAAACAGACAGTGAGCATCTCATCAATTTTTTATTTACTATGTGTATAGCTTTTTATTGCAAATGCTTCATAGAATGCTCACTATGGCTTAGCTATAAATTTCCACCATGAATGATGCATGTATTAGATTAGCGGCCCAGACGTTTCTCTAACTCATATACAAACTCCATGGACTTACAAGTTTCCATTTTATTTTGCACCGCTAGGCATCCATAAACAAAAGAACATGACATAAACTAAATATAAGTGCGATGTCGAAAGTGTTCCCCATAAAAGCATGATTCTACTAACTCACAACTCGCAATTTGCAACCATATAAACTTCATAAGATAGGCACAATGATTAAGTTTATTAAGTACAAGAAAGTAAATGTGTCATCAAGTTCGTGAGAGCTTTACTGACTAATTTTCTCATGCCAAAATTTAATTTGGAAGATAAATAAAAACATGATGAATTACTTGGAATAGCAATAATGCTACTAGGTAGATATGGTGGGCACAATTGGCAAACTTTGTTTATGGTGGTTGGATGCACGAGTAGAGTTCATACTCAGTACATGCGAAGGCTAGCAAAAGACTAGGAGCGATCAACTAAGAGAGCAATAATATCCATAATCATACATAGCGAGAAAACATTATCAATCAAAGCATAAAATAATATTACAAGTCAAAAATTAAATGATCATAGAGGATTTAGTTGACTGGTTATAGTCATAACATGGTATAAGCATGTGCCAAGTCAACCCAATAAAGCATCAAAGGAGAATACCACAATATTATGCTTTGTATGATGTAAATAACACATGATTCTTTCAATGAAACTATATGCACTCTCAGCCATTTGAAACAAGTCATGCTACAATAATAAATACTATGCATATGAGAAGAATAACATCCAACATGACATGCCAAAGTCTATACCACAGTCTAGACAAGCTTCCTTTTGCATCACTATATTCATGAAATATTTTACTCGTATCCAACACCAGTCAACTTATTTGAAATAACTCTCAGAGATGAAATTCAATATGGACCAGAGATCTAATCATACAAAAATAAAAAATACTAACGAGCTCTGAACAAAATTCAAGGGAAAGAACAAGAGCTAAACGCAGTAGTAGAAAACTAGAACACTCGCATAACAATAACAGTGAAAACTAGAGCATTCTATGCAATTAAAATGGAGCGAGTCTCTCTCCAAAATAAATATGCCGGGATCCAACCATATTCTACATCAAATAAAACTAAACTAAACTAAAAAAAAAAATAAAGATGCTCCAAGAACAACGCATAGCGTATGAAGCAATAAAAATATAGCGCATAGAGAGATGACCTGTTGCTTTGTTGATGAAGAGGGGATGCCTTGGGCATCCCCAAGCTTTGACGCTTGTACCTCTTGAATATGTCCTGGGGTGCAGGGGCATCCCCAAGCTTGAGATTTTGTCCATTCTTCATCTCATCACATCATTCTTCTCTCCCTACACTTGAAAACTTTCTTCATACAAAACATCACATAATTCTTTATTAGCAACATTAGTATAATAAAAATAAACAAATCCACTTGGGCTCAGTACTAACATATATTAAACATCTATTAAAGCATTAGCTACTTTAGCAACTCTTCAAAAATCTCTTTAATCAAAAGAACTAAAAAATAAAGAGATTTAAGAGGCAAATACAAATAGTGCAGAAATCTATCAAAATAGAACAGCTGGTAAAGATCGATTTTTCCGAAAATCCTCTGTTGCTCATCTCGAAAAGTGGTCAACTAACGAAAGTTAGATAATAGGGATTTCTATTTTCGTGCCCTCGGGTCCTTAGTTGTACTCAGTTTTCCCCAGCTCCTTAGTTTTTCCTCAGTTTTCCCCAAGACCTTGTCTGAAACCCGCAGAAGCGGCTCGGACGGCGGGATTCCCGTTTAGTTGACGTTCTGTCACGTGTGGGGCCGCGTCTTGTGGGGCCGAGTCGTGTGGGCCCGCGTCGCGTGGGGCTGGTAGAAAGGGACCGCGTGGGACAGGACGAGAAGCGTTTGGTTGCACGTGAGCGGGAGCTGGGTTCTGTCTCTCTCGGCCCCAAATTGGCATTATTAAGTGCACCTTTTTCCCCTCTTTCTCTCTGTCCTTTTCACCAAATTAGTATAAAATCTAGAGAAGCTTGCATTTCTGACTTTCTTCAATTATTTGTGCCTTTTGGCCCTCGTTGTTTGCCCAATATGGCAGCAAATCTAGTACTCCCTCTGGTCCATATGTATGTAGTTAAATCTAGAAGCAAATCTCCAGGATAATGTACGATAAATTCACGAGTCATAGTAAATCAAGAAAACTAAGTACGGCCAACAAAATATAGTAGACTAGGGATAGATAATCCCTAGATAATATGGATAGATAATAGGCTGCATACACGAGCGAGCCAACATAGTAACGAGGTCCTTCACAGCACCATCATACTAACATAACAACAAGGGATCCCTAGCTAACAACAAAGGGATCCCAACAACAAACTAGGAGGCAGCGGTAGCAGCGGCACACGTCCAGGACTCCGCCTACCCCATCCGGCTCTCCCTCCACTTGTTGCTCTTGCTCCCCTTGGGAGCCTTGGGCTTGAGCGGAGGCATGCGCCTGGCGGAGATCTCCACCCGCCGCAAGGCTGCGGAGGTGCATGCCGAGCGCCCTGTGCTTGGCGCGGAAGGAGTGGACGTTCACCGTCGTTCCGACCTTGGGGAAGGTGTTGCCGATGTTCTCGGCATGCGTGACGAGGCAGTTGAAGTCCGTGGCGCCGAGTCTCTCGGTGCGAAGGGGCACTGTACACCTCCTTGGCGAAGTAGGAGATGTCGCGGCCGACCTGCGGCCTCCGCAGCACACTGGCGAGTCTTGACGTCCTCCTCCTCTTCGTCGCTGCCGACGTCGGCTGCCGAACATCTGATCCATATCAAACAGAAACTAGTGAATGAGTTGCAACGATGACTAACGTACATGATAACAAAGTTAAGAAAAACGAGTCGGCCTCGAGTTAGAGTGGACATGATTATATATCTACGGGGAAGGTGTAAGCGAACTAAAGCTCATGCACAACAGATTTGTACACAGCAATGGTTCGCTGAACCCTCCCAGTAAAATTTGTGCCCAACCATTCATCATAGGCAAAGAAACATATTCTAGATCTGAACTAGATCCGAACTTGAACACATTCGAGATTATTTGCAAAATTAAACGGTTGATATCTTTTGATTAGTGCATAAAATAACTGATTGAGATCCCATGATTACTTGCATAAATTAACTGATTGAGATCCAATATTACTTGCATAAATTAGCCGAACAGCCGAACCCCAAATCTTAAACGAAATCAAGAAGTGATCAAAACAAAATGGAATAAAATCGGCGCAAATATTAGCCCAATACTCATCCATCTACGGATCCATCTACACCAGCAAAAATAGGGTTCAAAAAGGAATGGGGAACAAAAAGGAAGCAAGCCGTAGTTACCTCGTTCCATGGGTCCTCCGAGGGAGGTGTCGTAGGGGTTCGGGGGCGGGACGTACGGCACGGGGTCGTAGGGGTCCCATCCCGCCGGGATCCGACGCCAGCGGCGGCGGCGCCTCCGATGCACGCGGCGACGACGGCGGCGGCGGCGTGCGTCCGTCGAGGGGACGGGGCCGAAGATGGAGCGTCGCGCTTCGAGCCAACCTCGACGATGGGATTGGCATTCTCCTTGTCCATCTCTCCGGCGGAGGAAGAGGAAGAGGGAGAGGGAGAGGGTTTTTTCTTTGGAGAAGATGATGGGACGTGAGAGAGTTGGCGATGCGTGAGCGAGTGAGAGTGACAGAGACAGTGCGAGGAGGCGTCTATAAAGGCGAGGGGTGGTTAATGCGACCCGCGTCCTACGCTTGCACAGGTGCACGTACGCACGTCTTGGACTTCGCAATGCGACACGCGTCCACGATTGCACGTCTCGACTTCTCCACCGCGACCCGCGTCTACGCGTCAACAATTGCACGTGTCCTCGAGTCTAACCCTGGAAATTTAGATATACTCAGGTATACCCTCGAGTCTTATACTAGCATTTTTTGTGTGCTCAATTTTCCCCTCGAGTGCTAATGCGGCTAGTGCAATATACTCAGTTTTACCCTCAAGTGGCTGGTCAACAGAGAGTCAACAAATGGGATTAACTAGTTAAATGAGTCATTTAATGTGCAAAAAAATCCTAAAAAGAGTGGCACTTACTCATGGAGTCTTTACCACAAATTGCCACTTCTCAAATCATAGATAAATCATAGATAAATCAAGTTTTACCACAAATTGCCACTTCTCAAATCACCTAGTAGCTATGAAGGTGCATGGTTTTCCACAATAAGCCCTTCCCAAAACAGCTTCCCCCAAATCATACTTTGTCTAAATGAGGCCACAATTCTCACACTTGATGTATATTGGTATTGAAAATAGTTTGAGGTAGGCCAAGATGGGTTTCATTGTACAAAACACGCATTTTCCATTTTTTAAATCTCATATTTGAATCCCTTAGTCTATTTACTACTCGGGTGCCCTTGGTTTCTTGATAGTACTCAGTTTTGCCCTCTCTCTTCACAAATTCTCGCAGGACGTGCATCATCGCTCCGATTGGTCTAGCCCATGTCCACGCGGATCGTGCCCACCGACCGTTGATCGTATGATATAGGGAACGGGCAGGACAACCTCTCTCTCTCTGTTGGCGGTTAATTAGCTTCCACCCTCTAAGTATCTTTGAAGGGTGGTTTTACGTATTATTTTTCACGCGCTAAAAATTATAAACTGTTTTAGGCGTTATTTTTCACGCAAAAAATGATAAACCATCACCGATTTGTTGTTACCATTACTTTTCACGCAAAAAAATGATAAACCATCACCGATTTGTTGTTGCCATTACTTTTCACGCAAAAAAATGATAAACCATCAACAATTTGTTGTAGCCATTACTTTTCACGCAAAAAAATGATAAACCATCAACAATTTGTTGTAGCCATTACTTTTCACGCAAAAAAAATGATAAACCATCACCGATTTGTTGTTGCCATTACTTTTCACGCAAAAAATGATAAACCATCAACAATTTGTTGTAGCCATTACTTTTCACGCAAAAAATGATAAACCATCAACAATTTGTTGTTGCCATTACTTTTCACGCAAAAAATATGATAAACCATCACCGATTTGTTGTTGCCATTACTTTTCACGCAAAAAATGATAAACCATCAACAATTTGTTGTAGCCATTACTTTTCACGCAAAAAATGATAAACCATCAACAATTTGTTGTAGCCATTACTTTTCACGCAAAAAATGATAAACCATCAACAATTTGTTGTTGCCATTACTTTTCACGCAAAAAATATGATAAACCATCACCGATTTGTTGTTGCCATTACTTTTCACGCAAAAAATGATAAACCATCAACAATTTGTTGTAGCCATTACTTTTCACTCGAGAAAAAACCTAATTTGTTACAAAAGCTGGTTTCGGTGAGACCTAACCAAGTTTGGCATACATGATGGCATACCTATAACAACAAGGAATATCTAAAAGGGAAAGTTTCGAAAATTTAGGGTGAAAATAATGCCATACATGATGCTTGTTTTTCGAGGTTTTGACACTGAAAATCAATTGGGTATTGTAAAGGGAAATAAAAGTTCGAAAAATGTAAAAACGAAACAATCTATCTATCTATGTATAGAAGATCATCTGTATGAAATTTGAGGTTATTTAGAGAAGGTAGAAAAAATCACCTTGTTAGAAAAGCTGGTTTCAGCGAGACGAAACGGCATGCGCTTAAGCAAAGTGATTTTTTCGAACATCTCCAAATGACCCCAAATTTTCCATACATGATGCCATACGTGTAACAACAAGGAACCCTATCTAAAAAGTGTCAAAAAAGTTTGCCCAACCGTATAGCTCTATCAAAAAGAACCTCACCATGGCGCTAGTATAATTTTGGGATAGTTACAAACTTTCGTTACCTAACCTTCAACATGAAACTTGTTTCAAATTCATTTTGGCCTACAAGAAACAAATCCCAACTTGATTCGAGCACCACAGCCTCCAAACGATGCCGATGCCGATATCGGCATGGTCGAGAACGGCTATGCTCGCCGCCACTCGCTTTAGGTCAATGTCGGGATGCACCCTCAATCCCGTCCCCTCATTCAATCACCGACACACCGGAGATACCGCCGAGGCCAATGCCGAACGTACATGCTGATGCCAATGCCGATCATGCATGCACGCCGGCGTGGGCACGGCCACGCCGACTCCGCTATGCTTGGACGCCACGGACCGCCGCGAGGTCTTTCCCTTCGCCACCACACTCTCCTAGCACCCACCTATACACGCCGGAAAGGAGAGACACTAGTTTTCTCTACATTGCTCGCGTTCGTGTCCGACACGGTCGGTCAAAGTTTTGAGGTGGTCGTCGATGTCGTCGACCATTTCTTCTCTTCTTTGCATGGTTAAACGCGTCTAGTTCATATCTATCTAATGCGTCCGGTCTCGCCTCATGCAGTTCTTTGTGGACGTCGATCTCATCTCGGCACCCCGCATGCCACCTCCTCCGTGCCATCGCTGTAGAGCTCCGTTTAAAAATCTAATCCTACCCGTGTATTGCCCCTTGTATCGGCGTCATGGCCCCACTTGTCATTTGATATACCGAAGCCCCACTCGTTCGCGTTTTGGTCGGGGATACAGCGATGCTTATGGTCAAACAAAGATGGATGGTCCGACGTGTCTTTGCGAGCTCTACGTGGCCCCACTAGTCGGAAGATAACGGTCAACCGTCGGGCAACCGGCCGTTACATCACGTGTGATGGTTTCAGACAAACGCTTGGGTAAAACTGAGGAAAAACTAAGGAGCTGGGGAAAACTGAGCACAACTAAGGACCCGAGGGCACGAAAATAGAAATCCCTAGATAATAACCTGGGGCAAATGCATAAAACATGGCAGCTCAAAATTCTTCTTTGGCTATTTGTACGAATTGTTATGATAACAACACGTAATCTGTTTTCAGGACAACAACTTCCCCAAATCTTACTTTCTTCCTATTAGAGGCTATTCTTGGCACAAAAACAAAATAAAAATTATAAGGAGAGGTTATTACAGAGGTAATAACTTCCAAGACTCAACAAAATAAAAATTACAGAAATAAAACAATGGGTTGTCTCCCACAAGCGCTTTTCTTTAATGCCTTTTAGCTAGGCTCAGTAATTTGAGAAGATATCCACATAAGAAATATGAATTGATGCAAAAGAGAGCATCAAGAAACAAATATAAAACACATTTAAGTCTAACCTACTTCCTAGGTATAGGAATCTTGTAAGAAAATAAATCAAAGAAGCACATAGTAACAAGCATAGGAAAGCAAAACAAGTGCAACTTCAAAATTTTCAGCATATAGAGAGGTGTTTTAGTAACATGAAAACCTCTGCAACCATATTTTCCTCTCTCATAATAACTTTCAGTAGCATCATGAATAAAATCAACAATATAACTATCACATAAAACATTCTTATCATGAACCACATGCATAAAATAATTATCATTCCCAACATAAGCATAGTCATTCTTATTAATTGTAGTGGGAGCAAATTCAATAAAATAGCTATCATTATTATTCTCATCACAATAATCATCAAATATAGGAGGTATATTGTAATCATAGTTAATTTTCTCCTCAGTAGTAGGTGGACTGAAAATAACATATTCATCATTGTAATCATCATATATTGGAGGCATAGTATCATCATAGCAAATTTACTCCTCCAAAGCTGGGGAACTAAAAAATAATTTTCATAAAAACTAGTTTCCCCAAGCTTAGAATTTTCTATAGCATTAGCAATAATGGTGTTCAAAGAATTCATACTAATAACATTGCTACTAGCATGCAAGTAAAGTTCCATAGGTTTTTTAATTTTCTCTTCAAACACCTCATGTACTAACTCAAGATAAAGACTATAAAGCACTCTAATTTTTTTGTTATTTTCCATTAAGCCTAATTAGTGAAAATAAAAACAAGAAATAAAAAGATATAATTGCATAATCTAAATGAAATAATTTCGAGCACTCACCAGCAACTAAAAAAACTTAGTAGCCAGAGGATGTGAGTACCTTTTACCTTACCTCCCCGACAACGGTGCCAGAAAAGAGCTTGATGTCTACGCACGCTTCTACTCTTGTAGACAGTGTTGGGCCTCCAAGTGCAGAGGTTTGTTGAATAGAAGCAAGTTTCCCTTAAGTGGATCACCCAAGGTTTACCGAACTCAAGGATGTAGAGGTCAAAGGTATCCCTCTCAAGCAACCCTGCAATTACGATACAAGAAGTCTCTTGTGTCCCCAACACACCCAATACACTTGTCAGGTGTATAGGTGCACTAGTTCGGCGAACAGATAGTGAAATGCAAGTGATATGGATGAATATGAGTGGTAATAACAATCTGAAATAAATATGGCAGCAAGTAAATATGCAATAAAACAATAAATAAACGATGATTCGATGTTTGGAAATAAGGCCTAGGGATCATACTTTCACTAGTGGACATTCTCAACAATGATATCATGAAGGAATATAAATATAAGCACTTTACTATGCTACTCTGAACTATTCCGGTTGGATAACGAACACCAATTCACCGTGTAGGGCTGCAAAAGCAAACCTTAAAGATGTATTCCCAAGTACTAATGAACACCCTGCTCCGTCACTTTGAGCATTCATAGGAGGTACTAACACACCACAATTTTATAGAGATATCCAACTCAAATCATAATTCAGTGAACAAGTATTCTATGAAATATAGCCTAAGAGACCCACACGGTGCACACACCGTCACCTTTACACACGTGGGACAAGGAGTCTACGGAGATCACATAAGTAAAATCCACTTGAATAGCATAACGACATCTACATTACAAAGCTCATGGTCACATAGAGATCATACCATGGGAGAGAGAGATAAACCACATAGCTACCGGTAGAGCCCTCAGCCCCGAGGGAGAACTACTCCCTCCTCATCATGGGAGTCAGCAACGACGATGGAGATGGCGGTGGAGTCGATGGAGATGGCTCCGGGGGCAATTCCACGTCCCGACAGGGTGCCGGAACAGAGACTTATGTCCCCCGAATCTTGTCTGCGATGGCGATTGAGCTACGGAACTTTTCGTGGGTGGAGGCTGGTATATTTAGAGTGTTTGCATCGGGAGATTTATATAGGCGGAAGGGCGAGGTCGGTGGAAGCCTGGTGGCCCCAGACCTACCATAGGCGCGCGCGGGCCATGTCCAGGTCGTGCCTTGGGGTGGTTTGGGCGCCCTGCTACACCTCTTCGACCCCTCCTCTGGACTTTGTCTTCGTTACGGTAAAATATTGACTTCGGATTTTGTTTCGTCCAATTCCTAGAATATTTCCTGTACAACTATTCTGAAATACAAAACAATAGAAAACATGGAACTGGCACTGTGGCATCTTGTCAATAGGTTAGTTACGGAAAATGCATAAAAGTGCAATGAAGTGTAAACAAAATATATATATATATATATATATATATATATATATATATATATATTAATTGGTGTAAAACAAGCATGGAGCATAAAAATTATAGATATGTTTGCAACATATTAGCGACGCGCTCCTTCTCGAGATGCATCTTCTCTTCTTGCCTCTTGAGAAGCATCGCCCACCTCTCGTCGGCTTTCTTATCGCGGATGAGAAGGTTTGACGAGACATCGGATGGGCACTTGTTGATCGATGAGTGGATCTTGTCGGTCGCTGTTGTTTCAAGCATGGCGGCCTTGGCCGCCTTGTTTCCGATTGGGCACCCTGCCGATGCTACGAGCGGTGCATCTGGATCAATAAGGTCATCTTTGTCCTTCGTCAACGAGATATATGTCAACCTTCAGTTGTCGCAGGTTTTCAGCTTGCTATAGCAATGCATCAAGTTGAATCTTTTATTTCCTTCTGAATGCGCCTGGTACAAACATAGAACTTGGTTTAACTAATCATAGAAAGTGAATAAACTGTCATGCATATCCACATATAAAATAAATAAGAGAAGGGGTTGCCGCGCACATACGTGGTCGACGGGGGTAGTGCCCCTATCGGCTCTGTTCTCGAGCTCGTGATGGTAGGCATGGAACATGTTCATCTGTGCTTGTATGATGGCCCAACGCGACATTTCCTTCTTGCTCCTCTTCATCACCATCATAGTCCTTGTCGAGGTACTTGCGCTCGAACTCGGCCTTGATGACGACAGCCGTCGTACTTCAAGGAGAACATGGCATTTGGGTTGAACCCGTCATGCTTTGCCTCTGCTGCAAGGCGCCGATCTCGCTGTTCCGCCGTTGCGAAATTGCATCGAACGCAGTCCGCCTCGCACTCCTCTTGGGTGCTCCCCTCCGGCTTCGTCTTCGGCAGCAGCACCTTACAAAGACGAACGATCCATATAAATATTATATTAGACATGGTGTTTAGGGAAAGAAGCTAAGGGGAGGCCTTCGATTAGCGAGATTATCCTGAAAACTAGAGGCGTGAAATTATCCTTTCTTACGAGTATATAGATACTATATAAAAACTACAAAAAGGAAAATATTGGAAGTACGCAAAAACACACACAAAATGAAAAGGTCACACACGGGAAGTATATTTTACGAGTAGAATTAAGAAGCATCTTTACAAGTAAAGACACATGAAATGATTCGAAGCTTAAAGGAACTAGCTCGCGCGGCTTTGCCCATGGGGTCCACAGGTACACACAAACACTGGACTAAGTCCATTTATCGTGGCTACTTTGAGCTTTACTATTTTCAAGTAGCGTCGCCCACCTCTCGTCAGCCTTCATGTCGCGGATGAGCATGTTCGACAAGACATCATCAAGGCACTTGTTGATCGACGACTGGCGACCGCTGTTGTTTCAAACGCGGCGGCCTTGGCCACCTTGTTGCCTATTGGGCCTCCTACCGATGCTACGAGTGGTGCATATAGATCAATGAGGCCATCTTTGCCCTTCGCCAACAAGATGATACGCATCAACGTCCACTTTTCGTAGGTTTTCAACTTGCTATAGAAGTGTAGCAAGGTGAATCCTCTATTGCCTTCTGAATGCACCTGGTACATGTCGTAGAGCTTGGTTCAACTAATCAAATGAAGTGAAGAAACTATCATGTATAGCCACATATAAAAGAAACAAGATAAGGGACTTCCCCGCACATACGTGGTCAACGGGGGTTGCCGCTATCCGCTCTGTTCTCGAGCTTGTGATGGTAGGCATGGAACATGTTTTCCTGCGCATGTATGATGGTCCAACGCGTCGACATTGCCTTCTGACTCCTCTTCATCACCATCGTCCTGTAGTCCTTTTCAAGGTACTTGCGCTCGTCAAACTCGGCCTTGATGATGGCGGTCGTCGTACTTCGGGGACAACATGGCGTTCGGGTTGAGCCTGCCATGCTCCGCCGCTGCCTCAAGGCGTCGGACTCACTGCTGTCGCAAGGCACCGAACTCGCCGCTCCGCCATCGTGAAATTGCGTCGGACGCAGTATGCCTCCCACTCCACCTGGGTGCACCCCTCCGGCTTCGTCTTCGGCGGCGGTGCCTTCCAACGACCAATGATCCATATAAAATATTCTATCAGAAGGGGAAAGATGCTGAGGGGAGGCCTAATTAGCAATATTATCTTAAAAACTAGAGGCGTGTAATCAGCCTTTCTTGCGAGTATATACATACTATATAAGAAATACACACAAGAAAATATGGAAAGTACGCAATAACACACATAAAATGGAAAGGTCACATACAACGTGGGAAGTATATTTTAGGAGTCGAAGTAAGAAGGGTCTTTACAGGCAAAGACACATAAAATGATTCGAAGTTTAAAGGAACTAGCTTGCGTGGCTTTGCCCACGGGGTCCACGTGCACACACAAACACTGGACCATGTCCGTTTACGTGGCTATTTCGAGCTTTACAATTTCCACTGACCTTGAATCCATCCCTCTCCCTAGTGTGGGACCACATGCACACGATATTCATGGGGCTACGTTACACCAGCGCCACTACTCCATGACGTAGTGCAGCCCTTGCATGTGGGCCTATGAGAACATGTGCATACATGCTACGTTCGACCAATGCCGGCATGACCCAACAACATCCATGTTTCCCTCAGCTGGAACTATTTATATGGCTTTGCATGTGAGGTCCACATGCACACGTAGACACTGGACCAGTCCGTTCACGTGTGGCTACCCTGTGGGTACTATACATCTAGTAAAAGTGTAATTTGGAGCTCTTGAAGTCGGAATAATATTGGACCAACGTCACCGTGACGTAGCGGTTTTCATGTTTCTCTCTAGCTGGAACTATCATGTGCGTCTTTTCCCGTGGGCTCCACGTGCACACGTAGACATTGAACCAAATCTGATCACGTGGCTACGTCGCGTTTTCCCTTTTCTGCTGAGCGAAAATACGTCCCTCTCGCTTGCATATGGGCCCACTGCACATGGGGTAATTCATTGGGCTATGTTCGACCTACGCCGCTACACAGTGACAGTAATATCTTCCATGTTTCTATATAGCTAGAAATTTCATGTGCGGAAACATGGATAGTGTACCGGTTCCATTCAACCAAAACTGGCCACTCACACAGCCGTGGGAGGCTGTCATGTTTCTATCTGGCTGGACTTCACCCATCTCCCGTGTTTGTGGTGTTGGGGTGCACACGACTTGCCATATGAGTTCTAATAATGCCACCAGGGGAAACATTCACGTATACATGGGAGTCGGGCCCATATACGAACATGATTCATGGGCCAAGTTCACGCTAAGTTCAACTAATGCCACCATTGACATGGTCATGTAAGGCTGCCTCATTTTTGTACACATGGAACTCTCTTTTTCTAGTGGAACCTAATAGTGCACAAGGCTCACCTCTCTCTCTTTCTCTTTGTATATCTATTTCGTCCCTTTCTCTCTTTTGCAAGGACCCAGTATGTTTGGACGCGTTCGGTAGCCTACATGACCTCAAAACAGGTTGCATCGATACAAAGTCGATGTGTTTGGTTGGTCGCTGAGGCAAGCCAAGCAACAACGAGCGAATCATCCGTTTTTTGTTGAGCCATGCCGGGGCAATGCAAAAGCGGGCGCATGGAAGCGTGCGACATCTGTGACCAGGAAGATGGGAAACACGACATTCCCCACCATGTTTCCCACCATGAGTACCTTCACCTTCCCCTCTGGTTTACCTCTCTGCTTCAAACCGTCACGAAAAGTCCTATTTTCCCTCATTCGGCACAAGTGGGCTGCTGAGACGCGGATCTGCGCTCCCTGGTGATTTGTCCAACTTCGACACCGGACTTCAGCGATAGAAGGCGGCTCAGACACGGATCTGCACTCCCCGATGATTTCTCCAACTCCGGCACCGGTCTTGGGCGCCAGCAACCGGCTGACGTGCACATCACCCTAACTCCCTCACCCTGACTTCTTCTCCCTCGTTAGCTATGCCAGAGGTAAACGAGTCTCCTCCCTGCCCCTTCCGTGTGCACTCTGCATGCCGTCTCAAGTTAGAGACTACTCATGGTAGATACTGTTTATTAGGTCAATAGCATGACACTCATCCATCAGGTAGCCGCACTAGTAGTTGTCATCCAGGCCTGAATCATGATGATGCACCCGACAGCTATTAGGCGCTACTTATCCTCGGCTCATGTACGTGCCTATGTTGGCCCTAGATCAGGTGAGGATAGCTAACCTCAACTACATCTGCAACAATGCAGAGTCCCTCCCAATGCTATGGATGAAAATATTGCCATTCTTTGCACTAGTTCAATGCTAAGGGGCAATAATGGATTAGTGGAGGATATAATCCACACCTCTGCGGAAGATCATGTCGGTATGTTACTTCATATGGTATGTCATAGCTAGAGGTTTAGAGTCATCCACAAGACATTCAGAAGATCCATAGAGACAATATCACATTATTTCTTCGGAGTGTTGTATGAAATTAGGTAGCTCAAAGAAGAGATGATCAAACCCCCATTATCCAGACACCTCCCAAGATAGTGAAAAGCTTTAGGTTGATGCCATATTTCAAGGTGAACATTTGAATAGTTTTTTTATCATGGCTTGACATGTTTCAAATGGTCTAGAAACATGACTTTATTTTGTTTCATTTTGCATGATTGTATTGGTAATCTTGACGATACTCACATCACTGCCAGGATTTCCGAGAAGAGGCTGCAACTTACAAGGGTAGGAAGCACTTCACAAGCAAGAATGTGCTTGCTGTTGTTGACTTCGACATAAAGTTCAGATACTTGCTTGCTAGTTGGGATGGATCAACACATGATTCAACCATCCTTGCTGACAACATGTCTAGAACTGATAGAATCAATATCCCTACATGCAAGTTCTACCTTGGAAATGCATGTTACGATTGTCGCCCTAGGATTCTTCCACCCTTAAGGTCAACAAGGTACAATCTCAACGAGTTCACTACTAAGAACATGCCGAAGAATGCCAAGGATATGTTCAATCTCTGACACACTAGCCTTAATGTCACCATTGAGAGAGCATTTAGTGCTTTGAAGAACAGATTCAAGATCCTTGATCATAAGCCGTTCCACACAGTACCACACCTAGGTAAAGCTAGTGATTGCATGTTGCATTCTTCACAACTGGATATTGGTGTTTGGCTAGAGGACCTTGTACCAGAGGAGGATACTGTTGAGCCTGCTAGCATTGACGTTGTGCATGGTGTTGAGGAAACTGATCACCAAGCTTGGAAGAACAAGAGGATGGAGTGGGCACATCCAATGTGGGAAGACATAGGTCACGCCACCATCTGTGTTGGGGGGATGACCCCCGGTATGCCAAAGGCATGCCAAACCGGATGGCTTGTGCCATCAAGATACCGGTTTAATGTTCGTGCCGGAACCTAAGGACAAGAGTTTAGCTAAGTGGAGCTAAGCCGGTATCCCCAAGAGGGGTATACCGGAACCCGGTAAAGAAGATACCGGAAAGGAGAGCCTGTCGGCGGGACTGGTCAAAGATTCTCTCCGAGCTAGAAGACAAAGATGAGCTAAGCAAAGTAACTTTAGACGAAGGGCTGACGATAAAGAGAAGGGTGACGGTCAAATAAGCCGGAGGACGTCGGCGCCTCGATTAAAGAGGACTCCGGTGTCATCTATGATTAAAGTAGCTTTGTAAAGTAGTTTGTCTAGTCAAAGATGCCATTAGGGTTTCTTCCAGTGTAAGCCACCCTCTCCCCTATATAAGGAGAGGGGGCACTGCCTCCTACAGGCGCGAGACCATAGGGAGATCAGTGTACTGAGAAACTTGTAACCATGTTGAGATCAATGAAGCTAGCGATCTAGTAAAGAGTTCTTCCTCTTGTCTCTCTTCTTGCATACCGGCCTTTGGTTGTGTTCTTGAGGAAAGCATCCGGAAGTTCTTCCCATCTAATCGCAAACCCTCCCCCGAATCCTCATACGTCCATTCGGCCCCAACTTAAGCCATCCTATGGCATCCGCTCGTTCACCACGACGACGGTTGGCGCCCACCGTGGGGCATGAAGTGGCGCATGCTTCGGAGTACACATTCGGGCGGGCCTCCTCGAGTTCGCCGGCGAACGGACGGTGTCTGTGCTTGTGCAGAGCTTCTACTCCATCGATTTCATCAACGACAACGCGGGCTGCTTCGCCAACGGCGGCATTTTCCCCAAGAACGGCCGCATCATCGAGTTCGGCAGCCACCGCATCTACTTCGGCACCGTCCCTGTGCGCCAGCGCCTTTCGCCGGTGCTGGTGGCACCGGACCCGCCAAGATGGCTCTGTGCTGGTCGCGCCGCCGGTAGCGTCGAGGTAATGATGACCGGTGTGGCTGGTGCAGGAAAGGAGGTTGCGGCTGAAGGTGCTGGTCGCGCGGTTTCGACCCGTGCGGCTAAGCCACCGCTGGAGCGCGACGCAGGCGCGGCGGGAGCAAGCGTCCATGGAACATAGCTCTGTTGCGTCCTTTCTACTCTTGAAGTGGTGGTGTAAGAAGTTCCTTTTTGTACCTTATATGCTATGAATAAAAGATGCCAGAACCTTGAATGAGTCTCGGGGACTACCCCAATAAGATTGCATGTAACTTGTCTATTTTTTCAGTTTACCGGTTGCTTATTGAATGTTTTGTCTTTCCGGTTTAGTAGTGTGCTAAATCCTACCGGAGTCTTCGACTCTGCTGCTGTCCGCAAACCGGCTTCATGGCAATCAAGATAAACCGGTAGGGGATAAGCACATGAACTGCAAGAAGGGAAAGCAGGAAAGAACAATCCGGAAAATTTAACTAACCCCGGTTAAACCGGTTTTTTGCAAAATTTCAAAGTTATTTCTAAGTTCAAGAAGATGTTTGTTTGGTGAAAGAACCTTGTGCTCATACGCCAAAGAACGCCCAGAGAAGGCAGGCAGAGCCAAGGCAAAAGAACCAAGTATGCATCACATTGGATGCGGAAACAATTGGGAAATCTTTGCAGTACAGGATAAAAGCAGAACCAAAAGCAAATGTGCTAAAGCAAACTTAAGATAATTAGCTACCGGTATAACTTACCGGCAGAAAATGTTGTACCACAACCAAAAGCAGGTTTAAAGTTTTACATCATAGACCCCGGCATTCCGGGGCAGAATTTAACGAACATTGTTTCAAAGTAGACAGGACCAACAGGCACAGCAGGAACACATATCATAGAGAATCATCACGCAGCGGGGGCTTCCGGAGGAGCATCGCCGGCATCAGCGTCGTCCAGGAGCTCTTCTTCGGCTTCATCCTCCTCCTCGTCGAGATAGTCCTTGACGCCAGGAGGGGAGGGATGAAGGTGCGCATATCGGCATACTCCGCAATGCGGTACGCGCGATCCTGCCGCTTAGCGGAGAGGATCGGGTCCAGATCGGTTTCTGCGTCTTCGCGCACGCCGGTAAGGGCGTCCAGATCGAGCTCCGGGTACCAGGAGCAGGCAACGCGGAGGGCGGAGTCCGCGCCGGCGCGGGCAGCAGAGCACTGCCACTCGCGGATCCTCCTGCCGCCACCCTTAAGACGATCGCTGATGAGGGAGAAGGTGTCCGGCACCTCTTCGCCAGGCCATAAGGTCCTGAAGAGCTGGGTAGCTACATCAGGGATGTCCGATAAATTGCGGTCTATGGCGCGCATATGGGACACCCGCGCGTTAAGCGCGACCAGATGGTCGTTGGGCGTCCATGGCACGTTAAGATCCGCTCGGCCTTGGTCCTTGCGGCGCGCGTCCACCTTCTTGACAGCGTACCCCTGGGAGTCCGGAAAGAGGCCTGTGTAAAGAAAGAAAAAGGTCAAGGAAGAGAAACCGGAAAGAAAAGAGACCGGAAAGAAAAGAGTCCGGAAGAAAAAGAGACCGGAAGGAAAGATAACGGGAAGAAAATGGGGTCGGAGGAAAAAAGGCTCATATGCAGTAGTCAAAGTGTAAAATAAAAGAACTTACGATGGGCGAGGGCGTCGGTCTGCAGGATCAGCTGATCGCATTCCTTATGCTCCTCCTCCAGCCGCACGGCCTTCTCCTCGGCAGCCTTCCGGGCCTTGGCCGCCTCCTCCAGCTCACGCCGGCAGCACCACGTTGGCGTTGCCGGCATCCTCCGAGCCTCCTCCATCTTGGCCGCCGCATCGACCGCAGCGGCTTCGAGGGCCTTGGCATGGTCAAGCCCCAAGTTGGATGAGCTGGGTCTTGAGCTCCCGGTGGCTGGTCTTGAGGGCGTCCAGCTCCTCCTTATGCTGCCGGATGAGCTGGTCCTTCTCCCCTGTAACCGGAAAAGAAAGTGTTAACAAGGTTATACTAGTAAAGATGGAAAAGAAACCAAGTTTAAAGGAAAAAGGAGAGAATCGTACGTTGGGCGGTGGCCAGCTGCTCCTTGAGAGCATCGATGGAAGCTTCCGGAACCACTGTTAAGCAGAAATTGTGAATGTTAGGAGGGAAAGGTTTCCGGTAAGGAAGATGCCGGCAAAACAAAAATTTACCTTGGCACTTGTCGTGTGCCTCAGCGAGCTCCCGATGCTCCCATAGAAGCTCCTCGAAGAGAGCCTTCCGAGCGTCAGCCGTGAGCTATTCAAGAAAACGAGGTTAGTAAAGTTTTGCGCTAAGAACAAGGTTCTTAACCCGAAACTCGGGGACTGGCAGTGCCGGTTTTGCGCGTTTTAAGCTAAGTTTTGCGCTAAGAACAAGGTTCTTAACCCGAAACTCTGGGACTCGGCGAGTGCCGGTTTTGCGCGTTTTAAGCTAAGTTTGGCGCTAAGAACAAGGTTCTTAACCCGAAACTCGGGGACTGGCAGTGCCGGTTTTGCGCGTTTTAAGGTAAGTTTTGCGCTAAGAACAAAGTTCTCAACCCGAAACTCGGGATCGGCGGTCCGGTTTTGCGCGCTTCTAAGGTAAATTGTGTGCTAAGAAGAAGGTATTTAACCCGAAACTCGGGACTGGCGATGCCGGTTTCACGCTAAATTTTTAAGTTAAGTTTCGCGCTAAGAGCTGCGCTCTCACCACAAAACTCGGGACTGGGAAGATAGACAAGAGAGAAACCGGCATGAAACCAAAGAAAAGATAAAACAAAGCCGGAAACGAAGAAACCGGTTAAGATTGAGACAAGTTAGCAAAACATACCATCAGATTGTTCGTGGAGTCGTACCACGCGCTGTCAAGCTCTTTAACGGCGCTGCGAAGCCGCATAAAGTGCTCCTCGGAAGACCGGTTCCCGACAGGGTCAGGTGCCGGCAGCCTGTCCTTGCCCAGGCCGCGGGTCGCCGGAGTCATGTCCGCGGCGTTCCACCTTTGGGCATAGGGCAGAAGGTGCCCCAGGTCGCGGCCTTGGCGCTTGAACTCTGTGATGCGGCCAAGGAGGCCGTTGGCCTTCGTGGCGGCATCCTTGGCGGCCTTGGCGACGTGCAGCACCAAGGGCTGCTGGCCGCCGGAAGGGGCGCTGGAGGCCGTCGCCTTCCCCTTGATGAGCTTGGAGGTCTTGGGCGGCGGCGCAGAAGCGGCCCCGAGGGGCTTGGCGCGAGGAGCACCTGGCGGCGGCATCAGGAGGGAGCGTGGAGACGGAGGAGCGCTGGGCGCATCACCCGGTTTGGAGCCTTCCGGCGCGGAAGATTCCGGCACGGAAGTTGTTGTCTTTTCAAGGACGGGAGGAGCTGGAGGCTCCGCCCGCCCGGCAGCTTCTTCTTCGCCGGCGCCGATGTTGCCGGCGCCGGTATCCTGGGTCTCCGGAGGGAAGGAAGGATCCTCCTCCGTGCGGTGATCTCGACGATGAAGGGGCCGCACGCCCCGAACTTGTTGTGCCCCCGAGAGGGAGGCAGAGATGTTGCCGGCACCAGGCGGTGCCGGGCTTGAGCGAGGAGGAGGGGTTGAAGTCCTTGCGGAATCTTCAGAGCCCGATGGCCTTGGGCCAAGCTTGAGCGCAGGGCTGAGAAAAAGAAAGAAACACAGTTGGAAGAAAGCAACAGGAAAAAGAACTTGGCAAAAAGAGGCAAGCCGGAAAATGAGTAACTTACCCGGAAGAGGTTGGCATCGCCTTGCGCCCGTAGCGACGCATGCCCACCTGCTTCTCCCCCACGGGCTCGGTCCGGAAGCGCTTGGAGGGACGGGCCTGGCTGGCACCGGCATCAGGTGCCGGCTGCTTGTTCTTTTGGCCCTGGGCCATGAGCTTGTCCACAAACTCGGAGCCGGCCTCGGCGCGCGAGGGCGGCACGCGCTCGTGGATCTATGAGTTAAGTTTGGCTAAGAAGCAATTCACAGGAAAACGATAACGGAAGGTAAAGGAAACCGGAAAAGAAAATACCTCGAGCGTGGTCAAGTCGTCAGCGGACCCGGTTGGCTTCGGAGGAGACCGGCCAAGGTGCGCTGCCGGAGTCTTGCCCATCTTCAAGTCCTTCCGTGAAAATGTAAGGATCCGGATCAAAGGAGTCGAGGGCGCGAGGCTGGCAAGGTCCACGCCGCTCTGCTTCGATGAGGGGGAAGCGGTCCTTGGCCTGAAACAAGAAAAAGTAAGATTAGCAAGAGCAGAAAGCTACCGGCCAAAAACAACCCCAGTCGCATAATCCCTTACTTCTTGGGTCGGAGGATTATCGCGTCCGAGGGGAAGGAGGCCCCATTCCCAATCGAGAGGGCATAGCAGTTTGGCAAATCTGCTTAGCCTTGCGAACGACATCCCTTTTGCTAAGAGGACGGCTTGTGATCTTGGTAGGATCGCCTGGGCCATACATCTCGCTCATCCTATGTGCGCGGCGCTTTAGAGGAAGCACCCGGCGCGAAATAAAAGTGCGGATGATGTCATCCGAGCAGATCTTGGTCTCCTTCTTCAAAGAGGTCAAGAAGCGTACCACCCGGCTGGTTTCAGCCGTGATCGGACCTCGGGTTGTAGCTCTAGTTGGTCCTGCTGGGGGGCCCCGCTTCGAAGGGAGGAAGATCGATGAGATCGGCGCGGCCGGTGTTCTTCACGTAGAAGAAAGTCCTTGCCACAACCGGCAAGATTCGAGGCCGGAAAACTAAAAAAGGGGCTCCCTTGACGGGAGCCGATAATGCAAGACCCGCACTGAACGGGGGGCTTGGGTTTAGGAATATCCTTGCCCTGAACGGAATTAATCCGAAGAGCAAAGAAGCGGGCAAACGTCTCACGAGTGGGACGAATGCCGATATAGGCCTCCATGAAGGTGGCGTAGCAAGAGAGGCAGAAGATGGCGTTGCCAGGAAGGTGGTGAGGCTGAAGTTTGTAAAAATCCAAAAACTCCCGGAAAAAAGGGGAGGCAGGAAGGCCGAAGCCGCGCTCAAAGTGAGCAAGAAAGACAACATATTCGTCATCTTCGGGATCCGGCTCGATTTCGCCGTCCGGAATCCGGCAAGAAACTCCTTCCGGAATCCGTCGAGACCGGTATAACCAATCGATTTCGAATTCGGAAACACTGGAACCCATCCAGGCTCCGCGGGTGATTGGGGAAGGCTCCTCGCCGGAAGATTGGCTGGAGCTGCTAGAGGTTGCGCTACCGGAAGCTTGGCTAAAGCTACCGGATTCTAGGTGGCCACCGGACTCTTGATGGCTACCGGATCCCCGCTGGTTGCCGAATCGGTTTCCATCGGATCTGAAGCCGTGGATTCACCGGGAGATGGTCTACGGCGTTTGAGAGAAAGGGAAGAAGAAGATGCAGAGGAGGATTCCTCGTCAGACATTGCAAGGAGAGGCGAAAAAACAAGAATCCCAGACTTGGACCCCGCGTGAAGATCTACGAGTAAGAAGAAAACCAAAGAAAAAGAGGAAATAAGAACACTGAAGACCCAAGATCTGGAAAGCAAGCGGAGGACAAGTGAAACGAAATTGGTACCAACCTTGAGCGGCGGAGTCGCTGAGGGAAGTGTTGGCTGGCGGCGGAGCGGACCTGCGGTCGCCGGGGAGCACCGTCGACGGCGAGGCAGAGAAGCTTGCGAAGAAGCACGAATGCGGCGGGAGCAACGTAGTTGCGGCCGAAGATCTCCGCACAGCGAAGTCCGGCGGAGGCAAGGCGTGAGTTCGCCGGGCGCCGAAGCTTGAAGGAGCGACGACGGACGGAGAGCGGCGGAGGCGCAAAGGCGTGAAGCTCTGTGCGCGAAGGAGGAGAATGCGAAGAAGACGAAGAAGAAGGGGCGGTTCTGTTTATAAAGGAGAGAGAAGGTGGGCAGGAAACCGCTGGGCCGCGGCGGTTCGCCTCGCGGCCCACGACGGTTCGCGCCTTGGGCCGCCACGTGGCAACGGAATACACGCGAAGAAATACGGAGCCACACGGAGGCGCACACGGGATCCCGAAGAGGTAGTGGGATCGGCTGCGATGCATTAAATGAGCGCGCGGGAGTCGAAGGGAAGTGACCCCTGACACTGGCGCGTCAGTCACAGTGCGCATGTCTCTGTCAGGCGCGGGGCCCGAGATATTCTCGACTTCGCCGAGGAAGCAATAAAGACACATGATACCGGAAAATAGAGATGTCGGAACGAGCTTTGCAAAGAGAAGAAAAAGAACAAGGGTAAAGGTGCCGGAACTAAGCTCAAGACATGAGTATTTAAACCGGTATCCTAAAAAGAAAGAACCTGGCATGGTCTGTTGGATAGGATCCGCCAGACTATACCAGCTTCGGGGACTAATGTTGGGGGGATGACCCCCGGTATGCCAAAGGCATGCCAAACCGGATGGCTTGTGCCATCAAGATACCGGTTTAATGTTCGTGCCGGAACCTAAGGACAAGAGTTTAGCTAAGTGGAGCTAAGCCGGTATCCCCAAGAGGGGTATACCGGAACCCGGTAAAGAAGATACCGGAAAGGAGAGCCTGTCGGCAGGACTGGTCAAAGATTCTCTCCAGAGCTAGAAGACAAAGATGAGCTAAGCAAAGTAACTTTAGACGAAGGGCCGACGATAAAGAGAAGGGTGACGGTCAAAGAAGCCGGAGGACGTCGCCCCCCTGATTAAAGAGGACTCCGGTGTCATCTATGATTAAAGTAGCTTTGTAAAGTAGTTTGTCTAGTCAAAGATGCCATTAGGGTTTCTTCCAGTGTAAGCCACCCTCTCCCCTATATAAGGAGAGGGGGCACTGCCTCCTACAGGCGCGAGACCATAGGGAGATCAGTGTACTGAGAAACTTGTAACCATGTTGAGATCAATGAAGCTAGCGATCTAGTAAAGAGTTCTTCCTCTTGTCTCTCTTCTTGCATACCGGCCTTTGGTTGTGTTCTTGAGGAAAGCATCCGGAAGTTCTTCCCATCTAATCGCAAACCCTCCCCCGAATCCTCATACGTCCATTCGGCCCCAACTTAAGCCATCCTATGGCATCTGCTCGTTCACCACGACGACAATCTGAGAAGAAGAACATGAGAATAAGAACCCCTCCCCGGACTATGATCGACTGGAGTGTAACAATATGTTGAACAGTTGTTGCTTAATTTCTAGTAGCTAGGATGCCTGTGCTACTTCATAATTCATAGTAGCTAGGGTTGTGATGATGAATTGCTTATGTGCTACTCCTTAATTCATAGTAGCTAGAGTTGTGAACTGCCTGTGGACTATCTACTTCTTATGTGCTACGTGTGATTGTAGTGCTAAGGTCACAACTTGGGAAAAGTGGCAAGCAGAAACATGAGCCAGATGCAACCAAACACACAACTTTGCATCATCCATGTACAAAGTGCTTGCATGGAGGCTACCAAAAGTGTTATTGCTTCACAGGCTACCAAACGAAATGCACAACATGCATGATCTAGTGCCTATTTTTGCTTAGCACTGCCCACCC
Organism: Lolium rigidum; assembly: GCF_022539505.1. Lineage (NCBI taxonomy): Eukaryota > Viridiplantae > Streptophyta > Magnoliopsida > Poales > Poaceae > Lolium > Lolium rigidum. Next base: position 241,445,526 of record NC_061512.1, on the reverse strand, counting down.
TAGCACTGGCTAGTTGGGCCGCGATTTGGATGCAGGCTATAAAACACGTCCTTTATTTCTCTTAAAGCGTCCGACTCTTACATAATTCTCTCTTACACCCTGCAAGGTATCTCCTTTCCTCCAAGTTAGTATTCAAACCTACATGAACCTACGTAGAATCGGCACATCCTTGAGGCACATGGTTGTACATGTTCTAGAAGAGTCTCATTCAAACAACTATATGGGCTAGTAGGAGACACCACACATGGTTTCGTAGGTTAACCCACCTCTTTTTTATTATGTATTGTTTATATGAATTAAAAAGTTGGGAATGATTAGCGGAAGCGTGCTATTTCGAAAGGGAGACATGCATGACCCTCGACTTATGTGGTCATGGCACTGGCCATGGCTATGATATCTAGTTTTTAAAGTCAGATTTGTGTTTCTTACATTTTCGCATCCGGTTTCCCCTATTTCTTGGTTTTATATGTGTTGGAGATATGCCCAAGAGGCAATAATAAAAGTGGTTATTATATATCTTTATGTTTATGATAAATGTTTATATACCATGCTATAATTGTATTAACCGAAACATTGATACATGTGTGATATGTAAACAACAAAGAGTCCCTAGTATGCCTCTTAACTAGCTTGTTGATTAATGGATGATTAGTTTCATAATCATGAACATTGGATGTTATTAATAACAAGGTTATATCATTGTATGAATGATGTAATGGATACACCCAAATTAAGCGTAGCATAAGATCTCGTCATTAAGTTATTTGCTATAAGCTTTCGATACATAGTTACCTAGTCCTTATGACCATGAGATCATGTAAATCACTTATACCGGAAAGGTACTTTGATTACACCAAACGCCACTCGCGTAAATGGGTGGTTATAAAGGTGGGATTAAGTATCCGGAAAGTATGAGTTGAGGCATATGGATCAACAATGGGATTTGTCCATCCCGATGACGGATAGATATACTCCGGGCCCTCTCGGTGGAATGTCGTCTAATGTCTTGCAAGCATATGAATAAGTTCATAAGAGACCACATACCACGGTACGAGTAAAGAGTACTTGTCGGAGACGAGGTTGAACAAGGTATAGAGTGATACCGAAGATCAAACCTCGGACAAGTAAAATATCGCGAGACAAAGGGAATTGGTATTGTATGTGAATGGTTCATTCGATCACTAAAGTCATCGTTGAATATGTGGGAGCCATTATGGATCTCCAGTATCCCGCTATTGGTTATTGGTCGGAGTGAGTACTCAACCATGTCCGCATAGTTCACGAACCGTAGGGTGACACACTTAAAGTTGGATGTTGAAATGGTAGTATTTGAATATGGAATGGAGTTCGAATATTTGTTCGAAGTCCCGGATGAGATCCCGGACATCACGAGGAGTTCCGGAATAGTCCGGAGAATAAGATTCATATATATGATGTCATTTTATGTGAATAAAATGTCGCGGAAGGTTCTATGGAAGGTTCTAGAAGGTTCTAGAAAAGTCCGGAAGAAACCACCAAGGAAGGTGGAGTCCACATGGGACTCCACCTCCATGGCCGGCCAACCCTAGTGGGGGTGGAGTCCCAAGTGGACTCCCCTTAGGGGGCCGGCCACCCCCCATATGGGAGGTGGAACTCCCACCTTGGTGGGAGTCCTAGCTAGGCTAGGTTTCCCTCTCTATGGAAGGTTTTTGGTTCGGGTCTTATTCGAAGACTTGGAGACCAACTCTTGGGGATCCACCTATATAATGAGGGGCATAGGGGAGGGGGCCGGCCACACCAAAGCCACAAGTTGGCCGCACCCCCTTGAGGCCGGCCACCCCCTCCCAAACCCTAGCCGCCCCCTCTCCTCCATAGCTCCCGCGTGCTTTAGCGAAGCTCCGCCGGAGTTCTCCACCGCCACCGACACCACGCCGTCGTGCTGTCGGATTCAAGAGGAGCTACTACTTCCGCTGCCCGCTGGAACGGGAGGTGGACGTCGTCTTCATCAACAACCGAACGTGTGACCGAGTACGGAGGTGCTGCCCGTTCGTGGCGCCGGAACCGATCGTGATCAAGATCTTCTACGCGCTTTTGCAAGCGGCAAGTGAACGTCTACCGCAGCAACAAGAGCCTCATCTTGTAGGCTTTGGAATCTCTTCAAGGGTGAGACTCGATACCCCCTCGTTGCTACCGTCTTCTAGATTGCATCTTGGCTTGGATTGCGTGTTCGCGGTAGGAAATTTTTTGTTTTCTATGCTACGTTATCCTACAGTGGTATCAGAGCCGTGTCTATGCATAGATGGTTGCACGAGTAGAACACAATGGTTTGTGGGCGTTGATGCTCTTGTTATCTTTAGTTGAGTACTTTGCATCTTTATGGCATAGTGGGATGAAGCGGCTCGGACTAACTTTACATGACCGCGTTCATGAGACTTGTTCCTCGTTCGACATGCAACTTGTATTGCATAAGAGGCTTTGCGGGTGTCTCGTCTCTCCTACTATAGTAAAGATTCAATTTACTCTTCTATTGACAACATTAGTATCAACGTTGTGGTTCATGTTCGTAGGTAGATTAGATCTATATCGAAAACCCTAAACCACGTAAAATATGCAAACCAAATTAGAGAGCGTCTAACTTGTTTTTGCAGTGGTTTGGTGATGTGATATGGCCATAATGTGATGATGAATATGTATGAGATGATCATTATTGTATTATGGCAACCGGCAGGAGCCTTATGGTTGTCTTTAAATTTCATGTTGAGTAGTATTTCAAAGTAGTTGTAATAGTTGCTACATGGAGGACAATCATGAAGACGGCGCCATTGACCTTGGTGCTTCGCCGACGATGATGGAGATCATGCCCGAAGATGATGGAGATCATGTCCGTGCTTTGGAGATGAAGATCAAAGGCGCAAAGACAAAAGGGCCATATCATATCACATATGAACCGCATGTGATGTTAATCCTTTTATGCATCTTATTTTGCTTAGATCGCGACGGTAGCATTATAAGATGATCCCTCACTAAAATCTCAAGATAATAAAGTGTTCATCCTTAGTAGCACCGTTGCCAAGACTTGTCGTTTCGAAGCATCTCGTGATGATCGGGTGTGATAGAATCAACAAGTGCATACAACGGGTGCAAGCCAGCTTTTGCACATGCGGATACTAAGGTGGCCTTGACGAGCCTAGCATGTACGTACATGGTCTCGGAACACGTGATACCGAAAGGTAGAGCATGAATCATATGATTGATATGATGAACACTTTGAGTGTTCGCTATTAAAATTACACCTTGTCTCGTGATGATCGGACTATGGTGTGGTGGATTTGGTTCGTGTGATCACTAAGACAATGCGAGGGATATTGTTTTGAGTGGGAGTTCACCTAGATTTTTAATTATGTTGAATTAAAATTTGAACTCAATTTGTCATAAACTTAGTCTAAACTATTGCAAATATATGTTGTAGAGATGGCGTCCCCAATCAATTTTAACCAGCTTCCTAGAGAAAGAAAAGCTTAAGAGCAACGGTAGCAACTTCACCGACTGGTTCCGTCATGTGAGGATCTTCCTCTCGGCGGAAATCTGCAATATGTGCTTGATGCACCGCTAGGTGACCCTCCCGTAGAAACCGAAACCGATGAAGTAAAAGCTGTTTACGAGACTCGGAAAACTCGGTACTCTCAAGTTCAGTGTGCCATCCCGTGCAGCTCTGGAATCCGATCTTCAAAAACGTTTTGAGCACCACGATCCTCATGAGTTGATGAATGAGCCGAAAGCTATTTTTGAGACTCATGCGGCCGTGGAATGCTATGAAGCATCGAAACATTTCTTCAGCTTGTATGATGGAAGAAGGCAGCTCCATTAGTGAGCACATGCTCGCCATGACCGGACATGCGAAGAAACTCGGTGACTTGGGAATAGTGATTCCTAATAGACCGGGGATTAATCGTGTCCTTCAATCACCGCCACCAAGTTACAAGAACTTTGTGATGAACTACAATATGCAAAACATGAACAAGGAGTTACTCGAACTCTTTGGCATGCTAAAAGCTGCCGAGATTGAGATCAAGAAAGAGCACCAAGTGTTGATGGTCAACAAGACCACCAGCTTCAAGAAACAGGCAAGTCTAAGGGAAAATTCAAGAAGGGTGGCAAGAAAGCTGCCACGCCTCCTATGAAACCTAAGAACGGCCCTAAGCCCGATGCCGAGTGCTATTACCGCAAGGAGAAGGGACACCGGAAGCGTAATTGCTCCAAGTATTTGGCGGATCTCGAAGAGCGGCCTTGTCAAGAAGAAGAAAGAAGGTATATCCGATATACATGTTATAGATGTTTATCTCACCGGTTCTCGTTCTAGTACCCGGGTATTTGATACCGGTTCGGTTGCTCATATTTGTAACTCGAAACAGGAACTAAAGAATAAACGAAGACTACAGAAAGATGAAGTGACGATGCGCGTTGGAAATGGATCCAAAGTCGATGTGATCGCTGTCGGCACACTTCCTCTACATCTACCTTCGGGATTAGTTTTAAGCCTAAATAATTGTTATTTTGTACCCGCGTTGAGCATGAACATTATATCCGGATCTTGTTTAATGCAAGACGGTTATTCATTCAAGTCCGAGAATAATGGTTGTTCTATTTTTATGAATAATATCTTTTATGGTCGAGCACCCGAAAAGAATGGCTTATTTCTGTTAGATCTCGATAGTAGTGATACGCATATACATAACATTGATGCTAAGCGAATTAAATTGAATGATAATTCTACTTATATGTGGCAATCGTCGTCTTGGTCATATTGGAGTGAAGCGCATGAAGAAACTCCATACCGATGGATTACTTGAATCACTTGACTTTGAGTCACTTGATAGATGCGAAGCATGTCTAATGGGAAAAATGACTAAGACTCCATTTTCTCGGTATGATGGAGCGAGCTACCGACTTATTGGAAATCATACATACCGATGTGTGCGGACCAATGAGTGTAGCATCGCGCGGTGGTTATCGTTATGTTCTAACCTTCACAGATGATCCGAGTAGATATGGGTATATCTATTTCATGAAACATAAATCCGAAACTTTTGAGAAGTTTAAGGAATTCCAAAGTGAAGTAGAAAATCAACGTAACAAGAAGATTAAATTTCTACGATCCGATCGCGGAGGTGAATATCTGAGTTATGAGTTTGGCATGCATTTAAAGAAATGCGGAATACTTTCACAATTGACACCGCCGGGAACACCACAACGAAACGGTGTGTCCGAACGTCGTAATCGAACTCTCTTAGATATGGTTCGTTCTATGATGTCTCTTACTGATTTGCCGTTATCTTTTTGGAGTTATGCATTAGAGACAGCCGCATTCACTTTAAATAGAGCACCATCAAAATCCGTAGAAACGACACCGTATGAATTATGGTTTAATAAGAAACCTAAGTCTGTCGTTCCTTAAAGTTTGGGGTTGCGAAGCCTATGTAAAAAAGTTACAACCGGACAAGCTAGAACCCAAAGCGGAGAAATGCGTCTTCATAGGATACCCTAAGGAAACTATAGGGTACACTTTCTATCACAGATCCGAAGGCAAAATCTTTGTTGCTAAGAACGGAACCTTTCTTGAGAAAGAATTTCTCACTAAAGAAGTGACTCGGAAGAAAAGTAGAACTCGATGAGATTAATGAATCTATACTCGTTGATCGCAGTAGCGCAAGCACCGGAAGTTGTACCTGTACCGCCTACACCGGCAACAAGAGGAAGCTAATGATAATGATCATGAAACTTCGAACGAGGAAACTACCGAACCTCGCAGATCGACAAGGGAACGTGCCACTCCCGATTGGTATGATCCTTGTCTAAATGTCATGATTGTGGATAACAATGATGAGGACCCTGCGACGTATGAAGAAGCGATGATGAGCCCGGATTCCAACAAATGGCAAGAAGCCATGAAATCCGAAATGGGATCCATGTATGATAACAAAGTATGGACTTTGGTAGACTTACCCGATAGCCGAAAGGCTGTCGAGAATAAATGGATCTTCAAAAGAAAAACAGATGCCGATGGTAATATTACCGTCTATAAAGCTCGACTTGTCGCAAAGGGTTTCCGACAAATTCAAGGAGTTGACTACGATGAGACTTTCTCACCCGTAGCGAAGCTAAAATCTGTGAGGATTTTGTTAGCAATAGCTGCATTTTTCGATTATGAGATTTGGCGGATGGATGTCAAAACGGCGTTCCTTAATGGAGACATTGAGGAAGAGTTGTATATGGTACAACCCAAAGGTTTTGTCGATCCTAAAAATGCTCGACAAAGTATGCAAACTTCAGCGTTCAATCTATGGACCGAAGCAAGCATCAAGAAGTTGGAACCGACGCTTTGATAAGGTGATCAAAGACTTCGGGTTTATACAAAGGTCATGGAGAGGCCCGTATTTACAAGAAAGTGAGTGGGAGCTCAGTAGCATTCCCGATATTATATGTAGATGACATATTATTGATTGGGAATGATATAGAACTATTAAGCAAAGGTAAAAGGTTATTTGAATAACAATTTTTCAATGAAAGACCTTGGTGAAGCATCATATATATTAGGCATCAAGATTTATAGAGATAGATCAAGACGCCTAATAGGGCTATCACAGAGTACATACTCGGACAAGATTCTAAAGAAGTTTAGAATGGACGAAAGTAAGAAAGGGTTTTTACCTATGTTACTAGTGCAAGGTCTTGAGTAAGACTCAAGGACCGGCTACGGCAGAAGAAAGAGAAAGGATGAATCAGATCCCCTATGCTTCGGCAGTAGGCTCTATTATGTATGCCATGCTATGTACAAGACCGGATATAGCGCATGCTGTTAGTTTGACTAGCATATATCAAAGTGATCCAGGAATGGAACACTGGACAGCGGTCAAGAATATCCTGAAGTACTTGAAAAGAACTAAGGATATGTTTCTTTGTTATGGAGGTGACCAAGAGCTCGTTGTAACAAGTTACACCGATGCAAGTTGGAACACTGATCCCGATGACTCTAAGTCACAGCTCCGGGTACGTGTTTATATTGAATGGTGCCGCAGCAAGCTGGGCAAGCTCGAAGCAGGTGCACGGTGGCGAAGTCTTCAACGAATCGGAGTACATAGCGGCTTCGCAGGCTTCATCGAAGCGGTATGGATGAAGAGGTTCATTGTAGAGCTCGGTGTGGTTCCTAGTGCATTGGACCCACTAGTCATATACTCGTGACAACATGGGTGCCATCGCCAATGCACAAGAACCAAGGTCACACAAGAGGCTGAAGCATATCAAGCTGCGTTACCACTCGATTCACGAGTACATCGAAGATGGAGAAGTAAAGATTTGCAAAGTACACACCGATCCGAATGTAGCAGATCCGTTGACTAAAGCTCTCCCTAGGGCAAAGCATGACCAACACCGAATGCCATGGGTGTTAGGTTCCTTACAATGTAATCTAGATTATTGACTCTAGTGCAAGTGGGAGATCGTTGGAGATATGCCCAAGAGGCAATAATAAAAGTGGTTATTATATATCTTTATGTTTATGATAAATGTTTATATACCATGCTATAATTGTATTAACCGAAACATTGATACATGTGTGATATGTAAACAACAAAGAGTCCCTAGTATGCCTCTTAACTAGCTTGTTGATTAATGGATGATTAGTTTCATAATCATGAACATTGGATGTTATTAATAACAAGGTTATATCATTGTATGAATGATGTAATGGATACACCCAAATTAAGCGTAGCATAAGATCTCGTCATTAAGTTATTTGCTATAAGCTTTCGATACATAGTTACCTAGTCCTTATGACCATGAGATCATGTAAATCACTTATACCGGAAAGGTACTTTGATTACACCAAACGCCACCGCGTAAATGGGTGGTTATAAAGGTGGGATTAAGTATCCGGAAAGTATGAGTTGAGGCATATGGATCAACAAGTGGGATTTGTCCATCCCGATGACGGATAGATATACTTCCGGGCCCTCTCGGTGGAATGTCGTCTAATGTCTTGCAAGCATATGAATAAGTTCATAAGAGACCACATACCACGGTACGAGTAAAGAGTACTTGTCGGAGACGAGGTTGAACAAGGTATAGAGTGATACCAAAGATCAAACCTCTGACAAGTAAAATATCGTGAGACAAAGGGAATTGGTATTGTATGTGAAGGGTTCATTCGATCACTAAAGTCATCGTTGAATATGTGGGAGCCATTATGGATCTCCAGATCCCGCTATTGGTTATTGGTCGGAGTGAGTACTCAACCATGTCCGCATAGTTCACGAACCGTAGGGTGACACACTTAAAGTTGGATGTTGAAATGGTAGTACTTGAATATGGAATGGAGTTTGAATATTTGTTCGAAGTCCCGGATGAGATCACGGACATCACGAGGAGTTCCGGAATAGTCCGGAGAATAAGATTCATATATAGGATGTCATTTTATGTGAATAAAATGTCGCGGAAGGTTCTATGGAAGGTTCTAGAAGGTTCTAGAAAAGTCCGAAAGAAACCACCAAGGAAGGTGGAGTCCACATGAGACTCCACCTCCATGGCCGGCCAACCCTAGTGGGGGTGGAGTCCCAAGTGGACTCCCCCTTAGGGGGCCGGCCACCCCCCCATATGGGAGGTGGAACTCCCACCTTGGTGGGAGTCCTAGCTAGGCTAGTTTTCCCCTCTCTATGGAAGGTTTTTGGTTCGGGTCTTATTCGAAGACTTGGAGACCAACTCTTGGGGATCCACCTATATAATGAGGGGCATAGGGGAGGGGGCCGGCCACACCAAAGCCACAAGTTGGCCGCACCCCTTGAGGCCGGCCACCCCCTCCCAAACCCTAGCCGCCCCTCTCCTCCATAGCTCCCGCGTGCTTTAGCGAAGCTCCGCCGGAGTTCTCCACCGCCACCGACACCACGCCGTCGTGCCGTCGGATTCAAGAGGAGCTACTACTTCCGCTGCCCGCCGGAACGGGAGGTGGACGTCGTCTTCATCAACAACCGAACGTGTGACCGAGTACGGAGGTGCCGCCCGTTCGTGGCGCCGAACCGATCGTGATCAAGATCTTCTACGCGCTTTTGCAAGCGGCAAGTGAACGTCTACCGCAGCAACAAGAGCCTCATCTTGTAGGCTTTGGAATCTTTTCAAGGGTGAGACTCGATACCCCCTCGTTGCTACCGTCTTCTAGATTGCATCTTGGCTTGGATTGCGTGTTCGCGGTAGGAAAATTTTTGTTTTCTATGCTACGTTATCCTACAATATGAACTTTCTTTTAAACTTTTCTGATCTCAATGTGTCACGGTAATTTTCATAGTACATGTGTGAACAACTATTTACATGGTTAGTACGTAAACATTATAAACACTAAACATATAAGAGTGCACACATTATTTGTTAACTACACAAAAGCTAATATGGGATGTACACAATAGTATTTAGACTACATAATAATGTGGAACTACATAATCACGTCAAGGAATATGGAAGTACAGAAAAACATACAAAATTAATAAAGTGTACACACTAATAATGGTGACTGTGATTTGATTTTTCTCTGTATGTTGTGTTGCCAAACAATCGGGCATCTTCAAAACCGCTAAAGGTAGTAATTGATCAATTAAGTTTTTATCTAACGCATGCATTGAATTGTTTTGCTTCCTCCCTAATTTTATCTTCTACACCAAAATGATTGTAGATTTGGTACTTTCAAATGGCAAAAGCTTATAATTTTCCCATGTTGCCAAATAATTATGTATATTTGATAGTAGCAAAACACATACTATATTAAAGAATCTATTTTTAGGAGAGTTTATTATTCATTTATATGTTCAATATGATTTGTGTAGACAATAAATGGATAGTAGGTTTTTAACAAAAGAATTGATTTTTTCGTCCATTACCACATAAAAAGCAAACATAGAGTAAAAATGAAAATGCAGATTGTATTTTATGAAAAAGGAACGGAACAAGAATATTTTAAACGAAGGAGGCAAAGGAAAAGTGAAAGCCAATTTTGGCGGGAAGTCTTGGAAATTCCGGAAAAGCAAATAATAAAAATTTATGAAATTATAATTTAGCCATTCCTACATACTTTTGTGAGTCGGTAATTTCTAGTGATGCACCCCAAAAAATGTTTGGGTCATCAAGTGGTGAGAACTTATATAAGAGTATGACGCTTCTACTTTGTTGTACGAGCCTAAATGTGACATATGTGCATATCAATCAATAATTATGCACGAGGAAGCTTTATGAACTCCTCAATTAGAGACCAATTGCTTAACATTAGAGAAATATCTACTAAGAGTTTTTAAAGGACGCTTGTAAGTGCTACGCAACAACCTCACTTCTTGAATCCGGCCTACTACCAAAGAACATAGAAAATTTTCTTCCACAATAACATGAAGACCACACTTCTCACCCAACATTGTGCACAAGTAACGGAAACTCTCATTAGTCAACAAAGTTGATCGTTGCAAGGTAGCACGGTAACATCATGCGTCTCTTTAAGTAAATACTTCTTTTATTTTCTTAATTTATGCAAGATCCCAACTCTAAATTGTCTACACGAGGCTGGCACAATGGAATGATTGAACTGTAAGACTCAATTCTACATACAAAAGTAACTATGCAGGCCATACATTAAGACAACATAACTAATTGCAGGTTTTAAGCACATATTGCCTCTGTGAGCAACACTTCTATCACCAGTACCGCTAGCTGCACAACCTGAAGAAATATTTTCTTTGGGTAAGTTTCATTTCTTTAGTGGGTATTTATAAAAAAACAAATAATTGCATCTTCTGCACATGAAATACTCTACCATAAATACTTTGTGAACTAAACCCGAAAGATTTTTTTAAATCATGTATTTAATTGGGAATTCTGGGTTAGAAGGGATTATGGTTCCAAGAGCTAATCCATCGAGAGAGTTGGGAGAGGAAAGGGGAATTGGACACCATGACATGAGGCACAAGCGGAAGAGGCCGACCTCTACCAAAGGTGATCCATATGGAGCTCACATCGGTGGGAGGTGGATGAGGTAGCCCATGTTGGCCTAGGTGGAGCCAGCCATTGAGAGAGAGAGAGAGAGAGAGAGAGAGAGTGAGAAAGAGATCTATATGAGGATATGTGGAGGAGTCTCCTATGCCTCCGTCAGGGAGTTTGTGGCTACCTCTCGTCCTTGACTTTTCGTCGTCCATTATGTTTCCTCATTTGCAGGGATGGATGAAAGGCAGGGATATTTGCCCTAATACAGAGGTCTCCTCCTCTGAAATTGCAAGTAGGTCGAGCTATAGTGCAAACACAACTAGGTAATACATGCTACATTCGACCAATGTCGGCATTATGCAACGGCTTCCACGTTTCTCTCCAGCAGGAACTATCATACGTGGATTTGCCTGTGGTGTCCACGTGCACACGTAGACACTGGACCGGGTCCATTCACGTGTGGCTACTCTGTGGATACTATACATCTAGTAAAAGCTCAATTTTGAGCCCCTGAAGTCTGAATAATATTGGCCCTCGAGAGTATGCAGATGAAACCAATAAAAAAAGACGGATTGAGCAACCGATTGACACCTGTAACGACATACATGTATTAGGCAAGAGATGCTTCTTTTCGATAGATCGAAAGATGGATCACCTTACTAATCAGGTTCACTGGGACAAATGATCTGTTGAGTTAGAATCCATACCTCTCCATTGCATATGGGCCCCGCGTGCACACATGATTCACGGGGCTTCGTTCGATAGGTGCCGCTATGCCATGTCGTAGCGACAACCCTTGCAGGTGTGACCATAGGCACACGTGCAGACTTGCTGCGTTCGACCAACGCCGCCATGACATAGCGGTTTCCATGTTTCTCTCTAGCTGGAACTATCACGCGCGGATTTGACCATCGGGTCCACGTGCACACATAGACACTAGACCAGGTCTATTCATGTGGCTACGTCGAGTTTTCCCATTTCCGCTGAGCTACAATCCATCCCTCTCGCTTGCATGTGGGCCCACGTGCACACGTGGTAATTCGCTGGGCGGTGTTCGACCAACGCCGCTACACCGTGACGTAGCATCTTCCATGTTTCTCTCTAGCTATAAATTTTACATGTTGGTTTGCTTATGGGGTCCATGCGCACACGTGGATAGTGTACCGGTTTCGTTCAACAAAAACGGGCCACTGACACGGTTGTGGGACGCTGTCATGTTTCTATCTAGCTGAACTTCACCCATCTCTCATGCTTGAGGTGATGGGGTGCGGACGACTCACCATATGGGTTCTAATAATGCCATTAGGGGAAACATCACGTGAAGTTTCTCTCCTGTACATGGGAGTCGGGCCCATGTATGGACATGATTCATGGGCCAAGTTCACGCTTGGTTCGACTAATACCACCATCGACATGGTCATGTAAGGATGTCTCATTTTTGTATACATGGAACTCTCTTTTTTCTACTGGAGCCAAATGGTGCACAAGGCTCACCTCTCTCTCTATCTTTCTATATCTATTTAGTCCCTTTCTCTCTTTTGCAAGGACCCCGTATGTTTGGATGCGTTTGGTAGCCAGCATGACCTCAAAACAGGTTGCATCGATATGGAGTCGATGTGTTTTGTTGGTCACATGAGGCATTCGTCTCGCAGAGCACAAAGCGCAAAGCACCGTTGAGGCAAGCCAAGTGACAATGACCGAATCAACCTTTTTGTTGAGCCATGCCAGGGCAATGCAAAATCAGGCAAATGCAAGCGCGCGACATCTGTGACCGCGAAGATGGGAAACGCGACATTCCCCACCATGTTTCCCGCCATATGTACCCTCACCTTCCCCTTTGGTTTACCTCTCTACTTAAAACCCTCAAATAAAATCCCATTTTACCTCATTAGACCCCTGTGGCGACGGTAGGCCACTGAGACGCGGATCTGCGCTCCCTGGCAATTTTTCCAACTCCGACACCGGACTTCGGCGATAGCAGGCGACTCACATGCACATGGACCTCATGGAAGCGCGCATCATCTGTGACCGGGAAGATGGGAAACGCGACATTACCCACCATGTTTCCCGCCATGCGTACCCTCACATTCCCCTCTGGTTTACCTCTCTGCATCAAACCCTCACGAAAATTCCTATTTTCCCTCATTCAGCACAAGTGGCAACAGTAGGCTGCTGAGACGCGGATCTGCACTCCCCGGTGATTTGTCCAACTCCGACACCAGACTTCGGCGATAGCAGGCGGCTCAGACCCGGATCTGCACTCCGCGATGATTTCTCCAACTCCGACACCGGTCTTGGGCGCAGCAGCCGGCTAACATGCACATCATCCCAACTCCATCGCCCCAACTTCTACTCTCTCGTCAGCTATGCCAGAGGTAAACAAGTCTCCTCCCTACCCCTTCCCTGCGCACTCTGCATTCCGTCTCGAGTTAGAGGGTACTGATGGTAGATACGTTTTATTAGGTCGATAGCATGAGACTCATATATCATGTAGCCGCACTAGTATTTGTCATTTAGGCCTAAATCATGATGGTGCACTAGACAACTGTTAGGTGCTGCTTATCCTCTGCTCCTGTACGTGCCTATGTTGGCCTGAGATCAGGAGAGGATAGCTAACCTCAACTACATCTACAATGATGTAGAGTCCCTCCAAATGCTCTAGATGAAAAGACACCCATTCTTTGCACTGGTTAAAATGCTAAGGGACAATAGATTGTTGGAGGATAGCATTCACACCTCCGTCGAAGAGCATGTAGGTATGTTTCTTCATATGGTATGTCATATCGAGAGGTTTAAAGTCATCCACAACACATTAAGAAGATCCATGGAGACAATATCATGTTGTTTCTCCCCAGTGTTGTATGCAATTGGGGAGCTCAGAGAAGATATGATCAAACCCCCATCAGGCCAGACACCTCCCAAGATAGTGAAAACATTTAGGTGGATGCCTTATTTCTGCGTGAATACTTGTATAGCTTTTACTCATGGCTTGACATGTCTCAGTATGGTCCAGAAGCATGCTTCATTTTGTTTCATTTTGCATGATTGTATTGGTACTCTTGACGGTACTCACATCACTGCAAAATTTCCGAGAAGAGGCTGCAACTTACACGAGTGGGAAGCACTTCATAAGCAAGAATGTGCTTGATGTTGTTGACTTCAACATAAAGTTCACATACGTGCTTGCTAGTTGGGAAGGATCTGCACATGATTTAACCATCATTGGTGATAACATGTCTAGAACTGATAGGATCAATATCCATACATGCAAGTTCTAGCTTGGCAATGCAGGTTATGATTGTCGCCCTAGAATTCTTCCATCCTTAAGGTCAAAAAGGTACCATCTCAACGAGTTCACTAGTAGCAACATGCCCAAGAATGCCAATGATATGTTCAATCAATAACACTCTAGCCTTAAGGTCACCATTGAGAGAGCATTTGGTGCTTTGAAGAACTGATTCAAGATCCTTGATCATAAGCCGTTCCACACATACCACGCCCAGGTAAAGCTAGTGATTACATGCATGTTGCATTATCCACAACTGGATATTGGTTTTTGTCCTAGATGACCTTGTACCGGAGGAGGATATTGTTGAGCATGATAACATTGACATTGGGCATGGTGTTGAGGAAACTGACCACCAAGCTTGGAAGAACATGAGGATGGAGTGGGAACATGCAATGTGGGAAGACATAGGTCACGCGACCATGTGAGAAGAAGAATACAAGAAGAAGAACCCCTCTACCCAGACTATAATCGACTGGAGTGTAACAACATGTTGAACTGCTCTGCTGCTTAATTCCTAGTAGCTAGGATTGTGATGTTGAACTGATTTTGTGCTACTTCTTAATTCATAGTAGCTAGGGTTGTGATGATGAACTTCTTGCGTGCTACTCCTAATTCGTAGTAGCTAGAGTTTTGAACGGCTTGTGGACTATCTACTTTTTATGTGCTATGTGTGATTGTAGTGCTAAGGTCACAACTTGGGAAAAGTGGTTAGCAAAAAACATGAGATGGATGCAACCAAACACACAACTTTGCATCACACATGTCTGAAGTGCTTGCATGGAGGCAACCAAAAGGGCTGCCGCTTCACAGGCTACCAAATGAGATGCACAACATGCATGGCCCAGTGCCTGTTTTTGCTTAGAACTACCCACCCTTGCACTGGCTAGTAGGGCCGTGATTTGGATGCAGGCTACAAAACACGTCCTTTGTTTCTCTTGAAGCGTCCGGCTCGTATCCAAGACTCTTTTACACCCCTGAAGGTATCTCCTTTCCTCCAAGTTAGTATTCAAACCTACATGAACCTATGTAGAATCGGCACAACCTCGAGGCACATGGTTGTAAATGTTCTAGAAGAGTGTCTTTCACACAAATTCAACTTGGGCTAGCATGAGATATCACACGTGATTTGGTAGGTTAACCCACCTTTTTTGATTTATTATGTAAAATTTTGAGATGAATTAAAAAGTTGGAAATGCTTAGCGAAGGGTGCTATTTCAAAAAGGAGACATGCATGACCCTTGACACATGTGGTTATGGCACTGCCCATGGCTAAATCCTTTCTATGAGACCTAGTTTTTAAAGTCAGATTTGTGTTTCTTACACTTTCGCCTCTGTTTCCCTGTTTCTTAGTTTTATGTAAACTTCATTTTTACAATTTTCTGGTCTCAATATGTCACAGTAATATTCGAAGTACATCTGTGGATAAATATTTACATGATTAGTAGGTCACCATTATAAACACTACACATATAAGAGTGCACACACTATATGTTAACTACAGAAAAGCTAATATGGGACGTACACAATAGTATTTAAACTACACAATATTGTGGAAACTACACAATCACGTCAAAGAATATGGAGTATATAAAAACATACAAAATTAAGAAAAGTGTACACACTAATGGTGAGTTGGTGACTGTGTGATTTTTCTCCTTATGTTGTGTTGCCAAACAATCGTGCATCTTCAAAACCACTAATGGTAGTAATGGATCAATTAAGTTTTTATCTAGCACATGCATTGAATTATTTTTCTTCTTCCCTAATTTTATCTTCTACACCAAAATCATTGTCGATTCGGTACTTTCAAATTGCAAAAGCTTATAATTCTCCAATGTTGTCAAATAATTATGTATATTTGATAGTAGCAAACTACATACTCGCCATGATTTGAATAGTTGAATATTCATTATAGAATCTATTTTCAAGATAGTTGAATATATTCGCCATGATTTGTGTAGACAATAAATTCATAATAGGGTTTTAAAAAAGAACAGATTTTTTTTCGTCCATTACCACATAAAAAAGCAAACATAGAGTAAAAATGAAAATGCAGATTGTATTTTATGAAAAAAGAACGAAACAAGAATATTTTAAACGGAAGAGGCAAAGAAACGTGAAAGCTAATTCTAACCGGAAGTCTTTGAAATTCTTGAAAAGTAAATAATAAAAATTGTTGGAATTACAATTTAGCCATGCCCACGTACTTCCGGGAGTCGGTCATTTCTAGTGATGCACCCAAAAAATGTTTGGATCGTCAAGTGGGGAATAGAACTTATAGATGAGTATGAAGCTTCTACTTTGTACATGCCTAAATATGACATATGAGCATAGCAATGAATAATTATGCACGGGGAAGCTTTATGAACTCAACAATTAGAGATCGGATGGCTTAACATTAGAAAATTGTCTACTAATAGTATTTCAAGAATGCTTGTAAGAACAACCTCACTTCTTGAATCCGACGTACTACCAAAGAACATAGAAATTTTTCTTCCAGAATAACATGGATACCACACTTCTCACCCAACATTGTGCACAAGTCATGGAAACTTTCACTAGTCAACAAAGTTGATCGTAGCAAGGTACCATGGTACATCATGCATCTCTTTAAGTAAATACCTTTTTTTATTTTCTTCATTTATGCAAGATCCCAACTCCAATTTGTCTACATGAGGGTGGCACAACTGAACGATTGAACTGTAAGACGCAATTCTACATACAAAAGTAACTATGCATGCTATACATTAAGACACCATAACTACTTGCAGGTTTTGAGCACATATTGCCTTCTGTGAGCAACACTTCTATCACCAGTACCGCTAGCTACAAAACTTAAAGAAATAATTTTTTGGGTAAGTTTCATTTCTTTAGTGGGTATTTATAAAAAAACAAAGAATTGCATCTTCTGCAAATGCCATGCTCTACCATAAATCCTTTAGAAACTAAACTACAAAGATGTTTTTTTCAAATCATGTATTTAATTGGGGATTCAGGGTTAGAAGGGATTAGGGTTCCAAGAGCTAATCCATCGAAGAGAGTTGGGGGAGGAAAGGGGAATGGGGCACCCTGACATGAGTCACAAGGTAAGACGCGTACGCCATCAACTCCCCCATGTGGGATGACTACCTCTGGCACGAAAACACGGGTGATGGGTTTCCTCGGCGACTGGGACTATAACTACCGCCTATGTCGCCACCTCCGCCGCCTCCCGTGCCCTAGGAAATGTGGGGCGGTGAAAAATTGAGCTGCCGGAATAAATGACCGAGGATGAGGCGACAAGGCTAGGCATCCTCATATCAAAGCTCCCGCAGCGGCCACCGCCGATGCCTCTGTATACCGTCGAGCACATGCCGACAGGACTGTCGGAGGAAGACACCTTCAATTTTGCGTTGCAAGCTTTGGTGTCACCGCCTCCACCACCTCCGCCCTCATGGGACCCATCGGCAGCAGCGGAAGCTCCACCTCCACCATCGGCATTTGCTCCGCCAGTTCCCCGACTGGCCATGGGTGATCCCGGACCTCATCGACCTGACGCAGGTGCCAAGCAACGACGAGGTGTAGGCTAGGGTTAGCAGGCCATGGCTTTTTATGTTTTCATTTTTTTGCACTATGTAATTTTTTTATGAATGATTGTTGGGGGGGGGGGGGCAATAAATGTGTCGGGCCGCTATGGGCACCCCCGGCCGCAAACGGCATGCCGCTCATTGTCAGCCGATTTCGCGTTCGCGCCCCGATGTAAATGGACACAGACGGTCACTTTTAGTGACCGAAATGTATCAAGCCGCTGGAGGTGCCCTTAAACCCAGGCAAGGTGCTGGAGTTTAGACAATAATCCTTGCAGATAGGCCACCATTAATTGTCCAAAGATAGGTAGGCAAAGAACGCATATAAAAAGGTAAGGTACTATTAACAATGACCACCAGCTCCACACCAAGAAAAACACCTAACTCGATCCCTTCCTCGACAGGGACACCGATGGCTAGTCGAACCGCTTACTCCATGGAGGTAATCGGCATGCTTCCTTTCTCCAACTAGCCCATCATTTGTCCACCAGTAACCAAAAACTACCTAGATAGTTTTGTTGTTGTGTGATCTATTCAATTCATTATGTTTTTATGTTGATTTATGTTGAAATCGGTTTTCTTATAACCCCAAGTTGATGTTTCCAATAGCTCTTTCGAATCGGATTTCTTGGAGACCTTTGGGTGGTATATTTTTCTGCTGGAGGAAGAATGGTGGTACAGATACTCGCTCAAGCGGGGCAGTGGTACATGATTCCAGTGGGTTCACATGAGAGATTTAGCTAGATAAATATCTTCTAATTTTTTAATGCCAAATGTATGACTTGATGGTTTAATTGAGAGACAAGATATATGGCCATGTTTTCTTAACTGAAGAGAAAAATAAATGGATAGATACAATGTTTAATTTTTGGGTTGTTGTTTGTGTATATTCCTATGTGATCCATGTTGTTGTTTTTATATTGACGGTTGGTACTATTGTTATGTCGGGCGCCACTCGACAACCACAATATAGGTAAGCGGCAATGGTGTGTTGCGACTAGAATCTCGACTTGTGCTTTCTACGGTGGATATAACAACTAATTTTTCTCTGAACATAGATAATAATTTCATCCCTTGCAGTAAATTTATATAGCCGACGACATATGTGCACAACCATGGTGATAGGAAGTTTGGTATTTATAGCAAGCGCATGTTATTATAATTATCGGTGACCAAGGATAGCAACTTTGGTATTTACCAAGATCATTGGTACATGAGCTACCTTCACCTAAAGAGACATATTCATCGAGATCAATAGGATCATTGATATGGGATTGATTGGAAGTGTGCTCTTTCAAAAGGAATAAATGGAGGCCGGCCTACACATGTTGTCGGAGCTCTACCCATGGTGTGAAGTTATTCTATGCGATCTATCTTCGCAAGCCAGTTTTATGTTTCTTACATTTTCTCCTCCAGCTTCTAGTTTTTCCTAGTTGTTTGTAAAACTAATTTTTTTTCACGGTCGTGTCACAATTATATTGGGAGTACAAAAAAAACATAGACACACACATATTATATATATATATGTATGTATATATATAGACACACACACACATGTTTAGCATATAAACATCGCCATTAGACATATACATATTACACATAGGAGTATACACACAATATGAGAACTACACAAAACCAAATATGGGAAGTACACACATGTGTAATCTACACCCTAATTTAGGAAGTACGCACAAGGCGATAAGACAAAAATTATGGGAAGTACACAAAAAGACACAAAAGTGGGAAGGGGCACACCAATGTGGAAAGTATATTTTCGGAGTAGAAGTAGGAAGTATCTAAACATGTACTAGGGAAGACCATACATTTTTTTTGGCTACGTGGTCAAGGGGTAAGTTTTTTGGAGGATAATTCATAGCCGCACATGCGAGTCGGATGCCATTGGCCATGGACGGTAGTGTCCTGCTTACATGCCAAATTGTTCCATTGTTGCAGTTGATCATAATCTGAGCACAAAATACTAGCATATATTTCATTTGACATGGACACCGTCACAAGGACAATAATGTCCCGGTCATGTTGCTATTTGCGCATGGCTGGCGTCGCACAAGCGTACTTAAAAGACGGAGAGGGCTACAGAGTGGCGCCCGGTTAAACACTTTGTTAACTAGTGTCATAGCATTCACGCCACATGGACGATAGCTCCAAGGGATCGTCACAGACGCAATGCATGCATGCAAGCATGCATCATCTCTTCTTTTATCACGGGACCTTGGAACCATGAGTCAGTGAAGACGTCTACATACACTCTACTTTCCACTGCTTAGGACGTGTTTGGTTTCTAACCTAGGTTTTTCTCGTTATTTTAGTTCTGGCCCATCAGGAATTACGTGTGGAAACAAAGTTTGGGCATATTTTTACAATTCGTTTGGATGCTCTCTTTGAGTTTTGATGCAATTTCGGCCTGTTTGTTTAAATGCATTATTTTCATGATGCAAACACCAAAGTTGAATCTTTGGTTTGGTTACCAGTTTAATTTTTTTGATGCTACCACCACATAAGAAACACCATATACCACTTACGTACCACACATACGCATTGCATGCACTTAGAGAGTTAACATCATACTAACAGGTAGGTGACACACATAACTATTGCATCTAACAAATAGGGGGTTCACACAAACACAACTGATCAAAATGCACCATCGAGTTAGGCATTGCATGCCCTGGTGTTGGGGTTCATAGCATAGAAAACAAAAAATTCTACCGCAAGGACGAATAAACCAAGATCCAATCTATGGAAAAGCCAAGATCCAATCTATGAGATCTATGCAACAAGATAGATGAGAAACTAACACTCTTACATCCAAAGTATTAATGGGTCAGATCTCGTGGTTGATGTAGATGTACACTTGATGAATTCCGGCTCGTGTTGTAGTCCTTTCCAGTGATGCGATCGGGCAGCACTTCCGTACTCGGTCACGCGTATGGTGTCGATGATGACGCCCTCTCCCCATTCCAGCAGGGCAGTAGATGTAGTAGATCCCCTCGAAATCCTAGCATCACGACGTCGTGGTGGTGGTGGAGGAGAAATCCTGTAGGGCTTCGCCAAGCCTGCGCAGGATAGAGGGAGGAGGGAGAGAGGGGGTGGCTAGGGTTTCAGGGGAAGGTTGTGGTCGACCCCTGCCCTCTCCTCACTTTATATAGGAGCTGGGGTCGGCCAAGGTCCCCCCCCAACCCATCTAGGGTCGGCGGCCAAGGGGGAGACTTGCCTCCCAAGTCCCCCCCCCCTTAATTTTAGGGATTTGGCCTTATCCCTTTAGGGCAGGCGCATGGGCCATGGTGAGCTGCAATCCTAGCCCATGTGGGCATGGTGCACCACCCATTTAGGCCATGTGGTCCCTCCGAGATAGGTGGGCCCCACCATGGGAACCCCGGAACCTTCTAGAAGATTCCCGGTACGATACCAGAAAAATCGCGAACTTTTCCGGAACCCTAAAATCAATTTCCCTTGTATGAATCTTATTCTCTGGACCATTCCGAACCTCCTCATGATGTCATGTATCCAATCCGAGACCCTGAACAATATTCGGTCTCCATCTCATATTCCATATCTACTTAAACAACATCGAACCTTAAGTGTGTCACCCTACGGTTCAGGACCTATGCAGACATGACCGAGACACCTCTCCGACCAATAACCAATAGCGGGACCTGAATATCCATTATGGCTCTTACATACTCAACGATGAATTTGTGATTGAAAGAACCATAAACATAGAATACCAATTCCTTTTGTCGCGCCATACTTTACTTATCCGAGATTCAGTCATCGGTATCTCCATACCTAGTTCAATCTCAGTACTGATAAGTACTCTTTAATTGTTCCGTGATACGACATCCCTTGTGTACTATTCACATTCTTGCAAGCCAATTGGATGCCATCTCACTGAGAGGGCCAAGAGTATATCTCTCCATCATTTGGATGGACAAATCCCACTCTTGGTCCATGCGCTTCAACTCATACTTTAATACCGAATGCCACCTTTATAAGTTACGAAAGTAGTGTTTGATGCCATCAAAGTATTCCTCCGTTGTTGGTGATTAACATGATCTCATGGTCGAAGTATTAGGTTACTATGCATTTGAGAGCTACAACAAAGTGAACTTTAATGACTTGATCTTATTTCTATGTTTACTATGGGTGTGTGTCCATCATATGATTCTCCTAATGACATGATCTTGTTATTAAAAACATCCAATGTTCACGATCAGGAATCTTGATCATCAATTAATTAACAAGCTAGTTTAAACGAGAGGCTTACTAGGGACTCCGGTTTGTTTACAAAACACACATGTATTAATATTTCCAATTAATAAAATTATAGCATGGGATGTAAACATTTATCATGAACACTAAGATATAATAATAACCACTTTATTATTGCCTCTCGGGCATATCTCCAACAGTCTCTCACCTGCACTAGAGTCAATAATCTAGTTTACATTTGTAAAGATCTAACACTGTGGCCTTCTGGTGCTTACCATGTTCTACTCATGGGAAAGGTTTCAGTCAACAGATCTGACACGCTCATAAACGTATTATTTTGCAATTCATTTGCGTCTCCATGCATCACTCATTTTTCAAATGAGTCGTTTGGTCTTCTGGTGAAACCTTAATTATGCGGTCTGAAATATGTTATGAATATTGTCACACACAATATAGCTTCATAGTTCTGACATTGTCGGAACTACAACAAGTTCTAAAAGAACTCCTTGACTCAAACACCCTCAGTCATTGTAAAAACAATGATATACTCCACCTTCATTTGTAGAATTCGACACAATAGTTAGAACTCATCTAAATCGGGCATATACTTGTTCTACCCATTGAGATTGAAATTCATTTTTATATGTGACCAAACTAATATCGTTGCAACACTTTACATCAATTTTTTGTCATTACCACATACAAATATATATATATATATATATATATATATATCCTCGGCTCTTCCAAAGCACTCAAGGATATTCTTACTGTTGTCCAATGATCATCACATGAATCACATACTCTGGTATATGCTCGTAACACTTTAAACCACATGACATCTGATTTTGTACATATTATTGGTGATCTAAAATCACTCATGTGTTTTTACTCATTGAGTATCAAATACACTCAAGTTTTGTTAAACCTCCACACAGAAAAGAACACCTTCTTGACGTTTCCATATTGAATTACTTCAGTATTTCTTCTATGTTTGGTCAAAATTTTCAAAATAGTTGACATATGTTTCACCAGAGTACTATAATTTGTAGATAACCACAAAAAGAAATTTATTTAAAATCATATAAAAAAGAATTTGAGCACTTAGAAAACTAGAAAATCTTGATGTTGGATGATTTCTTGCCACAAAATATGTGTTTCCCATTTGTTAATTTTATCACTATCGAAACTGCAAATTGCACTTAATTGGTGTTCGACCTGATACATCGTCTACATGGACATCATGAACTATGCACTAGAGCCACTCTCAATGTTTCAAATGAATGTGTCTCTTATTTTTAACAACTTTCACCCTCATTTATATCTTCCCTTTGCTTTCTCCTACCTATATCCCCACCCTCCTAGTATCTAGTGCAACTTGGTTGTTCTTCTATGTTGCTCTCATCCTCCAACCCCACCATCTTTGCCCTCTTGGACCTGGTCACCACAAATAATACTCGCTTGCTCTTCTAGTCACCTGTTTAACTTCCTTCTCGTGGGAGAGAACATCAACTTTTCACTAGGTGCACAAGCATTGGATGTAGTTAGCTTATCCAGTCCTCGTTAGTTGGTAACCTCGAGTAGACTCATTCATTTTCAAGGAAGCATGTGTTGTAGAGTAATAATCTTTTGTAGTTATGCATGCCCGTGCTAAGTAATTCTCGAATTAAGTGTGTTTCATGATTATATGTGTACCTTGAACTTAACAATATTTGAATACGAGTTCAACTCCTCTCCCCAAGCCCTTATGATTTTCCTGTAGAGTCAGTCTCAAATCTTCATATTAATCTTTTTTGTCAGTTTATTATGAAGTGATATTTGTTTGTATACTTATTTTTTGCATGTTTCTCTCCCTCGAGCCTATTCCTAACAGTTGCTACTCCTAAAAGTATTGAAAATTTGACTGATGGAATGACGGGCACTGGCTGCCCTACGACGGGTGGAATGACGGGCACCTGTCAGGCGGGTGGCGCCTCAGCACCGCACGGGTTCCCATCCTGCCTGTGCCACTGTCCGTCCCGGAGCGACACAAGGAGATCCCGCGGAGGCGGGTCGTTCTTCCGCCAGACCTCCGCGTTGAACCCGCGTACGCCATCAACTCCCTCATGTGGGATGACTACCTCCAACATGAAACCTAAAAGTGGCGGGTGACGGGTTTCCTCAGCGAACGAGACTACCACTTCGGCCGGCCTCCACGTTCTCATTGGCCGCTGCCGCCTATGCCACGACCTCCGCCGCCTCCCCTGCCCCAGGAAATGTGGGGCGAAGACAAATCAAGCTTCTGGAATAAAAGACTGTTATCACCAGAATTTGACCGAGTCAGAGGTGGGCCGCGATCAAGATGGACTTGAAGATATATACATGGAAGAAATACGTGAATCGGCCTTTTATACCAAGTTGGGCTTGTTTTCCCACGTATCTGTAACATATTAGATCGCATCTTAGTTTAGAAGTTAGAATCTTACTCGTGCACGGTTTGGTGCACGCCCACATTAGAAAGTCCGCTGGACTATAAATATGTATCTAGGGTTTACGGAATAAACAACAACCAACGTTCAACCACAAACAAATCTCGGCGCATCGCCAACTCCTTCGTCTCGAGGGTTTCTACCGGTAAGCACCATGCTGCCTAGATCGCATCTTGCGATCTAGGCAGCACAAGACTGCCCACGTTGTTCATGCGTTGCTCGTACTGAAGCCTTTTTGATGGCGAGCAACGTAGCTATCTTAGACATGTTAGGGTTAGCATTGTTCTTCATATTACATGCTTTCGTAGTGCAACCCTTGCATGTCTAGCCGCCCTTACACCTATCTTAGGTGTAGGGGCGGCACCCCGCTTGATCATAGTTTGGTAGATCTGATCCGTTACGGTTGCTCCTTGTTCGTCAAGGATTAGTTTAACATCCGCAATAGTTAGGCCTTACAAAGGGTTGGAGGATCCAGCGGCGTGTAGGGTGGAGTTTGCTAGCCCTAGAAAGGATGTTCCGGGATCAACCTCGTGTTGGTTTTTAGGCCCTGTCTAGGATCGGCTTACGGTCACCGTGCGCGAGCGCGAGGCCCAATCGTGAGTAGGATGATCCGATTATGCGGTGAAAACCCCAAATCGTCGTAGATCTCATTAGCTTTACCTTGATCAAGCAGGACCACCATATATTCGGACACTTCGTCTGAATCATGGGTGGATCGGCTCTTTGAGCCGATTCACAGGATAACCTGAGAGCCGATCGAGGCTCGTATTTAATGTTTACGTGTGTGCCCTGCAGGAAACTAAGCGAGGCATCATCCACACCTTCCCGACCAGGTATAGGTCAGGTGGCATGCCCTTGTGATAAACATCGGACGTGCGACCAGGAGGCTTTGCGGGCCGTCGCTCTGAGGGACTGGGGCCAGCCGTAGCCCTAGTTGTTCCCGGCTCTACTGTGTTGCCCGTCTCTGCCCGCCAGGGGGTTTCTGACGTCAACAAAGACCGAGGAGGAGGCGACGAGGCTAGGCATCCTCATTTTGGAGCTTCCGCAGCCGCCACCGCGGATGCCTCGGTACACCATCGAGCACATGCCGACATGACTGTCGGACGAAGACGCCTTCAATCTAGAATTGCAGGCCTCGGTGCCGCCACCTCCGCCCTCATGGGACCATGGGCAGCATCGGAAGCTCCACCTCCACCTCCACCACCAGAATTTGCTCTGCCGGTTCCCGACTGGACATTGGTGATCCTGGACCTCGTCGACCTGACCCAGGTGCAAAGCAACCACGAGGTGTAGACTAGGTTTATCAGGCCATGGCTTTTTATATTTCATGTTTTTATCTTTTGCAGTATGTAAATTATTTTGGATCGATGTGGGCACCCCTGGCCACAAACTGCCTCCCGCTCATTGTCAACCGATTTCACGTCTGCGGCCCGATCTAAACGGACACAGACGGTCACTTTTAGTGACCGAAATGCATCAAGCCGCTGGAGATGCCCTTAAGCCCAGGCCAGGTGCTGGAGTTTAGACAATAGTCCTTGCAGAATGGCTGCCATTAACTGTCAAAGGTAGGTAGGAAAAGAACGCATATAAAGAGGTAAGGTAATATTAGCCATGACCACCACCGCCGCACCAAGAAAAAACACCTAATTGGATCCCTCACTCAACAGGGACACCAATTGCTAGTCGAACCACATACTCCATGGAGGGAATCAGCATGCTTCCTTTCTCCGACTACCCCATCACTTGTCCACCAGTAACCAAAAACTATCTAGATAGTTTTGTTGGTGTGTTATCTGTTCAATTCATTATGTTATGTATATTTATTCATGTTGAAATCTGTTTGCTTATAACCCCAAGTTGATGTTTCCTATAGCTCTTTCAAACCGGATTTCATGGAGAGCTTTGGGTGGCATATTTCGCAGCTGGGTGAAGAATAGTGGTACAAATACTCGCTCAAGTGGGGCAATGGTACATGATTCTAGTGGGGTTCACGTAGAGATTTAGGTAGATAAATTTCTTCTAATTTTTTTAATGCCAAATGTATGACTTGATGGTTTAATTGAGAGACGACATATATGGCAATGTTGTCTTAACTGAGGAGAAAAATAAATGGATAGAAATAATGCTTTATTCTTGGGTTGTTGTTTGTGTATCCTAATTCCATGTTCACAATATCTGTCTACATACAGGCCAATCGAAGAACATTCAATGTGATCCCTGTTGTTGTTTTTATATTAACGGTTGGTCCTATTGTTATGTCAGGCGCCACTCCACAACCACAATGGGTAAGCGGCAATGGTGTGTTGCGACCGGAATCTCGACATGTGCTTTCTACGATGGACATAACAACTAATTTTCCTCCGAACATAGGTAATAAATCCATCCATTGTAGTAAATTTATATGCATGTTATTATAATTATCGATGACCAATGATATCAACTTTGGTGCTTACCAAGATCATCGGTACATGAGCTATCTTCAACTAAAGAGACATATTCATCGACATCAATAGGATCATTGATATGGGATCGACTGGAAGTCTGCTCTTTCAAAGGAAGAAATGGATGCCGGTCGACACACACACACATGCACACACGCATACATGTAATCTGCACAGTAATTTAGAAAGTACGCAAAAGACAATAATTACACGTAAAAACAATTGGAAGTACACAAAAAGACACAAAAGTGGGAAGGGCGCACACCAATGTGGAAAATATATTTTAGGAGTATAGTGTACTAGGGATGCCATACAAATTTTTTTGGCTACGCGGTCAAGGGGTAAGTTGTTTGGAGGATAATTCATAGCCGCACCTGCGAGTCGGATGCCATTGGCCGTGGACGGTAGTGTACTGCTTACATGCCAAATTGTTCCATTGTTCCATTTGATCATAACCTGAGCGCGAAATACTAGCATATATTTCATTTGACATGGACACCGTCACATGAACAATAATGTCTCGATCATGTTGCTAATTGCGCATGCATGGCGTAGCACGAGCGTACATGGAAGACGGGCCATCAGTGGCCTTTACTCATCCTAGCGATAACGTAGAGGGTTGTAGAGTGGCACCCGGTTAACCACTTTGGTAACCAGTGTCAACACATTTACTTCACATGGACGATAGCTCCAAGGGATGGTCAGAGACGCAATGCATGCATGCCTGCATGCATCAACTCTCCTGTATGTACACTTATTTCATCACGGGACCTTGAAACTATGAGTCATTGAACACATCCACATGCACTCTTCTTTCCACTGCTTAACACATATTTGGTTGCTAACCTGGGGTTTTTTCATTATTTTAGTTTTGGCCCATCAAGAATTACGCGTGGAAACAAATTTTGGGCCTATTTTTACAATTCGTTTGGATGTCCTCTTTGAGTTTTGATGCAATTTCGGCCTACTGTTTGTTTAAATCCATATGTTGTTTTCACCAAAGTTGAATCTTTGGTCGGGTTATAATTTAAATTTGATGCTACCACCACATAAGAAACACCATATAGCAATTAGACAGTTAACATCATATTAACAGGTAGATGGCACACATAACTATTGCATATAACAATCAGGGAGTTCACACAAACATAACTGATCAAAATGCACCATCAAGAGGGGCATCACATGCCCTGGAACATCAGGGGTTGAAACACCGATCGAAAGCGACCACATCAGTTTATAATTTCGCCAGTTTGCACGCTAAAATATTACTACATACATACAAAGAGAGTGGATTAGGTGATCAAGGGGATACGTGAGCACCCAGTTATCACCGTTGGATTTGGTTCACCACTGTTGGATTCTGCTACTCACTAACGGCCACTCACTAATAGCCACTACCCGCCGGGCTCCACCTCCACCTCGCCGGCCTCCACCTCGCGCATCTGAGGTCGCGCCGGTGTCTACCCGGCCAAGCGTGTCGCCGTGCACCTTCCCCGCGTCTCTCCGTCCTTCCACTCGACGCGCTGGACCGCGTCGATGCGTGTACAGTGCTAACGTTGTTAGAGACATGTCGAGCAGAAAAGGGGTGCTCACGTATCCCCCTGATCACCAGGCTTCACCCGTACATACAAACATCAAAACATAGATAAA
Source organism: Lolium rigidum (assembly GCF_022539505.1). NCBI lineage: Eukaryota > Viridiplantae > Streptophyta > Magnoliopsida > Poales > Poaceae > Lolium > Lolium rigidum. Next base: position 241,416,893 of record NC_061512.1, on the reverse strand, counting down.
AAGAAGGCTTCATGGGAGGTCACCGTCTAGCCATGGTCATACTAGATGTACTACCTAGCGGTGGAGTTGTTGGGCTTGCAGATCGTCATCTTTAGACAGAAGGCCTCAATCTTGAACTACACCATATCGTTGTACTTGAGATCATACTTGTATAATGCATAGGAGTATACACACAATATGAGAACTACATAAAATCAAATATGTTTATTACACACATGTGTAAACTACAAAATAATTAGTAAAATACACACAAGGAGATAAGTACACACAAAATATGGGACGTACACAAAAATAGTAAGGGCACACACCAATGTGGGAAGTATATTTGGTTAGAAGAATCAAGAAGCATCTCAACATGTAAAAACACATGAAAGGGTTCACATAAATTTCACTAACTTATATGGGTTTCAAAATAGTATTATGTCAAACTTTTGGGACTAGATTTAATTAAAATCATATGGAGTTGAAATTTAATCAAATTGAATTTAATTTTGAAAAATTTTGGTCAAAATTTTCAAAATATTCGTACATATGTTTCACCAGAGTACTATAATATGTAGATAACCACTGATTAAAATTTATTTAATATCCTATAAAAAAATTCGAGCACTTTGAAAATTGAGAAATCTTGATTTTGCATGATTTCTTGCCACAAAATATGTGTTTCCCATTTGTTAAATTTTTTCACTATCGAAACTGCAAATTGCACTTAATTGGTGTTCGACGTGATAGACATCATGAACTATGCACTAGTGCCACCCTCAATGTTTCAATGAATGTGTCTCATATCGTTTAACAACTTTCATGCTCATTTATATCTTCCCTTTGCTTTCTCCTACATATATCCCCACCCTCCTAGTACCTAGTGCAACTTGGTTGTTCTTCTATGTTGCTCTCATCCTCCAACCCCACCATCTTTGCCCTCTTGGACCTAGTCCCCGCAAATAATACTCGCTTGCTCTTTTAGTCAACTGTTTAACTTCCTTCTCATGGGAGAGAACACCACCTTTTCACTAGGTGCACAAACATTGGATTTAGTTAGCTCCCGCGTTCCAGGTGGAGTACTCACCCCATGCGCAGCTCTTCGAGGAACCACTGGTGGAGAGGGAACTACAGAGGGAGGGGAAGAGGAGAGGGAGGCACCCAAGGGGTCTCCTTTTCCCTCAACCCTATTTGTGTTTACTCCTCTCCTCCAAATCCTTCCACTATATATAGGGGGAAGGGGAGGGGTGGAGTTCATGCCTTGGCAAGTGTGGGACTAAAAAGGGGCATGGGAGAGGGGTGGCCGGCTGGGCCTATAAAGGCCCATGCCCCCCCCCCCCCGCCCCACCTAAAAACCATAGCCGCCCGCCCATAAAACCCATGGGGTGGCCGACCAACTAATGGGCCTCCCTCCGGGAGGGGCCCATTGAGGTGGGTTGCACCTTTTTATTAATAAATAAACATATATTTAATATTAATTCATTTAATTACTATATAATACATATTATTTAATTCTTGATGATCCGAGACACCACTCGTATCACTCCGAACATCCTTCGGATACTCCCGGAACCCATTTCGGTTCTCTCTTCTCTATTTTCCGGCGTTTACGATGAATCCAAAATAATAAACCCTTAAGTGTGTTTTCCAAAGGTTCGAGAATAACACATACATGATCGAGACATCTCTCTCTGATCAGTGATTGCCAGGGTGTTGTGGAGAACAATAGCAACCGGCCCTATGAATTCTACGAAGATGTAATCATCGTTTGAACCCATTACATTGTATTGCATTCCATTTGTTACTTTGACATCGATACTCATTCGAGACTTGATCATCGGTATCACGATACCTAGTTCGATCTCGTTACCGACAAGTCTATTCAACTCGTTCCGTTCGATTCCATTTTAATGACCTAGTCAATTAGGGATGCACACAACCATTAAGCATGAGTGCTAAGATTTTTAATCTTGATGAATATTAAAGCATACTCCCCGAGATAAATTGCATGAGTACCAAGTCCAACCTAGACCTCAAGTATTAATAGGAACGTAAATTCGCATCCATGAGAATTTGAACTCGAGTGCTGGGTTTGTACATACACTCACCAAACCAGTTGAGCAAAGCTAAGCTCACTTCTCCAACCAGTTATTAATTGCCTTAACCAGTTGAGCTAGGCTTAATTACTTCCCTAACTAATTAACAACACTTCCACTAAAAATAAGTTATTAATTAGCGCACGCTCTAAATCAGATCATAGCTTAGGACAAACTTGAGAACCTCGTCCCTAAGAGCATCTCCACCGTTGCCCCCCAAATATGCGCCGGCAGGGGCGGTGGCACTACCGTATGGGGAGCGCCGGCACAACATCCTCTATTTGGGGATGCTATTCCCACACCGGCACTCCCCATACGACCGTCGGCTAGCATCTTTTATGAAGAAATTTGGAGCCAAAATTGAAGCTCTTAACATAGGGATTCTTTCGGGAGTGCCAGCTGTTTTATGGGACTCCAAAACATACCGACGCTCTTTGGGAAGCGCCGGTGCGAGCGTTTTCTCTCACTAGAGTCCCAATAAAGCTATTGGCAGCTCTATTGGAAGCGCCAGTGAAGATGCTCTAAATAACATCTAAAACCTACACAAGCTATTTCCTATTCGACCGGGAAACAAAATTTCTGAAGGTTACGTACCTAGTACTGTACTATATATATAATAATAATTTAGACGCGAACAAGCGAGACAATTACCGTCATCGATCGGGAGAACCAAAGTGCACTAGCGGCGGGCCTTGGCGCAGGCCGGCGCTCTCCATGAAGAAGCGCACGGCAGACGGGACCGTAAAGGTGAAGTTGGAGTCGCCGGGAGTCGATCGGCTTGGCGGCCTTCCCGACGACGTGCTTGGCCACATCCTCGGCTTCCTTCCCACCCCGCTGGCCGTGCGCGCGGCCCAGCTATCGCGTCGGTGGCGGCGCCTCTGGCCGGCGCACGTGCTCGCCCTCAACCTCTCCGTCCGGAACTGCACGACCCGCGGCGTCGGGGTCACGTTCCCCCGCCTCTGCACGGAGGCCCTCTCGCGGTTCCCGACGTTCGACATCCCCTCCATCTCCCTCGAGTTCGGCAGGCACGTCTACATCGCCGAGGCCAACACGTGGTACCCGGAGGCCATGGAGCGCGCGGCCGGGTCCGTGCGCGTCACGGTGCCACGGGGGGTGGTCCGGCTGGAGCTCCCGCGGTTCACGCGGGCGGAGGCCCTCAACCTGACGCTGCACCACGGGGTCTATCTCGAGCTCCCGGCGGCCGGGGACGATCCGGTCCGCTTCGACAGGCTGACGGAGCTGGTCCTCGCGACGGTGCGGCTGCCGGCCGGGACGCCGCCCTTGCACGAGTTCCTCTCGTCGTGCTGCCCGCGTCTGCGGAGGCTGCGCCTGTGCCGCGTGAGAGGCGGGGAGGCCACGCGCGAGCTGGTCCTCCGCTCCGACGCCCTCGAGGCGCTCGACGTCGACAACGTCGACGGCCTGACCAGGCTGGACGTGGCGGCGCCCAACCTGCGGTCGCTGAGCGTGCGATCCTGCTTCCGCTATCCAATTACTGCCACCGAGACGGAGACCGATGTGGTAGTCTCGGCGCCGAGGGTGGAGTCCATCTGCTGGTACCGCAGCTACCCGAAGCGGCTCGTCTTCCGGGCGGACGGCACCCTGACGCGCGTCCGCCGGCTCTCCGGCCTCAAGCTCGCGACGCTCGGGCGAACCGACCAGTTCGACTACCCTTACACCAAGCAGCTCCTGCAGGCCTGCTGCCAAACCACGGAATACCTCGAGCTGGACTTGCTTCTGCCGGACGAGATGACTCTCCTCAACTGGTTAGGCCCGGAGGCAAGGGCTTCGTCTTCGTGCGAGGACCTGATGAGCTACGTCCCAAAGCTGCCTCGTGTCACCGTGCTCTCTCTCACGGTGCGCTGGGGGCTCCATGCCAACGTCGTCCCGTGCCTGGCGTCCCTCCTCTCGCGTGTTCCGAGCGTGAAGACACTCTACGTTGACACGGCCCCATACTGCATCACCGTCTTGGTAAGTTGATCATACGTCAATCGTGAATTAAGTTTGTTCTAGATCAAATCCTAAACCATTAGATTTGCACATGAGAATTACATTTTTTTTCCCAGTTAGACATAAATTACACATGATTCAGTGACCAAGAATTAAATTAGTTCTAGGTCGATCGAGAACTAACGCATCTAGTACATGTTGTAAAAACCCATGTAGATGCATATGTATCTAGACAAATTTGAGTCAAATGAATTTTTGAGCGCAGAGAGTTATATGTATGTCGACGACGTTGTTTGCATGAGTTCTGAGATTTTTTCCATCTCTTGTAGCAGAGTGCCATGCCACTGCGAGGAAAGTACCGGTGGGGTCGCGCCGTTTGCGCAGACCAGAAGATGAACCTAGACTCCCTCCAAGACGTCAGTGTCCATGGGCTAAGGGGTATGGACGCCCAGGAGTGTAGGCTCATTGACTTTTTGTTGGGAGTCGTGTCACCGTCGACCGAGAGGATATCACTGGCGTTTCGTGATGATACAGCCGAGCATGCTGTCGACGAGATCACCGCTGAGTTACCAGCCAACTTTCCTATTGCGACCCATGGACGGTGGGTCAAGATGACAAGGTTGAACAGGCCTGAATTGACAAAACTTACGTCGGATGCATCGGAGCATGGAAACTCCATGAGATTAGAAACAGAGTAGCAAAATCTCTATAAAAAAAGGTCGACATTGGCGAAATGGAAGTACGTGCAATGTGCATCCAACACATGGCTCAACGTCGTGAAGGAAACCCAACTAGAAGTGGTCTGTTGTGATATGTATTCTGCCTAGCATTTTCGTTTGATATCTTTTGGACTTAAGACTCATAAACGACTGTGTGCATCCTGGTTATGCAGAGGCTGGATGTAATTGCTTCTCAAAAAGTAATAAAGCATCCTTTATCGAAAAAAAACTAGAAGTGGTCTCCGCGTGTGATACTTGTCGCAACGAGAAGTATAGTGGGGTGAGGGCTGGTGGTACTCCGAAGAGGCAGATTTCCCTTAGACGAGACGGGGGACGGTTAGCCTAGGAGCACGCGAAGGGGTGGCCAAAGAAGGTCAACTTTTGAGGAATTCTTCTGTATGTTACATAATGTGTTTGTGATTTGCTACATGTGTGTATAATTTTTTGTTGTGTAAGTATGGGAAAAGTGCTTCGACAATTCTTGCTACCTATGCTACGAAGAGATTGCACCAATATTAGATATGTAGTCGCATGATGTTAGATAAGTTAGGCAAAATTGATGAATGTATTGAAAAAGTTGTTACAACACGATGTCGCATTTTTGAAAATGGAACATATGCAGAAATTACATTCAGAATTCTTTTGTAGCCGTCTGCTGCATAATTTCGTAACTTTAACAATCTATAGAAAAAATATTGAAGACTAATGCTACATACTCTAAAAAACAATTGTGGATGTGGTTTGCTCTTTTAGAGCCAAATGTAACCTAGCGTTTGCCTACTGATAATGCCAAAGTTTGACCACCTCCTTATTATTACTCGTAGCTGAATTCAGTCACGCGCTGGGATAAAACCAGTCTACCCGCAAGCTACGGCCGTCAAATTCATAGCAGTTGAGCTCATCAATGGCCTTCTCGGCATCCTCCCGGCGCTCGAATACCACGCATGCGAAGCCCTTGCACACCGCGGGGGCGTCCATGGCGACGTGCCACATCCGCAGCGGCCCGAACCGGGCGAAGAGCGCCGCGAGGCGAGCCGGGCGGGGGCAGCGCTCCGGCAGGTTGGTGACGCGCACGAAGCGCCGCAGGAAGAGGCGGTGGCTGGACGGCGCGTCCCCGTCCTCCTTCCACACGGCGCGCCTCGCCCTGCAGGGCACGTACCCGGCCGGCGACACCAGGTAGTCGTAGGGGCAGGCGAGCTCGCCGTGCTTCTCCTCCGCGTCCTCTTCCCCGCAGATGCAGCACGACTCGCCGTTAGGGTCCTTCCAGAAGTTGATCGTCGTGTCCCCTGCCTCCTCTTCCATTGTGCTTTGGCAAGAACATAGACTGGAGTTTCTTCCGATATTTGACGTTGCCTTTTACATCACGCGAAACTGATCCGAGTCCCGATCGAATTGGAATTGGACATCCAGGCACAACTCTGAACAATTATAAGAATTATAAACAGGCCGGCCACAAGGTCATCATATAAAAAAGTAATCGACAGATCGCGGCAAGGGAGGGCAAGTAGAGGAGATGGCCAGCCGCAGACAACGGAGGACGATCGTCCAGAAGAAGAAGAAGAAGAAGAGAGATACCAGAGCGGCGACGATGAAGAAGAAGAAGATCGTCAAGGAGGAGTCTAAGCCAGCGCCGCAAGGTTCCTGCGTTTCTTGGACAACCAAAGCTGAGCTCATCTTTAATTTGCTTATATAAGCGACCTCCACTAACACGAGTACCCACACATCTGAAAAGCCACCGGCCGACTCAAGTTATATGCCGCGCGCAGGGGTCGCATAAGCCGGCGGCAGGACACGGTGGGCGAGGCAGCGGCGCCGATCAAGGAGCACGCCGACAGCAAGGGTGAACTCGGTAAGTCTCCAGGCCTGTACTCTCATAGTCTCATGTTTCCCTAGCCTCTTTGATTCATAGGGAAAACGGAGGGAAAATATACGGATATGAATTTGCTTTGGTTGTCACTATCCGTCCATTTGGTTTAATAAAGTAGCGGAACGAAATAAAACAACAGAGGAAAACTTTGTCTGGCCTCGCATATATAGCAGTTTTGCAATGCACTTTGCATTCGCATCTCTACTGATTTGGCTATGCTTATTGAGAATCTTGTGTTTATCGTATGAACCAAACATCCAAGGTCATCTGTTTTCGGTCCTCTATTTTACACAGAATTAGCATCACAATCCTGTCTTCATACTTACTCCTCTACTTTTTACAACCAAAGAGGCCATTCATATTTTTCTCAGGCAACGAGCGCCGCTGGCAGAAGAGGACGTGTAGCTTCTGCGGAGTAAGCAGAATCCACGAGAACGATCACTTCTGCCCCTACAACTACATCAACGGGGATTTCAACCTTAGCACCTGCAGGGCGCGGTGCCAGCCGGGGAAGCACCCGCTCTTGCTAGCCTCCTCCTCCGGCTCCGGCTCCGGGAGCCACCACCTGCTGCGGCGCCTTGTACGCGTCACCAATGTGGCGCTGAGCACCATCCCCGGCGAAAGCGACCTGTGTCGGCTCTTCAGGCGGTTCGGGCCGCTCGTCGGGTCCAACCTCACCAGCATGAGCCTCCACGACCCTGTCGGCTTCGGGTGGGTGGTGTTCGAGAGCCGCGAGCACGCCGAGGAGGCTATCGACAAGCTCAATGGACACCTCGTTGGTGACCGCAAGCTCCGAGTAGACTGGGTCTATCCTCAAACCTGAATACCTCCAATGTATCTCTGTGTTCGATCCTATGAACCCTCTATCAGCAATAAATTCAAAAGCTGAGTTGAACTCTTTTTTTCGTTTGTTCATTCTCGTCCTCAGTGCCAGTGACAGCCTTGTTTGGGCCATATATTGAGCAGGGCTACACAATCTATGACAATTCTACGCTTCCAAAATTACTGGGGTATTAATTTATGCACTGCAACACATAGTATTCCTCATTTCGTCATCCAGCAAGTGAATGATACCACATACTATATCTGACGGATCAAGTTCATGCCCACCTGATGATACAAACACCTTAACAGCACCTTTCACTTGGATCCAGCTACAACCAGGAGACTTCTTCACGCAGTGCTCTGACATGGCTCTCCTCACCCCCTCAGCTTCCTGCCATTGCCCAGTGGCGCACAACAAGTTGGACAACATCACATAGCCAGCATCTCTCGTGGGTTCTGTCAATACCATTCTGCTCCCCACCTTCCTTCCGTTTTTGGCATCCAGGTGACCTGATGAGTAGGCGCTAAGCAGAGCCTCACGCATGTCGCTGCTATGTGGCTGAACCGTATCTGAATATTGGTCCAGCATCTCAATGGCCTTTGCGATGTTCCCTGATCTAGCATACATGTCGATAACGCAAGCTAAATGCTCTGGTGTTGGTTTCAGTCCATGCTCCAGCAGTCCAGAATGGCTGCAGGCGGCAAACAAGCCGGCGAATGTGACCTCATCACTTCATCAGGGCACACATCGCAGGACAACATGCGCTCATACATTGACAGTGCTTCATTTGCCCATCCATTTATCGCCAACCCGAACAACATGGTGTTCCACAAGACCAAGTCCTTCTGTAGAACATCATTGAATATATTGCTTGCACCCTCCACGTCTCCACACTTGGCATACATGTCCATCAAGCTGTTGGCCACATACAAGTAGGACGCAAAACCCCTTTGGAATGCACAGGCATGGATCATGCTTCCACCTGTCAGAGATGCTGCAGTACCGCAAAGCACAACTCACAAAGTGAAGTCGTCAGAGCATCTCCAGCCGCGTCCCCAAACAGCGATGGTTCGAGCATTTAGGGAACGTGTTTCCTTCGTGCCGCGTTTCGGGGACGTCGCTTCCCAGCCGCGTCCCCCCAAACGCCGCCTCCAAACAGAAATTCAAATAGTTTAATTCAAAAGAGATTGTTCCCGCCGAAGTCGTCACGATTAGCGTAACCGAGATCAAAGTACTGGGTGCGCGATCATATTGTAGACCGGTGGTGCAAGCTAACAAGACGTAAATTAGAAGAAGGGGTTAGGCGAAGCCGACGGTGCATCCTGAGTCAACGTAGGCCCGTCGATCACGGCGACCTCCTCGTGATCTGCCAGGTGTGCCTGCTTCGAGGCCGATGCCGCCGACGCAGGTGTACTAGCAAACGCGCCTGCTGGTGCCGGCTCTTGCTCCGGGGGTGGGGTTACTGCCGCTGCCTTGGCCGCCGCCATTTTGCCTTCGATGTCATCGAGGATCTGGCCTTTGTAGAAGTAGTGCGCCGCCCGCGTCCGGGGAAACATTCCATCTGTCGACACTGTCAGCAGGGACATGTCCTCCTTGCGTTTCTTGAGCTCCATCTTCTCCTCTTACCTCTTGAGCAGCGCCGCCCATCTTTTGTCGGTCTTTTTGTCGCGGAAGAGCAGGGTCGAGGAGACCTCACCGAGGCTCTGCGTGATCAATGCCTGCGTCTTCTCGGTCGACGCAGTGTTGGCCAAGGTGGCTTTGGCAGCCTTGTTGCCGATAGGGCGCCCTGCCGATGTTGCGAGCGGCGCATCCAGATCAATGGCATTTTTCCCCTTCGACAACGAATGGCACGTCAACCGCCATTTGTCGTTCGTTTTGAGCTTTCTATAGCAATGCATCAGCGCGAAAGACTTATTCCCTTCCGAGTGCATCCGGTACATCGTCATGGCCTTGTCAAACTAACCAAAGGAAGCGCAATCAGATCGTCGAACAAAAACTAGGCGCTAAAAAGTATAGTAGAAAGAGGCGTACCACGCCGCTGATGTCGCTGCCGCTGTCGCCTCTAGTATCGGTCTTGTTATGGTACCCATGGAACATGTTCACGGGCGCCTGGATGATGGCCCATCACGTCGACATTGCCTTTTGGCTCATCTTCATTGTCACTTTGCGGTAATCGCTTTTGAGTAGCTTGCGCTCATCGAACTCCGCCTTGATCGTCGCCCAATACTTCCCGTACGTTTGGTTGGCCGATGATGGAGTCATGGCTCACCGTCCACCACGACTCGCAGAGACATTCATCCTCCAGAATCGTCCACTTGGGGCCTCGTGTTCCTGAGGCCTTCTTCTTCCTCTTCTTCCTCACGCCGGCCGTGTCAACCTCCATGAGATCATCTGCATCCTCCGCGGCACCCGCGTCCTTGTCGTCCTCTTCGTCCTCGTCGTCGTTGTCCTCCACCCCTCCTCTCCCTCGCCTCCTCCTCCCGCTCACCACCGGCTCCCGCGAATTCGAGCGGGCCCCCGTGGCCAGTGAACGGGGCGCCATCCGCACCGGGGCCAGGCTCAAGCTGGGGCGCTTGGTCGTACACCGCGGAGTAGAACACAGCGTTGGGGTTGAAGCCGCCATGCGGCAGCATATCCTCGTACCGCGGCGACAAGTTTGGCGTCACGCACCCGGGAGTGGCATAGGGGACGTCGTTGTAGAACCCGGATGTCGACGGGGACATCACTCACGGAATGTACGCTGGCGCCGATGTACTCCATGGGCTCGTGTTGCTGGCCGCAATACACACGGCCAGCGCGTGCTTGTGCGCGCACACCGTATTCTTCTCCAGCTGTGCCACCCTCCGTCCCTTCCGCTCCGCCATCAACAGTTTGCGGCGCAGGCAGTCTTGTTGCCATTGATCCTCGGTCCAGCCTTTTGGTTTGTTCTTTGCAACCGGCACCTTCCACGGCTTAGCGTTGCCCGACAGCTTGGTGGCCACTTTCTTGGCCATTTTTTTGGGGCCTGTCGGCGGCGCCATGGATGGGGAGAGGTACCGGCGGCAGGAGGGACAGAGTAGCGACGACGGGAGGGAGAAATGAATCGGCGGGATAGGCGGTGAAATTTGTTGGGAGGGTAGTAATGCACGGCGGGAGAGGCGCGACTTGGCGGGAGAGGGGGCGGATTTTTATGTGCCGTTGACGTGTCGGGCCCGCCACTCCCCGCCTCTCTTTTCGTTGTGTCCGGCGCGCCCGGTGCGTCCCCTGTGTAGCGGGGATGGGCTCAGGGCGCCGGACACCGTATCGGACCGCGCCGGACGGAAGGAGACTTTAGGGCGCGCGGCTGGGAACGAAATTTTCTCCGGCGCGCCCGAAATCCCTTTGGGGGACGCGGCTGGAGATGCTCTCAGGCTGGGTATTCTTTTGTGTCAACATCTTGACAAATAGTGCAAGGGCCTCGTCTGTATGGCCATTCCTCGCAAAACCTCCAATCATTTTTTTTGAATGATTTGCCTCATCCATTAATTAAGCAGAAGGTGCCCGTTTTTTAGGACAAAACCGATTGAAAACCTACAAAGACAGGGCCAAGCTCACACCCACCCACACTATGTCACGAAGGGCACACTGAGCCACCCTGGCTACCCACAGAAACTACACAAACGCGAAGCTCAAGTTGGCATATGCCAAACAGATGCCCCCCCAAGAAAAGGCCGGTAGCTCTGATTCTGATGACGAGCCCCGGAGAGGAGATGCACAAGACCTGCGTCGAAAAGGACCTTCACCGCCGGACCGTCCCTCGAAGGTCATCGTACACCACCCAAAGGCAGCTTCGACTTCACAGCAAGAGGAGACCAACCTGAAGACATTCGGACACGCCGAGACAGAGCCAACTAACACGGTCTTGGAGCAACCATACCATGCTCAACACCATTCTCGTTGCCACCCAATTGCACCATCGAGAGACACCTCATCGCCCGCAGGTAAGCGATTGACCCGGTAGAGTGTTCGGGCATGGGTCTGGGAAAAGTCTACCCGATCAAACCAGACCCATTGCCAGCCTTAGTGTAACCGCAACCCAAGCTGCACAGGGCAAACAGCCGCTGCCCTGACATAACGTCCGACCGTCCCCTCAAGGACGTGTCCGACCGAGCCGACTATCCTGCTGCCCACACGGCCAGGGCCGCCACCCAAGCCTTAGCAAGCCGCATCCCCGCACCATAGGGATGCTGCCGCACCGCCTTCAGGGGCCGCCGCCCCGGCTCACGACACCTACAAAGGCCGCCGCCTCGGCATCCTGCAACCCAGACGACAAGGCAACGCAGCCTGGCAAACAAACTACCATCACCACATGAAGGTCTTTGATACGTCCCAAACGTATCTATAATTTCTTATGTTCCATGCTACTTTTATAACAATACTTGCATGTTTTATACATACTTTACAGCATTATTATACATTTTCCGGCACTAACCTATTAACAAGATGCCGAAGAGCCAGTTGTTGTTTTCTGCTGTTTTTGGTTTCAGAAATCCTACAAAGGAAATATTCTCGGAATTGGACGAAATCAACGCCCAGGGTCTTATTTTTCCACGAAGCTTCCAGAAGACCGAGGGAGAAACGAAGTGGGGCCACGGGGCGCCGCCACACTAGGGCGGCGCGGCCTAAGGGGAGCCCGTGTGGCCCTAGCGTGTGGGGCCCCCGTGACTCCTCCGACTCCGCCCTTCCGCCTACGTAAAGCCTTCGTCGCGAAACCCTCTGTACCGAGAGCCACGATACGGAAAACCTTCCAGAGACGCCGCCGCCAATCCCATCTCGGGGATTCGGGAGATCGCCTCCCGCACCCCTGCCGGAGAGGGGAATCATCACCGGAGGGGCTCTACATCATCATGCCCGCCTCCGGATTAATGCGTGAGTAGTTCATCCTTGGACTATGGGTCCATAGCAGTAGCTAGATGGTTGTCTTCTCTGCTTGTGCTATCATTGTTTAGATCTTGTGAGCTGCCTAACATGATCAAGATCATCTATTTGTAATGCTACATGTTGTGTTTGGTGGGATCCGATGAATCTAGAATATTATGTCAAGTCGATTATCAATCTATCATATATGTGTTGTTTATGTTCTTGCATGCTCTCCGTTGCTAGTAGAGGCTCTGGCCAAGTTGATACTTGTAACTCCAAGAGGGGGTATTTATGCTTGATAGTGGGTTCATGCCTCCATTTAATCTGGGACAGTGACAGAAAGTTCTAAGGTTGTGGATGTGTTGTTGCTACTAGGGATAAAACATCGATGCTTTGTCTAAGGATATTTGTGTTCATTACATTACGCACCATACTTAATGCAATTATCTGTTGTTCACAACTTAATACTGGAGGGGGTGCGGATGCTAACCCGAAGGTGGATTATTTAGGCATAGATGCATGCTGGATAGCGGTCTATGTACTTTGTCGTAATGCCCTGATTAAATCTCATAGTAATCATCGTTGATATGTATTGAATCTTTATTTGTCAATTGCCCACCTGTAATTTGTTCACCCAGCATGCTAGTTATCTTATTGGAGAGACGCCACTAGTGAACTGTGGACCCCGGTCCATTCTTTTACATCTGAATACAATCTACTGCAATCATTGTTCTTTACTGTTCTTTGCAAACAAACATCATCTTCCGCTCGATACGTTTAATCCTTTGTTTTCAGCATGCCGGTGAGATTGACAACCTCACTGTTATGTTGGGGCAAAGTATCTTGATTGTGTTGTGCAGGTTCCACGTTGGCGCCGGTTTCACTGGTGTTGCGCCGCACTACACTCCTCCACCAACAACCTTCACGTGCTTCTTGGCTCCTACCTGGTTCGATAACCTTGGTTTCATACCGAGGAAACTTGCTTCTATACGCATCATACCTTCCACTTCGGGTTCCCAACGGACGTGTGCTTCGCGCGTATCAAGCTAAATTTCTGGCGCCGTTGCCGGGGAGATCAAGACACGCTGCAAGGGGAGTCTCCACATCCAATCTCTTTACTTTGTTTTTGTCTTGCTTTACTTTATTTTATTTTTCTGTCTTGTTTGCTTTATATCTAAAAACACAAAAAAATAGTTGCTTTTCTTTCTGTCTTGTTTACTTGCTCTATATCAAAACACAAAAAAATTAGTTACTTGTCTTTATTTTATTCTGTTTGCTTAGTTTACTTTTACTACTGTTAAAATGAATACTCCTGAGAACACTAAGTTGTGTGACTTCACTAGTTAGGCTTAATGGAAAACAACAAAAAATTAGAGATCTTTATGAACTTTATATTGAATTAGGACATGATGTGTTTGAAGAGAGAATTAAAAAAACCCATGGAACTTTGTTTGCATAATAATGATAGCAATGTTATTAGCATGGACTCTTTGAACACTATTATTGCTAATGCTATGGAAGAATTTAAGCTTGGGGAGGTCGGTTTAGATGAAAATGATCTCTTTAGTCCTTCGGGTATGGAAGAGAAAGTTTATTATGATATGCCTCCTATATATGATATTTTCAGTCCATCTACTATTGAAGATAAAATTCATTATGATTATTCTATGCCTCCAATTTATGATTATAATGATGGATGTGATAGTTTTACTCCCACTATTGCTAATAAAATTTATTATGCTTATGTGGAGAGTAATGATACTTTTATGTATGTGGATCATGATAAGAATGCTTTATGTGATAGCTATATTGTTGAGTTTGTTCATGATGCTACTGGAAATTATTATGAGAGAGGGAAATATGGTTGTAGGAATTTTCATGGTACTAAAACACCTCTCTATATGCTGAAAATTTTGAAGTTACTCGTGTTTTATCTTCCTATGCTTGTCACTTTGTTCTTCATGAATTTATTTGTGTACAAGATTCCTTTTCATAGGAAGTGGGTTAGGCTTAAATGTGTTTTGAATTTGCTTCTTGATGCTCCTTTTGCTTCATTTTCTATTTTCATGAGAGCATCATTAAAATTACCGAGCCCATCTTAATGGCTATAAAGAAAGCACTTCTTGGGAGATAACTCATGTGTTTATTTTACTACTGTATTGTTGAGTCTTGGAAGTTGTTACTACTGTAGCAACCTCTCCTTATCATGTTTTTGTGCCAAGTAAAGTCTCTATGGTAAAGTTGATACTAGATTTGGATTGCTGCGCAGAAACAGAATTGCTGTCTGTCACGAATTTGCTCAGAACTCTCTGTAAAAAAATTAAACAAAATCTGCCAATTTACGTGCGTGATCCTAAGATATGTATGCAACTTTCATTATTTTTGAGTTTTTCCGTTTGAGCAAGTTAAGTGCCTCTGTAAAATTCGTCTTTACGGACTATTCTGTTTTGACAGATTCTACCTTTTATTTCGCATTGCTGCTTTTGCTATGTTGAATGGGTTGCTTTGTTCCATTAACTTTCAGTAGCTTTGTGCAATGTCCAGAAGTGTTAAGAATGATTATGTCACCTCTGAATATGTGAATTTTTGATTATGCACTAACCCTCTAATGAGTTTGTTTGAAGTTCGGTGTGGAGGAAGTTTTCAAGGGTCAAGAGAAGAGGATGATACAATATGATCAAGAAGAGTGAAAGGTCTAAGCTTGGGGATGCCCCAGTGGTTCATACCTGCATATTTTAAGAAGACTCAAGCATCTAAGCTTGGGGATGCCCAAGGCATCCCCTTCTTCATCGACAACTTATCAGGTCACTTCTAGTGAAACTATATTTTTATTCCATCACATTTTATGTTCTTTACTTGGAGCGTCTATTTGCTTTTATTTTCGTTTTGGTTTGAATAAAGTTGGATCCCACCATCCTTATATTGTAGATATTATGCTCCGCTTTTTCATATGGAACACTTGTGTTCTTAGTTGTGCTTTAATGTTCATGGCGAAGGCTAAAAATTGCTTCGTTGATTGCTATTTGGTTGGAATCAGAAAATGCTTCATATGGTTTGGAATAACTAGAAACTTGGCAATTGTTTTGAGCTCTCATAGATCATGTTTAAGCTCTTGCATCATTAGTTTAATCTATTAGTGGAGAACTACCGTAGAGCTTGTTAAAATTTGGTTTGCATGATTGGTCTCTCTAAGTCTAGATATTTTCACGGTGAAGTGTTTGAACAACAAGGAAGACGAGTGTAGAGTCTTATAATGCTTGCAATATGTTCTTGTGTAAGTTTTCGTTGTACTCGTTCATACTTGTGTTTGCTTCGAACAACCTTGCTAGCCCAAACCTTGTACTGAGAGGAAATGCTTCTCGTGCATCCAAACACCTTGAGCCAAAACCCATGCCATTTGTGTCCACCATATCTACCTACTATGTGGTATTTTTCTCGCCATTCCAAAGTAAATTACTTGAGTGCTACCTTTAAAATTTCATTCCTTTATCTTTGCAATATATAGCTCATGGGACAAATAGCTTAAAAACTATTGTGGTGATGAATATGTAGTTATGTGTCTTAGTTCTTATAAGTTGCTTGTTGAGCGGTAACCATGTTTCTGGGGACGCCATCAACTTTTTACCTTTGTTGGATATCATGTGAGATGCTATGCATGTTCGTCTTGTCTGAAGTAAGGGCGGTTTTCATGACTAAATGGTTTGAGTATGCATATTGTTAGAGAAGAACATTGGGCCGCTAACCAAAGCCATGTATCATGGTGGAAGTTTTCAGTTTGGACATACAACCTCAATCTCTTATGAGAATATTATCTGTTGTTGAATGCTTAAGCATTAAAAGAGGAGTCCATTATCTGTTGTCTATGTTGTCCCGGTATGGATGTCCTAAGTTGAGATCTGTTAAAAACGAGAAATCAAATGCAACTGATCTCCTAGGACCTTTGTACATGCGGCATAGAGGTACCCCTTTGTGACACTTGGTTGAAACATATGTTATGCAATGATAATCCGTGTTAATCCAAGCTAAGTAGGACAAGGTGCGAGAGCACTATTAGTACTTTATGCATGAGGCTTGCAACTTGTAGGAAGTATTATGCATAGCACATATGAATTATTACTACCGTTGACAAAATTGTTTCTATGTTTTCAAAACAAAAGCTCTAGCACAAAAATAGTAATCCATGCTTCCTCTGCGAAGGGCCATTCTTTTACTTTATGTTGAGTCAGTTTACCTACTTCTTTCTATCTTAGAAGCAAACACTTGTGTTAACTGTGTGCATTGATTCTTACATGTTTACCTCTTGCACTTGTTATATTGCTCTATGTTGACAAATATCCATGAGATATACATGTTACAAGTTGAAAGCAATTGCTGAAACTTAATCATCCTTTGTGTTGCTGATACGTCTCCAACGTATCGATAATTTCTGATGTTCCATGCTTGTTTTATGACAATACTTACATGTTTTGCTTGCACTTTATGATGTTTTTATGCGTTTTCCGGAACTAACCTATTAACAAGATGCCACGGTTGTCAGTTCCTGTTTTCTGCTGTTTTTGGTTCCAGAAAGGCTGTTCGGGCAATATTCTCGGAATTGGACGAAATCAACGCCAAAGATCTTATTTTTCCCGGGAGGCTCCGGAACACCGAAGGGAGACGGAGAGGAGGCCCAGGGCCCCCAGACCATAAGGCCGCGCGGGCAGGCCCCTGGCCACGCCGGCCTATGAGGAGGGCGCCCTGGTGCCCCTCTGACGCCGCCTCTTCGCCTATTTAACCCCTTTCGACCTAAAAACGCCGTACCTCTTGACGAAACTCCAGAAAGACTCCAGGGGCGCCGCCACCATCGCGAAACTCCAATTCGGGGGACAGAAGTCTCTGTCCCGGCACCCTGCCGGGACGGGGAAGTGCCCCGGAAGCCATCTCCATCAACGCCATCGCCTCCATCATGCTCCGTGAGTAGTTCCCCCATGGACTACGGGTTCTAGGCTGTAGCTAGTTGGTATTCTCTCCCCCATGTACTTCAATACAATGATCTCATGAGCTGCCTTACATGATTGAGATTCATCTGATGTAATCGGTGTTGTGTTTGTTGGGATCCGATGGATGATACATTATGATTAGTCTATCTATAAAGTTTGTGAAGTTATTGTTGCTGCAATCTTGTTATGCTTAATGCTTGTCACTAGGGCCCGAGTGGCATGATCTTAGATTTGAGCTCTATAATTATTGCTTAGATTGTATCTACAAGTTGTATGCACATGTCATCGTCCGGAACCAAAGGCCCCGAAGTGACGAAATCGGGACAACCGGAGGGGATGGCGGTGATGTGAGGGACACATGTTTTCACGGAGTGTTAATGCTTTGCTCCGGTGCTCTATTAAAAGGAGTACCTTAATATCCAGTAGATTCCCTTGAGGCCCGGCTGCCACCGGCTGGTAGGACAATAGATGTTGTGCAAGTTTCTCATTGCGAGCACGTACGACTATAATTGGAAAACATGCCTACATGATTAATGAATTGATGTTCTTTCTTAATGCCTTATCAATCCTATCAATTGCCCAACTGTAATTTGTTCACCCAACACTTGTTATTGGAGAGTTACCACTAGTGTAGATAGCTGGGAACCCCGGTCCATCTCGCATCATCATATACTTGTTCCTCATGTCATTGGAAGTAGTATCAACTATTTTCTGGTGCCATTGCTCTCATATCGCTATTACTGCTGCTGTGTTACTGTTACTACTGCTCTCATATTACTGCTACTTTCACATCACCCTTGTTACTAGTGCTTTTCCAGTGCGGCTGAATTGACAACTCGGTTGTTAAGGCTTATAAGTATTCTTTACCTCCCCTTGTGTCGAATCAATAAATTTGGGTTTTACTTCCCTCGAAGACTCATTGCGATCCCCTATACTTGTGGGTCATCAAGACTATTTTACGGCGCCGTTGCCGGGGAGGCATAGCTCTACTCATAAGTTCACTCGGGGAGTACACTCTACCTCTCTCTCTGCTTTTATCTTATTTTGTCTTGCTAGTTTATTTCTGTCTAGTTTATTTGTGCTTAGTTTATTTCTGTCTAGTTTTACTTTGCTTAGTTTACTTTTGTCTAGTTTATTTTTGTCTTGTTTTATTTTCCCTATATACCCAAAAATCCATAAAAATTTGAAAAAACTAAAAATTAAAAACTGCTGTTATGGGAGAACCAATAACCTACTTGGAGCTTATAGAATGTTATAATAATTATAGAGAATCAAGAGCTGGTAAAATAATGAGTGCTATGATAGAAAAATTGAATACAATGGCTAGAATCTTGCTTAGACGCCATGATATAAACTGTTGCTCTCAACATGATACTAAACATCTTAAATTTCAATGTGGCTTTAGTGAGGAATTTTTAATTAAGAACTATAATCGGAATTGCTATATTCATTATGGGTTCGAAGAGGTAGAACAATTTGTCTTATTTATGGGAGCTTCCGAGATAGAATCCTTCATGGTTGAGAATTATGAAACTTGTGCTATTTGTAAGGACCTTAAAGATTATGTCTCTACTATCCTTAATTCTTGCATAGAATGCTACAGTAGGAATCCTTATATCCTTGATTATAAAGAGAGACACATTAATGCACAAGAATGCACTCACAATTTGCGAGGAACCGGTGGAAGAAGAAATTGATGAACACGAAAGCTCATTGGATGAAAAAGAGGAGGAAATTGATGAACTTGAAAGCTCATTGGATGAAAAAGAAGAAGAGAGTGACGAACAAATGGAGGAAGAATGGATTAGCTACCCATGTCAACCTTCTAATGAGAGTAACTCTTCATCTCTTACACTATTTGATTGTCCTCCATGCTTACCGGAAGAGGTTGAATGTTATGTTCCTGTGGATTCTCTTGAAATAGTACCTATGAGTAATACTTGTGAGAATGATTATGCTACTATTATTTATGATAATCCATGCTACTTTGATAAATCTTATGATAATGCTTTGTTTGTGCCTGATGTCGAAATGCATGGTACTAAAGAATTTTGCTTGGCAAATGTTTATGATAAAGCTCTAGATGATGGTCCTATGTTACTTGACAATATTAATTGTGCTACTAATGAAAATGGGATTGGAGAAGTATTGACTTTATTTAGGAGTCCCATATCTCCTGAGATTGATCAACTACCTTGTTATATTATTAATAAAAGTAAGTTTGAAAGTTTTAATTCCACTATTCTTGAACTTGATAAAAATTATGTGTTTGGAAATCATGAAAAGTATGCTGCATGTGATAGTTATATTGTTGAGTTTATTCATGAAGCTACTGAAAATTATTATGAGAGAGGAAAATATGGTAGTAGAAATTTTCATGGTGCTAAAATACCTCTCTATATGCTTAAAATTTTGAAGTTACTCTTGTTTTATCTTCTTATGCTTATTACTTTGCTTTTCATGAACTTGTTTATTTACAAGATTCCTTTACATAGGAAGCATGTTAGACTTAAATGTGTTTTGGATTTGCTTTTTGATGCTCTCTTTTACCTCTACTCTTGTTTCTTGCGAGTGCATCATTAAAGCTACTTGAGCCCATCTTAACGGCTATAAAGAAAGAACTTCTTGGGAGATAACCCATGTGTTATTTTGCTACAGTACTTTGTTTTATATTTGTGTTTTGGAAGTTGTTTACTACTGTAGCAACCTCTCCTTATCTTAGTTTAGTGTTTTGTTGTGCCAAGTGAAGCCTCTAATCGAAGGATGATACTAGATTTGGATTTCTGCGCAGAAACAGATTTCTATCTGTCACGAATCTGGGTCTAATTCTCTGTAGGAAACTCAGAAAATTATGCCAATTTACGTGCGTGATCCTCAGATATGTATGCAACTTTCATTAGTTTTGAGTTTTCTGATTTGAGCAACGGAAGTACCATCTAAAAATTCGTGTTTACTGGCTGTTCTGTTTTGGCAGATTCTGTCTCTGTTTTTTGCATTGTCTCTTGTGGACTTTATGTGAGGCTTTCTAGACGTGGAGAGCTGTAGCTAATGTTTTATTGAGTTCTTGCAATGTGTCACTACAGGACCAAGGTGGATTAAAGTTTTGTTTGAGTACTAACCCCTCTAATGAAGTTTATGAGAAGTTTGGTGTGAAGGAAGTTTTCAAGGGTCAAGAGAGGAGGATGATATATGATCAAGAAGAGTGAAAAGTCTAAGCTTGGGGATGCCCCCGTGGTTCATCCCTGCATATTTCAAGCAGACTCAAGCGTCTAAGCTTGGGGATGCCCAAGGCATCCCCTTCTTCATCAACTTATCAGGTTCCTCCCCTGAAACTATATTTTTATTCGGTCACATCATATGTGCTTTACTTGGAGCGTATGTGTGTTTATTTTTGTTTTGTTTATGTTTGAATAAATTCGGATCCTAGCAATCCTTGTTTGGGAGAGAGACACGCTCCGCTTTTTCATATGAACAATTGTTCTTCGTTTTATTTTTAATGTTCAATGAATAAAAGTTGGAAGCTACAATATTTATCTTTATTTGGTTGGGAAAAGAAAATGCCTCATATGTCTTGGATAATTTGATACTTGGCAATTGTTTTGAGCTCTCAAGTAGATCATAAGTTTTTGCATGTAGTTTAAACCTATTAGTGGAGAACTACCGTAAAGCTTGTTAAAATTGGTTTGCATAATTGATCTCTCTTAAGGTCTAGATATTTTCCGGTAAAAGTGTTTGAGCAACAAGGAAGACAGTGTAGAGTATTATAATGCTTGCGATATGTTCTTATGTAAGTTTTGCTGTACCGGTTCATACTTGTGTTTGCTTCAAACAACCTTGCTAGCCTAAACCTTGTACTGAGAGGGAATACTTCTCGTGCATCCAAAAACCTTGAGCCAAAACCTATGCCATTTGTGTCCACATACCTACCTACTATGTGGTATTTCCTGCCATTCCAAAGTAAATTGCTTGAGTGCTACCTTTAAATAATTCAAAATGCTTCTCATTTTGTGTTAATGTTTCATAGCTCATGAGGAAGTATGTGGTGTTTAGCTTTCAACCTTGTCATTTACTTTTGACGAGACTTTCACAATGGACTAGTGGCACATCCGCTTATCCAATAATTTTGCAAAAAGAGCTGGCAATGGGGTTCCCAGCCCCAATTAATTAACTTTCATTAATAATTCTCTTCACATGTTTTGCTCTGATTCATCAGTAAGCAACTTAATTTTGCAAATAGACACTCCTCCATGGTATGTGAATGTTGGAAGGCACCCGAGGATTCGGTTAGCCATGGCTTGTGTAAGCAAAAGGTTGGGAGGAGTGTCACCCATAAATAAAGAAAAACTAAACTAAAGTACATGTGTAAACAAAAGAGAAGAGGGATGATCTACCTTGCTGGTAGAGATAACGTCCTTCATGGGAGCCGCTCTTGAAAGTCTGGTTGATGAGGTAGTTAGTGTACCCACTACCATTCGTTGACAACAACAAACACCTCTCAAAACTTTTACTTTTATGCTCTCTTTATGTTTTCAAAACCAAAGCTCTAGCACAAATATAGCAATCGATGCTTTCCTCTTTGAAGGGCTATTCTTTTACTTTATGTTGAGTCAGTTACCTAATTCCTTCCACCTTAGAAGCAAACACTTGTGTCAACTGTGCATTGATTCTTACATACTTGCATATTTGCATTCATCATATTACTCTATGTTGACAATATCCATGAGATATACATGTTGAAAGTTGAAAGCAACCGCTGAAACTTATATCCTCCTTTGTGTTGCTTCGATGCCTTTACTATGAACTTATTGCTTTATGAGTTAACTCTTGTGCAAAACTTTTGATGCTTGTCTTGAAAGTACTCTCCATGAAAAGTTTTGCTATATGTTATCTACTTGTTAGCAACTATAGATCATTGCCTTGAGTCACTTCATTCATTTCATATGCTTTGTAATAGTATGATCAAGGTTATGTAAGTAGCATGTCACTTCAGAAATTATCTTTGTTATCGTTTTACCTGCTCGGGACGAGCGAGAACTAAGCTTGGGGATGCTGATACGTCTCCAACGTATCGATAATTTCGATGTTCCATGCTTGTTTTATGACAATACTTACATGTTTTGCTTGCACTTTATGATGTTTTTATGCGTTTTCCGAACTAACCTATTAACAAGATGCCACGGTGTCGGTTCTCGTTTTCTGCTTGTTTTTGGTTCCGGAAAGGCTGTTCGGGCAATATTCTCGGAATTGGACGAAATCAACGCCAAAGATCTTATTTTTCCCGGAGGCTCCAGAACACCGAAGGGGAGACGGAGAGGAGGCCCGGGGGCCCCCAGACCATAAGGCCGCGCGGGCAGGCCCCTGGCCGCGCCGGCCTATGAGGAGGGCGCCCTGGTGCCCCTCTGACGCCGCCTCTTCGCCTATTTAACCCCTTTCGACCTAAAAACACCGTACCTCTTGACGAAACTCCAGAAAGACTCCAGGGCGCCGCCACCATCGCGAAACTCCAATTCGGGGACGAAGTCTCGTCCCGGCACCTGCCGGGACGGGGAAGTGCCCCGGAAGCCATCTCCATCAACGCCATCGCCTCCATCATGCTCCGTGAGTAGTTCCCCCATGGACTACGGGTTCTAGCTGTAGCTAGTTGGTATTCTCTCCCCCATGTACTTCAATACAATGATCTCATGAGCTGCCTTACATGATTGAGATTCATCTGATGTAATCGGTGTTGTGTTTGTTGGGATCCGATGGATGATACATTATGATTAGTCTATCTATAAAGTTTGTGAAGTTATTGTTGCTGCAATCTTGTTATGCTTAATGCTTGTCACTAGGGCCCGAGTGGCATGATCTTAGATTTGAGCTCTATAATTATTGCTTAGATTGTATCTACAAGTTGTATGCACATGTCACTTGTCCGGAACCAAAGGCCCCGAAGTGACAAATCGGGACAACCGGAGGGGATGGCGGTGATGTGAGGGACACATGTTTTCACGGAGTGTTAATGCTTTGCTCCGGTGCTCTATTAAAAGGAGTACCTTAATATCCAGATAGATTCCCTTGAGGCC
>NC_061512.1:241370721-241393434 GCF_022539505.1 Lolium rigidum | reverse complement strand
GTTCTCACATGCGAGCACGTACGACTATAATTGGAAAACATCCCTCCGACATTAGTCCCCGAAGCTGGTGCGGTCCGGGGGATCTTTCCGACGGTCCACGCCAGGTTCCCATCTTAAACGTACCGGATTAATCCTTTCGGTTTCAAGTTAAACTCTAGTCGGTGTTTGCCGAACTCTTCCAAAATTTCCCGGCTTCTTTTAGCCGGTATCCTCGTCATTAAGACCTCCTCGACGAGGTCGTGAATAACTTGGAAATTGCACTTGTCAGTGACATGCGCACTGTGTCTGACGCGCCAGTGTCAGGGGTCAAATCCATCATCTCCCGTGCTCATTATTGTGCCTCACCGGATCCGTGTAGCCTTCTGTGTGGCAACGTCCCAGGGGCGCGTGTACCTCAGTACCGCGTGGCGGCCCATCAGTCGAAGCGACGCCGGCCGAAGGATTTCCGACCCACTAACTTCTTCTCCTTTATAAGGGCGACGGTTCCTCGTCCCCAACATCAGACGCCATTTCTTCGCCATTTGCAACCTTTCCAAAGCCCGTTCCGCTCAGTGCCCCTGCACCACCGTTCGCCGCTATCGCAGCCTTTCTCCGGCGAGCCCCTGCAGGATCTGCGCCATTCTTCTTCATCTGCACCACTTTCTCGTTCCGCGCTACTCTCTGTCTGTGGAGCGCCGCCCCTCAAGGTCCCGCGCCACCGCACACCGCCGCTGCCGCTCTTCTCTAGTGAACTCTCGTATCTATGCCTCGGAGACGCTTCATCGCCCGTCCTAGGTCAGCACTGCTCAAATTGCTTCTCTTCCCTTCCCACTGTTCTTCATGGGTGTGGTAGATGTATTTATCTTCTCTTTATTTTTTCTTTTTCTCTTATGCGTAGATCTTCTCGGGCAGATAGATCCGAGGAAAGTTGTTTATAGGTAGTCTCAACACTTATGAAAAATGGCCTCCGAAGAATCTGTCCCTGAGCTTTTTGGTAGCACCCGACATAGTGAAAGCCCCAAGATCTCTCTCGGTGAGGAGCATTCTGTAGAGCATGGAGATGACAGGCTTGAGGAGGACCTCGCCCAGATGGAGGAAGAAACCGGCAGCTCGGATGAAGATGCCGGCAAGCATCGGGAAGAAGCCGGCACTTCAAATCAAGGTGCCGGCGCTAATCCTGCCGGCATAAACCTTGCCGCATATACTCGAGGAGCCTGGAAGGGCTCATCAGTGAGCCAGGCGGAAATCGACTGGCTGTACCGGTCCCGAAAAATACCGGAGGAGGTATTCTGCCGGATCCCCGGTGATGAGCTAGAGCCTGTACCCGAGCCAGGCGAAATAGTAGTCTTTGCCGCCCATTTTGAGCGCGGCCTTGGCCTTCCGGCGTCAGACTTTTTCCGGCGCTTTCTTAATTTCTACAAACTTCAGCCCCACCATCTCCCGGGCAATGTCATTTTCTACCTCCCTTCTTTTGTGTCTTTCATGGAGGGGTTTGTCGGTCTCTCCGCTACTGTTGAGACCTTCGCCTACTTCTACAACCTCCGGATCAACTCGGTCCAGGACCGCAGTCTTCCCCCCCCCCCCCCCAAAACCAATCGTGCAGTGCGGGGCGTGCATCCTTACGCCCCGCTAGGGGAGCACTTTTTACAAGTTCACCGGCCTGGAATAATGCCGGGCCTGGCAAGAAACCTTCTTCTATGTTCGAAACTCCGGCTCTGCCGATTTTATCAACTTGCCGGCGTATGTT
Organism: Lolium rigidum; assembly: GCF_022539505.1. Taxonomy (NCBI): domain Eukaryota; kingdom Viridiplantae; phylum Streptophyta; class Magnoliopsida; order Poales; family Poaceae; genus Lolium; species Lolium rigidum. Next base: position 241,391,708 of record NC_061512.1, on the reverse strand, counting down.
TCTGGCCCTCCCACCAGAACCTACTGGTAATACAACCCCAAGGACCACGAGGAAACCAACCGGATAGTCTGGTACATCAAGAGGCTCAATGCCAAAACCGAGATTTGCTCTGATGATATCGTGCGGGGATTTATCTCGCACCGGGTTTTGCCCTTACAGCGCCGCACGCACAAGATAAGCCAGATGAGCGGCCGGAAGGATCCCACGAGGATCACCACCCACAGCTTGAGTAAATCTGATGTTGTCCTTAAGGCCAGACAGATTTGCAAAACCCAGATGCCAGTTGATTGGACTTGGGGCATGCGTCCCTTCAGCGGTTCCAACCCACCAACGACCCGAGTAAGATCTTGGAGCTTCTGGAATGTTGCTTCCGGTATGTTTGTAAACCATTGTTTTAACTTGCTTTTTTCTGGTGCTGCAGAACTTCTCTCGCATACTCTCTGAGGAGCCGGAATCCTACACTCGCAAGCTCATCTTTGACGACGACAAGGATCCGGATCCTTTTGTAAAGGGGAATAAATATAAGATGGGCCCGACGCACTCCCGCCGCCCCGGTAACATTCCTGCCCAGAATCCGGCAAATGCTTCCGACAGTGACGACGATGTTGTTGTGCTTGAGGTATTTTATCCGCTTTCCTCATCTCATGCTTTTTCTTTGTGACGCCAATTTCAGCTGACCGGAACCCCTAGGTTCTGGAGCATGTGACCCCGCTTACCGCTGAGGTTGGGGATCCGCATGTTCGTCGAACCCAGAAGACCCCGGCCTCCGATGCCAGCCCAAGCGCGGAGCCAGCTCCCAAGCGCCAGAAGACCACCAACACCGGGCCTCCGAGACCCAAGAGGAAGAAGGAGATCCCGATCGGCCCCGGGTAACTTTACCATCTGAATTTTCCGGTATGAACCTCATTCTTAGATGTTTACTGCTGCTAACTTTTTCTTATCTTCTAGGCATGCTCTCGAATTGACCAGGAGCGCGCCCAGAATGAGGCCGGAGGCCCCCCAAGATACCAGCAGACACCAGCACCCTCCTCAACAAAGTCCGGCACATTCCGGTGCCGGCAAATCTCACTCCTCCCCTCGGGGTGGTAAAACAATTTCGGGGAACGCGGCCCCAAAACGAAGACATCACCGCGCGGAGGAGGACTTCACTTCCCCTCCAGAGATCGAAGATACCGGCACCGGCAACATGGGCGCCGGTTCTGAAGCAAGCGAGCGGCCGGAACCTCTGGTTCCGTCCGTTCCCGAGAAAACCAAACCACCTACTGCTTCACCCTCCAAGACCTCCTCTACACCAGCCAAACCTCCTTCGCCGGCCAAAGGCGCAGCTGTGCCGTCGCCGGCTTCTACCAGCAAACCTCCTCCTGCTCCTCGCCAAAGCTCCCAGAAGGGCGCTGAGGTAACCGCCGAGCAGCTCACTGCTACAGTTACGGCTGCGGCGGCTCCCGCTTCCGGCTCACAGGCCCAATCCCTCGTTCTCCATGCCGGACGCGCTGTCGTAGCCGCCGGCGAGAAGGTCTCAGCGCAGCTGGGCTGGGTCGTTGAGCTAAACCGCGACAACGCCAATCTGGGCGCATTGCAGCAGCTTGTGGACAAGTGGAACCTTGCCGATCTTACCGATGCCACTCTCGGTGTTGACAAGGACGACAAGGTGAAAAACGACCCCCACGGCCGCCGGAGCACCGTGCATCACCTTGGCTGGCTCAAGCAGGCCACGAAGGAGTTTGACGACGCTTGGCATGATGTTAGCAACAACATGCTGGTAAGCTTCATACCGGAACTTGAATTTTTTCTTCATACGGAAATCTTCTTTAATTCCAGAACTTGTAGATATATCCTCATAGTCCCCGAGTTTTGGGTTAAGCACGCAGTACTTAGCACAAAACTTGCCTCGAAAAACCGGCATAGCTAGTCCCCGAGTTTCGGGTTAAGCACGCGGTACTTGGCGCAAAACTTGCCTCGAAAAACCGGCATAGCTAGTCCCCGAGTTTCGGGTTAAGCACGCAATAATTAGCGCGAAACTTGCCTCGAAAAACCAGCATAGCTAGTCCCCGAGTTTTAGGTTAAGCATGCAGTACTTAGAGCAAAACTTGCCTCGAAAAACCGGCATAGCTAGTGCCTGAGTTTCGGGTTAAGCACGCAGTACTTAGCGCGAAACTTCCTCGAAAAACCGGCATAGCTAGTCCTCGAGTTTTGGGTTAAGCACGCAGTACTTAACGCGAAACTTGCCTCGAAAAAACCGGCATAGCTAGTCCCCGAGTTTCGGGTTAAGCATGCAGTACTTGGCGCGAAACTTGCCTCGAAAAACCGGCATAGCTCATGGTATCTTTTTGCTTCTGCAGGGCGTGTTGGACTCCCGGAAACAAGTGTTTGAGGAGCTGCTATGGGAGCACCAGAGTCTGACTGAGGCCTTTGCCGCCCTCCAGCTAAGCCACATCAACTGCCAAGGTTTGCTTGAGCCTACCGGCTTCTTTTGTACTGGTGTCTGCCTTTGACAAATTTTGATAACCAGTTTGTTTTATGCAGCTGCCCTGCCGGAGGCCTCCGTGGACGACCTCACCACCCAGGTCACTGCACTCAAGGGTAAGCCACATCTGACAGTTTGTTTTTTCTCTTGTTATCTTTTGTACTATACCCATTCATTCCAGATTTCAGCTGCCAAGGAGGAGCTTGCTGATACGTCTTCAACGTATCTATAATTTCTGATGTTTCATGCTTGTTTTATGTATCATTTTCACATGTTTTATATGCATTATATATCATTATTATACATTGTCTGGGACTAACCTATTAACAAGATGCCACAGTGCCAGTTCCTGTTTTCTGCTGTTTTTGGTTCCAGGAAAGCTGTTCGGGCAATATTCTCGGAATTCGACGGAACAAAAGACAAACCTCCTATTTTTCCGAGGGACACACGGAGCTAGAAGGGCAAGCCCGGGGGAGGCCCACGGCCTCCTCCCCATGCAGCCGCGCGGCCGGACACACAGGCGCGCCGGCGTGTGGGGAACCCACCTCGGGACTCCACCGACATCGCCCCGTTGCCTATTTATTCCCCCACGACACGAAAACCCGAGATATATCTATCATACTCCAGAAAGACTCCTGGAGCTAGGCCTGGAATTAGAACTCGAAACTCGTGAGCTAAATTAGTAACTCGCAACTCGACTCGCCTCGACTCGAACTCGATGTATAACGAGCCAAGCCGAGTTTCATATTTTGTCATTAAACGAGTTCAAGCTAAACGAGCCGAGTTCATCGAACTCGTGAGTAGCTCGTTTAGCTCGGTAAAAATGAAATAGACCCAAGTCCGTCAAAATGGGAAAATATATTTGTAGTTTCTCAACTTGGCAATCTTATTCTAGTGATATATTGATCGTTGTGGTTTATATTGTTCTGGTACCATAATCCTAATGTTGTTATTCATCATTCGTGCCGAAATATTCGGAAAAAATGCATTGTATATTTTACATGTTCTATTTGACAGTTTTAAACGAGCTACTCGTGAGTTACTCGCGAGCTTTGCGAGTCGAGCCGAGTTTCAAATCCGGACTCGATTGTTAAACGAGTCGAGTCGAGCTAACTCGATTGTTGACCGAGCTTTAGCGAGTCGAGCCGAGCTGGCTCGGCTCGGCTCGAATTCCAGCCCTACCCGGAGCGCCGCCGCCATCGCGAAACCTTGTTTCGGGGGTCGGAAGTTCTTGTTTCGGCACCCTGCCGGGACGGGGATCGACCCCCGGAGCCTTCTCCATCGACGCCACCGCCTCCATCATGCTCCGTGAGTAGTTCCCCCATGGACTACGGGTTCTAGCAGTAGCTAGTTGGTACTCTCTCTCCCATGTACTTCAATACAATGATCTCATGAGCTGCCTTACATGATTGAGATCCATCTGATGTAATCGGTGTTGTGTTTGTTGGGATCCGATGAATTGTTACATTATGATCAGTCTATCTATGAAGTTTGTGAAGTTAATGTTGCTGCAATCTTGTTGTGTTTAATGCTTGTCACTAGTGCACGAGTGGCATGATCTTAGATTTAAGCTCTATAGTTATTGCTTAGATTGTATCTACAAGTTGTTTGCACATGTCTATGTCCGGAACCCGAGGCCCCAGAGTGGCAGCAACTGGGATAACTGGAGGGGATGGCTTAGATATGACGATCACATGTTTTTACCAAGTGTTAATGCTTTGCTCCGGTGCTCTATTAAAAGGAGTACCTTAATTACCAGTAGATACCCTTGAGGCCCGGCTACCACCGGCTGGTAGGACAAAAGATGTTATGCAAGTTTCTCATTGCGAGCACGTATGACTATATATGGAAAACATGCCTACATGATTAATAAACTGGATGTTCTGTCTTAATGCTATAATAATTATGTCAATTGCCCAACTGTAATTTGTTCACCCAACACTTGTTATTGGAGAGTTCCCACTAGTGTAGATAGCTGGGAACCTCGGTCCATCTTTCATCATCAAATATTCACTCGGTCCTATATGCCATTAGAAGTAGTATCAACTATTTTCTGGTGCCATTGCCTCTGTGTTACTGCTACTACTGCTGTGTTACTGTTACTATTGCTCTCATATTACTGCTGCTTTCACATCACCCCTGTTACTAGTGCTTTTCCAGGTGCAGCTGAATTGACAACACGGATGTTAAGGCTTATAAGTATTCTTTGTCTCCCGTTGTGTCGAATCAATAAATTTGGGTTTTACTTCCCTCGAAGACTGTTGCGATCCCCTATACTTGTGGGTTATCAAGACTATTTTCTGGAGCCGTTGCCGGGGAGTATAGCTCTACTGATAAGTTTACCTGGGGAGTACACTCTACCTCTCTCTCTGTTTTTATTTTATTTTATTTTGATTAGTTTACTTTTGTCTAGTTTATTTGTGCTTAGTTTATTTCTGTCTAGTATTATTTTGCTTAGTTTACTTTTGTCTAGTTTATTTTTGTCTTGTTTTATTTTTCTTATATACCCAAAAATCCATAAAAAATTGAAAAAACGAAAAATTAAAAACTGTTGTTATGGAAGAACCCACAACTTGTATGGAGCTTATAGAATTATATATGAATTATAGAGAATCAAGAAAGGGTAAAGTCATGAGTGCCGTGTTAGAAAAATTGAATACAATTGCTAAAATCTTGCTTAAACGCCATGATATAAACTCGTTGCTCTAAACAGGATACTAAACATCTTAAATTCCAATGCGGCTTTAGTGAAGAAGTTTTAATTGTGAACTATCATTGGAATAACTATATTCATCTTGGGTTCGAAGAAGTAGAACAATTTGTTTTATTTATGGGAGCTTCTGAAATAGAATCCTTCATGTCTAAAAATTATGAAACATGTGTTGCTTGTAATGATCTTAAAGATTATGTCTCTTCTATCCTTGATTATTGCATAGAACATTACAGCAATAATTCTTATATTATTGATTATAAAGAGAGACTCATTCATGCACAAGAATGCACTCACAATTTGCAGGAACCTGTGGAAGAAGAAATTGCTGAACCTGAAAGCTCATTGGATAAAAAAGAGGAGAAGAGTGATGAACAAAAGGAGGAAGAATGGATTAGCTACCCATGCCAACCTTCTAATGAGAGTAACTCTTTATCTCTTACACTATTTGATTGTCCTCCATGCTTACCAAAGGAGGATGAATGTTATGTTCCTGTGGATTCTCTTGAAATATTCCCTATGAGTAAAACTTGTGAGAATAATTATGCTACTGTTATCTATGATAATCCATGCTATTTTGATAAATCTTATGATAATGATTTGTTTGTGCCTGATATCGAAATGCATGGTACTAAAGAGTTTTGCTTAGCAAATGTTTATGATAAAGTTCTACATGATGGTCCTATGTTACTTGATAATATTAATTGTACTACTAATGAAAATGGGATTGGAGAGGTCTTGAGTTTATCTAGGAGTCCCATATCTCTTGAGAATGATCAATCATCTTGTTATAGATTTTTAAAAAGTGGGTTTGAAAGTTTTGATCCCACTATTTTTGAGCTTGATAAAAATTATGTGTTTGTAGATCATGAAAAGCATGTTGTATGTGATAGTTATATTGTTGAGTTTGTTCATGATGCTACTGGAAATTATTATGAGAGAGGAAAATATGGTTGTAGAAATTTTCATGGTACTAAAACACCTCTCTACATGCTGAAAATTTTGAAGTTACTCGTGTTTTATCTTCCTATGCTTGTCACTTTGTTCTTCATGAATTTATTTGTGTACAAGATTCCTATGCATAGAAAGTGGGTTAGGCTTAAATGTGTTTTGAATTTTCTTCTTGATGCTCCTTTTGCTTCATTTTCTATTTTTCATGTGAGCATCATTAAAATCTTCTACGCCTAGCTGAAAGGCGTTAAAGAAAAGCGCTTATGGGAGACAACCCATCGTTTTTATTTTCTGTTATTTTTGCTTTTCTTTTTTGTTTTGAGTCAAGGTGCTTGTTACTTCTGTAGCAATATCTTTGTATCTTTATTTTCTTGCATTGTTGTCCAAGTAAAGTCTCTAATAGAAAGTTGATACTAGATTTGGATTTCTGCGCAGAAACAGATTTTTAGCTGTCACGGTTTTGAGCTTTTCTCTCTGCAGAAAAATGGAAACATTCTGAAAAAATTCATGCACTATCCTCAGATATGTACGCAACTTTCATTAGTTTTGAGTTTTCTGATTTGAGCAACGGAAGTACCTCGAAAATATTCATGTTTACTGGCTGTTCTGTTTTGACAGATTCTGTCTCTGTTTTTTTGCATTGTCTCTTGTGGACTTTAAGTAAGGCTTTCTAGACGTGGAGAGCTGTAGCTAATATTTTATTGAGTTCTTGCAATGTGTCACTACAGAACTAAAGTGGATTAAAGTTTTTTGAGTACTAACCCCTCTAATGAAGTTTATGAGAAGTTTGGTTTGGCAGAACTTTTCAAGGGTCAAGAGAGAAGGGTGATATAATGTGATCAAGAAGAGTGAAGAGCCTAAGCTTGGGGATGCCCCCGTGGGTCACCCAAGCATATTTCAAGAAGACTCAAGCGTCTAAGCTGGGGGATGTCCAAGGCATCCCTTTCTTCATCAACAATTTATCAGGTCATCTCTAGTGAAACTATATTTTAATTCTTCCACATCATATGTGCTTTACTTGGAGCGTCTGTGTGCTTTTATTTTTGTTTGTGCTTGAATAAATTCGGATCCTAGCAATCCTTGTGTGGGAGAGAGAGACGCTCCGCTTTTTCATATGAACACTTGTGTTCTTCATTTTATTTTTCATGTTCATACGAAAGCTGAAAGCCGCAGCACTTATTGTTATTGTTATTTGGTTGGAAACATAAAATGCTTCATGTGGTAATTTTTATATTGTCTTGAATAATTTGATACTTGGCAATTGTTTTGAGCTCTCAAGTAGATCATGTTTAAGCTCTTGCATCATGTAGTTTGAACCTATTAGTGGAGAACTACCGTAGAGCTTGTTGAAATTTGGATTGCATGATTGGTCTCTCTAAGGTCTAGATATTTTCTGGTAAAAGTGTTTGAGCAACAAGGAAGACAGTGTAGAGTCTTATAATGCTTGCAATATGTTCTTGTGTAAGTTTTGCTGTACCGGTTTATACTTGTGTTTGCTTCAAACAACCTTGTGATACGTCCCAAACGTATCTATAATTTCTTATGTTCCATGCTACTTTTATGATGATACTTACATGTTTTATACACACTTTACATCGTTTTGATGCGTTTTCCGGAACTAACCTATTGACGAGATGCCGAAGTGCCGGCTTCTGTTTTCTGCTGTTTTTGGTTTCGAAATCCTAGTAAGGAACTATTCTCGGAATCGGACGAAATCAATGCCCAACACCTTATTTTTCCCGGAAGGTTCCGGAGCATCGAAGAAGTACGGAGAGGAGCCGGGGGGCCCTACACGCCAGGGCGGCGCGGCCAAGGGGTGGGGCGCGCCCCCTTAGTGTGTGGGCCCACCAGGGCCCCTCCGAGGCTCCCCTTCCGCCTACTTAAGGTCTCCGTCGCGAAAACCCTATCACGATTGACGAAACCCGAGAAAACTTTCCAGAGCCGCCATCATCGCGAAATCAAGATTCGGGGGACAGAAGTCTCTGTTCCGGCACGCCGCCGGGACGGGGAATTGCCCCCGGAAGCCATCTCCACCGCCATCTTCAACGCCATCGCTGTTCCCATGATGAGGAGGGAGTAATTCTCCCCGGGGCTGAGGGCTCTACCGTAGCTATGTGGTTAATCTCTCTCTCGTACTCCAATACAATGATCTCATGAGCTGCTTTACATGATTGAGATCCATATGATGAGCTTTGTATCGCTACTAGTTATGTGCTACTCATGTGATGTTATTAAAGTAGTCTATTCCTCCTGCATGGTGTAATGGTGACAGTGTGTGCATCGTGTGGTTCTTGTCGTAGGCTATGATCATAATCTCTTGTAGGTTATGGAGTTGATTATCGCTATGATAGTATTGATGTGATCTATTCCCCCTTTCATAGTGTAATGGTGACAGTGTGTATGCTATGTTAGTACTCGGTTTATTTTGCAAAGATCTATTATGCTCTAAGGTTATTTAAATATGAACATCGAATGTTGTGGAGCTTGTTAACTCCGGCATTGAGGTGCTCTTGTAGCCCTACACAACGAATGGTGTTTGTCATCCAACAAAGAGTGTATGTAGCACAAATGAGAGAAGTTATTATTTATTATGCGATCAATGTTGAGAGTGTCCACTAGTGAAAGTATGATCCCTAGGCCTTGTTTCCAATACTGCAAACACCGCTTATTTACTGTTCTATTGCATGTTTACTCGCTGCCATATTTTATTCAGAGTACTATTACCACTCATATACATCCATACTACTTGTATTTCACTATCTCTTCGCCGAACTAGTGCACCTATACATCTGACAAGTGTATTAGGTGTGTTGGGGACACACGAGACTTCTTGTATCGTGATTGCAGGGTTGCTTGAGAGGGATATCTTTGACCTCTTCCTCCCTGAGTTCGATAAACCTTGGGTGATCCACTTAAGGGAAAACTTGCTGATGTTCTACAAACCTCTGCTCTTGGAGGCCCAACACTGTCTACAAGAATAGAAGCACCCGTAGACATCAAGCTATTTTCTGGCACCGTTGCCGGGGAGGAAAGGTAAAAGGTACTCACACTCCGGATCTCGGCTACTAAGCTATTTTCCGGCGCCGTTGTAAGTACTCGAAGCTATTTCCTTCAGATCCTGCAATTGCATCTTTTTGTTTCTTGTTTTTATTTTCACTAGTTAGGCATAATGGAAAACAACAAAAAAATTAGTGAGCTTTTTAATCTTTTTCCTGATTTAGAATTGTTTGATGCGAAAATTAAAAAACCTATGGAACCTTATTTGCATGCTAGTAGCAATGTTATTAGTATGAATGCAATTACTGCTAATGCTATGGAGAAGTCTAAGCTTGGGGAAGCTAGTTTATGTGATCTTTTTAGCCTCCCATCTTTAGGGGAGAAAATTTGCTCTGATAATACTTTATCTCCCATATGCGATAACTCTAATGATGCTTGTGACATTTTAAATCCACCTACTGAAAGTATTCCTTACAAGATACCTATGAAAATTATTGAACGTGTTATGGACAACCGCTATGAAGGGGATGGAAACTGTTCATCCTGAAGATCATTTACTGTTTTTGCATGAATTATGCGGGTTATTCAAGTGTGCAGGTATTTCAATGGATGAAGTTAGGAAGAAATTATTTGTTATGTCGCTATCTGGTAAAGCGGAGCATTGGTATAAACTGTTGAAGGACGGGCGCTCTCTTGATTGGAAGGATATTGTACCTCTATTTTATTCCAAGTTCTATCCTCCAAGTGAAATTCACAAAGACCGAAACCGTATATATAATTTCTGGCCTCATGATGGAGAGAGTATTGCCCAAGCATGGGAGAGATTGAAGTCCTTAATGCTCAAATGCCCCAATCATGAGCTTCCTGGTAATGTTATCATTGATAATTTCTATGCAAGACTTTCTTTTCAGGATAAAACCTTGCTGGATACTACTTGTTCTGGATCATTCACGCGCAATAAAGAAGAGTTTAAATGGGACCTTCTTAATCGGATTCAGGAGAACGCTGAAGATTGGGAGAACGACAAAGGTAAAGAATCAGGTATAAACTATGATTATGAATGCATTGAAACTTTTATGAATACTGATGAATTTCGAAATATGAGTGCTACCTATGGTCTTGACTCTCAAGTTGTTGCAAATTTTTATAAAGCTTTTGCTTCTCACATTGAATTGCCTAGGAAGAATTTTGATAAGTATCATGAACCTTTTAAAGACGCTTGCATGAAGGATGAAACTCGTTATTAATGATTGCAATGAACATGTTCAAACTTCTGAAAATGCTATTTCCTATAAGCATGTTAATTTTTGTGGAATACATAGACCTTGTGGAATTAATCAAATTGAAGAAGAATATTGTATCCATCATAGGAATGAAAAACTAGAAAGTGGTCTAGGGCTCTGTTATCACCAGAATTTGACCGAGTCAGAGGCGGGCCGCGATCAAGATGGACGTGAAGATTATACATGGAAGAAAATACGTGAATCGGCCTTTTTGTACCAAGTTGGGCTAAACTGCCCATGTATCTGTAACATATTAGATTGCATCTTAGTTTAGGAGTTAGAGTTTTACCCGTGCACGGTTTGGTGCACGCCCACATTAGAAAGTCCCCTGGACTATAAATATGTACCTAGGGTTTATGGAAAAAACAACAACCAACGTTCAACACAAACCAATCTCGGCGCATCGCCAACTCCTTCGTCTCGAGGGTTCCTCCGGTAAGCACCATGCTGCCTAGATCGCATCTCGCGATCTAGGCAGCACGAGCTTGCCTAGTTGTTCATGCGTTGCTCGTGTCCGAAGCCTTTTTGATGGCGAGCAACGTAGTTATCATAGATGTGTTAGGGTTAGCATTGTTCTTAGTATCATATGCTTTCGTGGTGCAACCCTAGCGCATCTAGCCGTCCTTGCACGTCATCATGGGTGCAGGGACGGCACCCCGCTTGATCATCATTTAGTAGATCTGATCCGTTACGATCGCTCCTTGATTCATCGAGGATTGGTTTAATATCTGCAATAGTTAGGCCTTACAAAGGGTTGGAGGATCCAGCGGCATGCAGGGTGTAATTTGCTGCCCCTAGACAGGACGTTCCGAGGATCAACCTAGTGTTGGTTTTTAGGCCTTGTCTAGGGCTGGCTTACGATCACCGTGTGTGAGCGCGATGCCCAATCGTGAGTAGGATGATCCGATTATGCGGTGAAAACCCCAGATCGTCGTAGATCTCATACGCTTTACCTTGATCAAGCAGGACCACCATATATTCGGCCACCCTGGACGAATCATGGGTGAATCGGCTCTATGAGCCGATTCACAGGACAACCTGAGAGCCGATCGGGGCTCGTATTTAATGTGTACGTGCGTGCCCTGCAGGAAACTAAGCGAGGCATCATCCACACCTTCCTGACCAGGTATAGGTCAGGTGGCACGCCCTTGCAATTTGCATCGGCGCGCGACCAGGAGGCTTTGCGGGCCGTCGCTCTGAGGGACTGGGGCCAGCCGCAGCCCTAAGTTGTTCCCGGCTCTACGGTGTTGACCAGTCACTGCCCGCCAGTGGGTTTCTGACGTCAACACATTCTGGCACGCCCGGTGGGACAATCTTCAACAGCCACGACATCCACCACATCGCCATCTACATCCAAGATGGCGGAAGAGACCCCGGTCACTTACGAGGACCTCACTGGCGAGCTCGAGAAGAAGTATGACGAGGCCAAGGTCCTCCTCGAAGCCGACCTCATCGGCTCTCTCCGCAAGACCCGTTCGCACGGCCTCAAGCGCGACGGAGACACGCGTCCGTTGCCTGGCATCGACACGGTTGATCTCAGCCACTCCATAAGAGAACCAGGGTTCTCTTTCGATGCCAATATGGCCGGGTTCGTAATTCGCCATGACGCGGACAAAGCAGAGAGCAGCCACGCGCGTGGCAAAGAGAAAGAGGGGGCCGTTCCACGCGACCGGCCCCAAGACGACGATAAACGGTACCTGGCCGAGGAGGAGGTGAGAAGCATACGGCATCCAGGCCCATTACCCGAGCATCTCCTCAGCAAATATGATCAGCCATACGACCGACGCCGCCACGGCGAAGACGACCAAAGAAATCGTCGGTCTGATGCAGGCGGGAGGTATCGTCAGAACGACGGCCACGACGACGGGTACGAACGTCGCGCCAGAGGGAGGTCTGAGGAACCGGACAACGTGGATAGGCATTGGGACTGCCCCTTCTTCAGACACTGCTGGGATTCCGGAATGAGCCGATTGCCAACAATCGGCAATTGCCCAGAATGTAAACAAAAGGAGAAGGGTACGGCTAAGGTGTCCGTGTTCGAGCGTCTAGGGCCTCCCCCGCTTTGGAGCAGGCATACTGAGTCCGTTCGGATGGGAGATCACGAGGAACTAGGGGACGATGATGAAGAGGATAAGTATCATCGGCCAAGATGGTGTCCTGACGGGCTCAGCCGCTCCCAAAAACGAAGAGTTCAGCGACTACGTGCGTTGGAAGAAGCCGAAAGGTTATATCCGCACGCGCCGAGGAAGGCACGGCCTGACCCGGCCGCCAAAATTCAGCAAACCCTGGATGAAGAAGGTCGGCCACAAAGAAAAGAGTGGCGCCTAAGCAGAGGAAAGCCGATGATGAAACATCGGGCCGGCACGAACATGGTCTTCATCCTTCCTCGCGGAATTTAGCGCTCCAAGGTTATGTGAAGCACCTGTGGCGCAATTGGACTGCGGCCCACGGCCGGTCATCTTCGAGAAGCCGCGAGAAAGAAGCTACAGGCATCTGAAGGCCCTGTACTTACGAGGTTACATCAATGGGCAGCTTGTCAATAAGATGTTGGTGGACACCGGGGCGGCGGTTAACATTATGCCATACTCCATGCTACGTCGGTTGGGACGCTCCAGCTCAGATCTGATCAAGACCAACGTAACGCTGAGCGATTTCAACGGCCAAGCATCTGACGCGCAAGGTGTTCTGAATGTGGATCTGACCGTAGGAAGGAAAACTGTCCCTACGACGTTCTTTATCGTCGACAGCAAGAGTACCTATGCTGTACTACTGGGAAGAGATTGGATCCATGCCAACTGTTGCATTCCATCCACGATGCATCAATGCCTAATACAGTGGGATGGAGATGAAGTGGAAGTCGTCCACGCAGATGATTCAGCTAAGATTTCGACAGCCGGCATGGACATTTGGGAGACATCAGGCCAAGAGCCACTCTCGGGCATCAATCTGGACGACTGCGAACGCATCGATGTAACAAAGAACGGGGTGAGGCTGGTTTTATCCACCGGACTGACCGTGTAGCAAGAACAACATCGATGGACAGAGATGACGAGGCTGACCCCTGTGATCGGCCCCCCCAAAAAATTTATGAAGGGACATTACAAAACCTTCACCAAGCAAGCAACGTGAAGGCCGATTCCAGCAATCGGCCAAAATTATCCTCACCATCTATTCTGCCTGGGGTCAACATTTGGCCCAACAGGGACTACCTAAAGAGCCGATACCATCAATTCTTGACAGAATCGGCTCGGGGGGCACCTAGATGGATGATACACGAGGATGTGAAATGTAGTATCAAGCATGGGGGCCGATACATAAAATCGGCCGTAAAAATTCCAAAATTTTTAAGCACAGCCGATGTGCAGACATCGACTTAAGGATACGGTTGCAAATCAACTCAAGGAATACAACGGTTGCAAATGGAAGCCCGATGACCAACCGATTGGCTGTAGGATCCCCCTCGGGTGTGACCAGGGTAACGATTTCATCAGCATTCTCATCAAAAGCTCCTGCATTGGACCAAAGGAGTTCGGGGGGGGGCAACTCGCCCTGGAGGTTCGCTGCCCTCAAAAGCCGATTTGGTTACAATCGTGTGGTCGCTGCATTGCAACTTAGGGGCTCGCGGAAAGAGTTGGAAGTCCTTGAAGGAAAGACTCGAGTCCACCAACCATGACGAGGCGAGTTGCTGCGGAGGATGTTAGGGCGTTTCCCAACATATTCACCAGGAGTTACACTAGTCCGCTAGAAGCGATGAGCCGATCTGACGTTGGGTTGGCGATCTTTCTGAGCCTTGTTAGTGCATCAGCTCTTTGGGTAGAGGTTTTTTCTACTACATTGATAAAGGCTGAAGAAGCTCGGGGGGCAGCGTGCCCTGAAATATCCTTGCCATGAGAAGCCGATTTCGTTGGAATCGGCTGGTTCTGTAGTATAACGAGGAAGCCAATGTCGGCATGTCTGGTTGGCTCATTACGGTTCTCGCCTTGACCGAGGCTCGGGGGGCAGTTCGCCCTGAAAGGTCTTTCGTTCTAAGGAGTCAATCTTGTTGGGATCGGCTGTATTACAGTTTGGTCGAAGATGGCGAAGCTCTTACAGAATAGGACCACTGATTCGAAGAGGAAGCCGTCATAATCGACAGGCTTTGGACCAGTTTGTTGCTGCAAAGGACAGAGCGTCACAAGAACGACGTAAGCGGTCAAGATTTGCAGCAGTGGTCCTGAAATTCTCCTGAAGGCGTTGACTCCTGAATCTTGCCGATTTAAGCTAACATTAAGCTCAGGGTTTGGATTTCTAAGGTTTAAGGTTTGCGCGACTACAGTTTGATCCTGATCGACGGGAGTTTTGGGTCTGAATTGATCTATCTCAAAATAGATCATAAGAGTCCGGTGCGTTGCCATCGGCTCATGGAGCATGGGTCAGGATAGCAGTCGGCAAAACTGAACGAGGAAGAATTGGCTAAATTGGCATACAAGGAATCGGCAAAATCAGACTAAGGAGAATTCTTCATTGATAGCCAGATTCTTACATAAAGAGCTAAAATTGCTCTGAAAGAAAGATGCTAGGGGCTACAGTGCCCTATTTACTACCTGCGGATCCTAGTTCAAGGGTCCCATCTATGGGCCATTGCTGCCCTCGTCGTCGCCGTCATCACCGCTGTCGGTGCTGCTCCCCGCCGGCTCTTCTTCGCTGCTCCGGCGGCCGCCGGCGGGGCCTTCGTTGTCTTCATCCTCCTCGTCGGCCGTCGTCGTCGGCCGTCGAGTCGCTGAGGTTCGCCGGCCAGGGGCAAAGTCGTTTGGCCGGGGGCTCGTCGGAGGAACTGCTCTCCTCCTCCTCCTCCTCCTCCTCGGAGGTGGTGAAGTCCGCCCAGGAAAGACGGTCGTCGTCGCTTTCCTCCTCCGGGTCCCCGTCAGCAAGGAGGAGGGGGTCACTCTCCCCGTCGGTCAGGGATTTGTCATCCTCTGACCAGACAGAGAAGTCGTGGTCCTCTTGGTCCCACGCCGTTGGGGCAAGAATGTCGTACGCCGCCAGCGTACCCCACTCAGGCGTCGACTCCCGGATGGGGGAGGACACATGGGAAGGATCCGATGAGGAGGAAGACGAAGAAGACGAAGACATGGTGGCAGCGGAGGGTTTTTTCGAAGGCTAATGCGAAGGGGATGCGGAAGAGGACTGTTTGATGCGGATAAATGAAAAGGGAGAATATATGGTTTAATGCCTAAGCAGTTCCCGAGGACATGGTGCCAGAACCGTCAAGTCGTGCAGAGAAGTTGAGAAGGCAAGTTATCATGATGAAGGACTCTGTGACGGTTCTGCTCTGCCGCGACATGACCCTATGAGAGAAAAGCGTAATGATTTTGGAAATGTCATTTCCAAAACCAGGGGGGCATGTGTTATCACCAGAATTTGACCGAGTCAGAGGCGGGCCGCGATCAAGATGGACGTGAAGATTATACATGGAAGAAAATACGTGAATCGGCCTTTTTGTACCAAGTTGGGCTAAACTGCCCATGTATCTGTAACATATTAGATTGCATCTTAGTTTAGGAGTTAGAGTTTTACCCGTGCACGGTTTGGTGCACGCCCACATTAGAAAGTCCCCTGGACTATAAATATGTACCTAGGGTTTATGGAAAAAACAACAACCAACGTTCAACACAAACCAATCTCGGCGCATCGCCAACTCCTTCGTCTCGAGGGTTCCTCCGGTAAGCACCATGCTGCCTAGATCGCATCTCGCGATCTAGGCAGCACGAGCTTGCCTAGTTGTTCATGCGTTGCTCGTGCTGAAGCCTTTTTGATGGCGAGCAACGTAGTTATCATAGATGTGTTAGGGTTAGCATTGTTCTTAGTATCATATGCTTTCGTGGTGCAACCCTAGCGCATCTAGCCGTCCTTGCACCTCATCATGGGTGCAGGGACGGCACCCCGCTTGATCATCGTTTAGTAGATCTGATCCGTTACGATCGCTCCTTGATTCATCGAGGATTGGTTTAATATCTGCAATAGTTAGGCCTTACAAAGGGTTGGAGGATCCAGCGGCATGGAGGGTGTAATTTGCTGCCCCTAGACAGGACGTTCCGAGGATCAACCTAGTGTTGGTTTTTAGGCCTTGTCTAGGGCTGGCTTACGATCACCGTGTGTGAGCGCGAGGCCCAATCGTGAGTAGGATGATCCGATTATGCGGTGAAAACCCCAGATCGTCGTAGATCTCATACGCTTTACCTTGATCAAGCAGGACCACCATATATTCGGCCACCCTGGACGAATCATGGGTG
The DNA here is from genome assembly GCF_022539505.1 of Lolium rigidum. Taxonomy (NCBI): domain Eukaryota; kingdom Viridiplantae; phylum Streptophyta; class Magnoliopsida; order Poales; family Poaceae; genus Lolium; species Lolium rigidum. The sequence goes on along the minus strand of NC_061512.1, from coordinate 241,375,031 downwards.
AATCGGCTCTATGAGCCGATTCACGAGACAACTCGAGAGCCGATCGGGGCTCGTATTTAATGTGTACGTGCGTGCCCCTGCAGAAACTAAGCGAGGCATCATCCACACCTTCCCGACCAGGTATAGGTCGGGTGGCACGCCCTTGCAATTTGCATCGGCGCGCGACCAGGAGGCTTTGCGGGCCGTCGCTCTGAGGGACTGGGGCCAGCCGCAGCCCTAAGTTGTTCCCGGCTCTACGGTGTTGACCAGTCACTGCCCGCCAGTGGGTTTCTGACGTCAACAGGCTCTAGATGATCTTGGAGAAAAAGTGTGTGCCCTCTATCCTTTTATTTGTGAACTTTGCCATAGAGTTGGTCATTTTAATTTTCAATGCACCTCCAATGATAATTCAAACCCCATGAGTGCTGCAAATTTGTATTGTGATGATGAAATTATTCCTAATCAGCATGATGAACTTACCTTATTTTTGAAGTGTGAAGAGTTATCAAGAAAAATTTCTTTGTTAGATATTAACGATCTTGATATTGATGATGCCCTGCATGGGTGTCTTTCTTATTGCATTAATAACTGCCATACAAATACTTACATACAAAATATTTTAGAAGATGACACTTTGCCAAAATATGATAGGATCGCTATGTGTTTCAAACTTATTAATGAAAAGAAGGAATCCTCCAAGGTTTCTTCTATTGTTTCTGGAAATAAAGCAGGTTATGTGGAGAAGCCTCTCATCAAGCCTCTCCCTCCTAAAGAAGGGAACGAGGAGCAGCAGAAGAAGAAGGGAACGAAGAAGAAGAAGAAGAAGAAGAAGAAGAAGAAGAAGAAGAAGAAGAAGAAGGGGAATAAAAAAGAGGTAACATCATATCCCCGCGTGTATGAGGTAACAATAGGTAACCGTAAGTATGTTGTTCCTAATGATTATTATGATAATGAATCTGAGTACGATGATCTTCCTATGCCCTGTACCCATGTTAGTGATCATGATTTGGAAGAGCACACTATCTTTGATATTGGAAATCTCTTTGGTACTGATTATGAAAGTAATGATGATAGCATTATTCATGTCCCCTCAAACGATGATATTGAAAGCTCTAAGCTTGGGGATGTTGTGCTTGAATATCCTATATTTGAGACCTCTACTTTTAGTGAAAATGATGATATTACATATTCTGGTTTAGATAATCGCTATAGAGATGGATATGACATATGTTACAATTATTCTTAGGAAACTTGTCATAGTTATGATGGGCTTGCCAAAAACCATTCCCCTAATATGCAACTTGTTTACCATGTTCAAATTCTTAATAATGATCCTGCTCCAATCTATCTATTATATAATTAAAGTACAAGACAAGGAACGGTGAGGATAAGAGATCCCAATACTAATGGATCAGATTATCCGGACGTACCGCTTCAGAGTTTGAAAAAAAAAACGAGGATTCAGGAACAGATGAAGAATACGTATCTACGGCAGCCCATGACGAAACGCTTTAAACAAAAGATGGTAAGGTGTATGAGATATAATGCTAGAATCCACCTAGGACACGTAACTCATATGCATCTCCCCTTTTTTACGTGAAAATAGCAAACGACTTCAAACCCAGCTAAGGCAGATACAACACCTATATATCACGAGGATAAATATGACACACTTTATATTAACTCCTTGATCCGTGGTTGGTGCTCCTTCGAAAGAGGAAACCTAGGCCGAGATTTCCGCCTGTAGGTTATGCACGATGTGGTAATACGACGATTGATCGTTCTTCGTTCCCAACGGCCATCCTCCGGATTTCCAGATGACAACGTCCTCAACCCAGCACAAAGTCGATGAGCTCGAGGTGACAACGGAGATATCTCACCGACGAAGCTAGCGTAGTTGCTTGACGCGACGATGGCGATCTCGCGGCAACAAAACTGGCAAATTAAATATGTTGGTCCTGAATCTTGGAGTCGCACCGACAAATTAAAGCCAGGTCGAGACGGCGACGGCGATCTCGCAGCAACTGAATAGACGAAGATGCCCTGAGTCTACTTCAAGGTCTTCCCGCAGTCCGTATAGAGATATTGAACTGGCGACGACGAAGTCTGAATCCCACACTACAGTTTGAATCGGTGGGGACCTACGGACCCCAAGGACCAAACAATGGTGCAGCGCCCAACGGCAGTAGAGGATATTGTGGTTTGCATCAGTTGGGCTTGACTATTTTCTGACGATACAGGGAGGTTATATTCTCTTCTCATGCATTTGTTGTATCCAGACGATTCAATGAAAGCTGAAGGAATCCAAATGTAGAGGCTGTAGATTTTTGTATGGAAGGCACATCGTCATCAGTTCCAGGTAAGAAGTCTGACAAATGCCCCACATGAAAAAGAGAAAGTGCACTTGATTATTTGATTATATCCATGAGTTTGGTGTTGTAGGAGGTAACTATAAGCCAATAAAGAAACTTTTGTAAGGAGTTAATCATATAAGCTATGCCCATAGTTCAGATATATGAATCTATGATTGAATAGTAAATAGGGCACCACATTACAGGACCGATTTTTAGAGATATTGTAGTACAATAACATGAATAGTAAATAGGGCACCACATTACAGGACCGATGAAATACATTTCTACAAAATCGGCCGTTATAGCTCAATCCAAATAATAACCATTCATGTAGATAAAATGGCATTTTTAAATAAGTAAATTAAAGTTTATTATTAACACGGTTGAAAGTAGTCCATCACCTTCATCGACATCGGTTAAAATATTTACGCCACTAATAGGGGTATAGATTACAAAAATAATGGTTCAGATGCCTAATGTTCTATAAAGTTCTAGAGTAGATACAACAGTTGCATATTAAGAGTGAAACATAGGAATATTTGAGTGTGAGTTTATGACAATTGCATAAACTGATTCTGAGTATACAGTTCTAAATTAATCTAGGCGCGCAAATGCGCGGGAATTCCAGCTAGTTACTATTAATGAGAAGAGTTTCTCTTATATCAAAAATAATGATACCTTTATGCATATGAACCATGATAAGAATGTTTTAAGTGATGGTTATATTGTAGATTTCATCAATGATGCTACTGAAAGTTATTATGAGAGAGGGAAACACGGTCGTATGCATCTTAATAATATTCAGTTTGCCCTCTTTATGTTGAGAATCTTGAAGTTACTCGTGTCTTATCTTCTTATGCTTGTCACTTTGTTCTTCATGAATTTATTTGTGTACAAGATTCCTTTTCATAGGAAGTGGGGTAGGTTTAAATGTGCTTTGAATTTGCTTCTTGATGCTCTCTTTTGCTTCAACTCTTATTTCTTGCGAGCATCATTAAAATTATTGAGCCCATCTTAATGGCTATAAAGAAAGAACTTCTTGGGAGATAACCCATGTCTTTATTTTACTACAGCACTTTTGTTTTATATTTGAGTCTTGGAAGTTGTTTACTACTGTAGCAACCTCTCCTTATCATGTTTTTGTGCCAAGTAAAGTCTCTATGTTAAAGTTGATGCTAGATTTGGATTACTGCGCAGAAACAGATTTGCTGTCTGTCACAAATTCACGCAGAAGTTTCTGTAGGAAACTCAGAAAAATCTGCAAATTTACGAGCGTGATCCTCATATATGTACGCAACTTTCATTAGTTTTGAGTTTTTCCATTTGAGCAAGTTAAGTGCCCTTGCCAAATTCGTCTTTACGGACTGTTCTGTTTTTGACAGATTCTGCCTTTTATTTCGCATTACCGCTTTTGCTATGTTGAATGGGTTTCTTTGTTCCATTAACTTTCAGAAGTTTTGTGCAATGTCCAGAAGTGTTAAGAATGATTGTGTCACCTCTGAACATGTGAATTCTGATTATGCACTAACCCTCTAATGAGTTTGCTCTAAGTTTGGTGTGAATGAAGTTTTCAAGGGTCAAGAGAGGAGGATGATATATGATCAAGAAGAGTGAAAAGCCTAAGCTTGGGGATGCCCCGTGGTTCATCCCTGCATATTTCAAGAAGACTCAAGCGTCTAAGCTTGGGGATGCCCAAGGCATCCCCTTCTTCATCAACTTATCAGGTTTCTTCTATTGAAACTATATTTTTATTCGGTCACATCTTATGTACTTTACTTGGAGCGTCTGTGTGCTTTTATTTTTGTTTTGTTATTTGCATTATTTGAATAAATTCATGCTTATGTGGGAGAGAGACACGCTCCGCTGTTGCATATGAACACATGTGTTCTTAGCTTTACTTTTAATGTTCATGGCGAAGGTTGAAAACTGCTTCGTTCATTGTCATATGGTTGGAAACGGGAAATGCTTCATGTGTGT
>NC_061512.1:241202059-241370621 GCF_022539505.1 Lolium rigidum | reverse complement strand
AAATAGAACCCACCCACATGAGACCATTACTTCATGTCCTCATTTTATTAATACCTAAATGATTCCCTAGTGTCACCTAGATGCAAACCCTAGCTTGTTAATTAGAGTAGTGTCATTGATCACCACTCCTATATACCACACCATTAGGATAAACCTAAACCATCAAACCCTAGTAGAACCATAATGATGAACCCTAGTACCAACCTTGTGTAACAAATCACAACACATGCTCCTATCCAACTAAACCCTATTCATGAAATAATAAACCATCTAGTTTAAAAGCCATTAGTGATTACTTAGTGAAGCAAATATGAAGCCATAGTAAACCTTAATACCTAATTCATAACATTACCTTGAATCATCATTTGATATGATGCTTAGGAGAAACCATAATAATAAACCTGCCAATACCTTGCTACATATAGATCAATACAACTTAAGAACCAACTAGTTCCTATTAGTAAACTAAATGAACCCATTAGTAGACCCTAGAAGCCCATAGCTCCTATTCATAGTAGTTCTTGTTCTTATTTAACTCTGTTCTTCAAAAGTTATTCTTTTAAAGTACAAATGTCAATTAAACCATAGAAGCCATAGTTCTTATTTGAAATACTTATTATTTCTTAATCAACATGTTCTTCAAAAGTTATTCTTTTGAAGTATAATACATATAATCCTCAACCATGAATCATAGAACTTAAAAGTTGACAAGCTGTTCTTTACATATTGTTCCACCACTATTCTTTATGTGTATGATTGTTATGATGCATTATATAACTTGTTTATGCTATTAATATCACCAACCCTAATAAGAACCTTGTTTGAGAACCATTCTAAAAGTACAACCAACCCTAAAGAAATCTTTACAACTCATACATTCTAAATCATTGAGGTTAGGTTACGCTCGGGACGATTGCATCTCATATTATGCATTATAGCATCTTTGCCGATTCTTTAAACATTGTCCTTACCGGACAATGATGGTATTTCAGAATTTGGAGTTCTCACGAATCGAAGCTTTTGCTGCATAATCTTGCGGTCAAGAAAGGCAAGTTCATCGCTTGCTCATGTCATTTGATTATTTTTATCAAATTATATGCAAAGTACTATACTTATCACTCCTGCATTGAAAAGCAAAGTATTATTTTACAATTATGAATATGACTATGTGGTGGGCAATGGAACCATGGTATGTGTTGATTGGTGGAGGTTCCATTGCAAGGGTACTATTCATCTAGGACTAAGTACCAATGCCGTCCAGTGATTCTAGCGCCCGTACATATCGCGTTAACCATAAGATCTATAATGGCTCGGGGAAGTCAGTCGTATCTTTTCCCTCTCGCATGCCAACGGACTGGTGATAAGGGTTGCCCGGATCGGTCTATCTTTGGTAAAGGTGGGGACATGTGGTCTCCGCACGATCTACCATTAGATACGGGAGAGGGTAGACTTATTATTGGTCTATGAAGGATTGTAAGGGTTGTCCGGATCGATCTATCTATGGTGTATAGGACAGGGCACATAAGTTGTTCGGATCAGTCTACCTTAACGGTATAGGAGAGAACAAGTGCCTGTGTTAGTCTACCCATAGATATAGGAGAGGACAGACTTACAAAAGGGTGGGTCAGCGAGGTCGCGGAGAAGGCGGTGTGGACTTGGATCTTACACCTGGCCTCACACCAAGGAAGTGTGGACGGGAAAGATATCGCCTGGTTGGAAACAAGGATAAGGTCTCTTATGGGAAAAGTAACGCACCTCTGCAGAGTGTATCAAATTGTGGTCGTCACTCCTCTGTTCGGGAAGGGAGCTGCGAACAGCGGCAGGAAAAGAACTCCATGAAGTTCTAGTCAACCTGTGAAGACCGACGGGCATAGTTTTCGGAATAAAATAAACCTTTTGAAGAAATGATTATGAAAACTTGCATTCGCCTATGACTTTCCGGTACTGTGGCTGTAGCTAGTGCATGATACACCTATTCCCTAATATGAACTTGCTGAGTACGCTCGTACTCATCCCACTCTTAAATCCCCGCTTAGCTATGGAGGCACCGGAGGATAAACTACCGTGGAACTCGAAGACGAAGGAGTCAAGCTGCAACAAGATGAAGAATCCAAGCAAAGAGGTCAATGAAGTCAAGCTGCTGCAGCAACTATAGTGGAAACTTAGACTAGTAATAGAAGGGAGCCTTTCCCTAATCATAGCACCTAAGTAGCTAGATTTCTATAGCAAGCCTTGTAGTTACGAAGCTTGAGTTAGCAATTATTTAGGCTACGAGTCGTTCTTCCGGAGCTTTATTTGAAGTTTTACCTCACTCGTAAAGTAGGAGGTCGTGTTGATCTTCCGTAACTCGGTTTTTGTAACCTTCTATAGACATACCTTGGACTCGCATATGTTTCTGTTGTACCACTCTGAGTGATGTAATATGAGTGAAACGGTGTTTCACTTGTGTTATGTCAACGACTTGTGTACTACACCATGCAGTGGTACGCTGGGTCACCACAGCGTGGGGGCCCCACAGCCCCTTTCGCCTCCTTTTCTTCGCGTACTCCTTCGTCCCGAAAACCTAAGCCACAGAGAGGACCTCACGAGGGGTTACAGCCGCCTCTGCGGGGCGGAGAACACCAGAGAGAAAAGAGCTCTCCGGCGGGCGAGGAATCCGCCGGGGAAATTCCCTCCCGGAGGGGAAATCGACGCCATCGCCATCGTCATCGAGCGGGACATCATCTCCATCATCATCATCATCATCTCCACCATCTACACCGCCATCACCACCGCTGCACCTCGTCACCGCTGTAACAATTCGGGTTAAATCTTGATTGTATGATAGGGGAAACTCTCCCGGCATTATTCTCTACTTGTTATAGATGCTATTGAGTGAAACCATTGAACCAAGGTTTATGTTCAGATTGTTATTCATCATCATATCACCTCTGATTGTATTCCATATGATGTCTCGTGAGTAGTTCGTTTAGTTCTTGAGGACATGGGTGAAGTCTAAATGCTAGTAGTGAATTATGGTTGAGTAATATTCAATGTTATGATATTTAAGTTGTGGTGTCATTCTTCTAGTGGTGTCGTGTGAACGTCGACTACACGACACTTCACCATTTATGGGCCTAGGGGAGTGCATCTTGTATTCGGTTGCTAATTGCGGGGTTGCCGGAGTGACAGAAACCTGAGCCCCCGTTAGTATATCGATGCAAGAGGGATCGCAGGATCTCAAAGTTTAAGGCTGTGGTTAGATTTATCTTAATTACTTTCTTGTAGTTGCGGATGCTTGCAAGGGGTATAATCACAAGTATGTATTAGTCCTAGGAAGGGCGGTGCATTAGCATAGGTTCACCCACACAACACTTATCAAAACAATGAAGATTATTAAACCACATGAAGCGAAAGTACTAGACTAAAATCCCCGTGTGTCCTCAAGAACACTTGGTCATTATAAGTAAACAAACCGGCTTGTCCTTTGTGCTAAAAAGGATTGGGCCACTCGCTGCAATTATTTCTCTCGCATTTTACTTACTCGTACTTTATTCATCTGTTACATCAAAACTCCTTGAATACTTGTTTGTGAGCATTTACAGAGAATCCTTCATCGAAACTGCTGCCAACACCTTCTGCTCCTCGTTGGGATCGACATTCTTACTTATCGAAGATACTACGATACACCCCCTATACTTGTGGGTCATCAGCGAGTTGTACTCCACTTGGAACGTCAGATCCTTGAATGACGCTGCAAGGCCTGCCACGGCCAGCTTGACTGCTTCTTTCTCAGTTAAATGAACCGAATAGCATCGGTTCTTGACAGTTCTGAAACGTTGGATGTACTCAGACACTGTCTCTCCTCGCCTCTGCCGAACCTGTGCTAGTTCGGCAATGCCAGCTTCAGTAGCCTCTGAATGGTATTGTGTGTGAAGCTGTTCCTCTAGCTGCTTCCATGATCGTACTGAATTTGGCTGCAACGAGGTGTACCATCCAAAAGCTGGACCGGTGAGGGATTGCGAAAAGAACCTCACCCGTAGCTGATCCGATGCCGAAACCATGCCCAAGCTGGGCCAAGTATCGGCTCACGTGCTCGATGGAGCTAGATCCTTCGACCCACTGAATTTGTTGAAGTCCGGAAGCCGGTACTTAGGTGGTAGTGGGATCAGGTCAAACTCATTGGGGTACGGCTTGGAATAGCCGATTATCTTCTTCTTCGGCAAGATGCCGAACTGATCTCTCAGGACTGCACTGATCTGATCTGCGGTGGAGGTAGTGGCAGCTGAGCTTTCCTGGACTGGTGCAGTGGCATACTTGGCTAGCCACGCCTGTTTCTCAGCTTCTGCTCCCAAACCCCCCGCTGCTGCAGTCGTTCCTCCTGCCGGAACAATTGCTCCTGCTCCGGCAATCCCTCCTGTTGGAGCCTGGATCGCCTGCGTCCAGTTGTTGCAGTCCAGCACAAACGTGCACACGTATCCGTGTGGGATCTCCTTGGGCGGCTCATATAAGAACTGGTAGTCGCCCGGATCACCTCCAACCTTGTAGACAACGTATGCCGGTGAACCTTGTTGCTGTGGAGCTGCCATTGAGTACGGCAATGGTGGCCTGGTGTGGAGTTGCACCTCTCCCTGGTGAGTCCCTAGAACAGGTCCTGAAGGGGAGTACCGACGCTCCATGATCTCTTGCACCACACGGAGTGCCACGCGCTCCAAAGTATTTACCAGGCTCTCAGAATGCCGATGCAGTGAATGAGCCACCACGTAGTTGATTTCCTGTCGCAGGGCTCTGGTACGTTCATCTGAAGGGAGAGATAGATCCAACCCATCGAGGACACCTTGTGGCGTGAATCCTTTGAACCTGATGACGTGCGAACGGGTCTTCTCAAAGGAGCCGATGAGTTCGGCTTCAACGATGGCCTTCAGCTCATCGTACCTCCTCTTGTGTTCAGCAGGAAGATCCTCGTATGTGATCTGTTCCTCTGCCATCTCGGATGTCGGTGTTGACGTGGATGTTGCAGAAGATGTCCCACCGGGCGTGCCAGAATGTGTTACCCTCCAAAACCCACCGACGGGCAATGGTTAAGCAACACGAAGAGCCGGGAGGCTCCCAAGGCCGCTTAGTGGACCCCGGCACCTCGCGTCGTCCCGCAAATCTTCCAGCCACGTCCCGGCGGTTGCTAGGGCGTGCCACCGACCTAGACTCGATCGGGAAGGTGTTAGAGTGTTTCGATTGTTCCCGCATGGTAGACACGTAAACATTAAATACGAGCCCTATCGGCTCTCGGGTTTCCTGTGGATCGGCTCAAGGAGCCGATCGCCCCATGGTTCACGTTGGATTTACAATGACATGGGGATCCTGCTTGATCAAAACAAAGCTAAACCGATCTACGACGGTTTAGGGTTTTCACCGCATAACCGGAACGTCCTACGTGTGATCGGGCCTAGCAGCTACGGAAGGTAATGCAAACTACCCCTACGAGAGGCCTAAAAACCAACATAACGTTGATTCCCGGAACATCCCTTGCAGGGACGGTAAACAACACCTAATGCACTACCGGATCGTCCGACCCCAGCATAAGGCCTAACTATGCAGATATTAAACTAATCCTTGCGGAGCAAGGAGCAACTATAACGGATCGGATCTACTAAGTAACGAACAAGCAAGATGCTGCCCTTACACCGGATAGGTGTAAGGGCAGCTAAGTGTCGAGGACGGCATTGCCACGCAGATATGCACGAGAAAGCATCAATGCAAGCCCCTAAACACCTAATGATAAGTAGTACTGCTCGCCATCAACAACGCTTCAGCACGAGCAATACAAGGTAGACGAATAAACGTGTACTGCCTAGATCGCAAGATGCGATCTAGGCAGCATGATGCTTACCCGGAAGAAACCCTCGAAGAAAGGGGTGGCGATGCGCCTGATTTGTGTTTGTTGTGAACGTGATTGTCCTTCTTTTCCGATAACCCTAGATACATATTTATAGTCCAAGGGACTTTCTAATTGAGGCGTGCACCTAACCGTGCACGGGCCAGACTCTATCTTTTAATCTAAATACGATACGATCTACTATATTACAGATACATGGGCAACTTAGCCCAAACTCTTAGCGCAAGGCCGCTCCGAAGATGCTCCATGTGTACGTCCTTCAAGCCCATCTTCACTTACGGCCCATCTCCTGATTTGGCCAAAATCCGGTGATAACAGGAGTTTGGGCCCAATCTGGATCCATTATGTCCTAGAGGCCCCCGAACTCCTTCACCTTGTTTCTGTGTGTGGAATCGATGGCCTGCTACTATGCCTGCATCACCTAGGAGATGGGGCGATGGCCCCGGGCATGGCGGCGGCGGCCTCCTCCTTCCGCCGGAGGTGGCCCGTGAGACTTGGTGGATCATGGGATCCCATGCCTTGCACTTCGCCGAATAAAGGTGGTCGTCCTAGGGTTCTTCTTTTGCGAAGATGGTGACCTTCCTGAGGCCGGTCCCACTTCATCTAGCCAGAGTGATAAGTTCTGGAAAGCTCCGCCGGCGAATGTAACAGTGCACCTTATGCCTGGAGTTTGCTGGATCGGGTGGTAGTCGATCGTGCACACCCATGCTTTTATTCCGACCATTTGGTTCTGGAGGGAGTGGTGCGAAGCTCTGCTCCGTGTTGTCATCAGATGATATTCTAGTCCATGGTGAAATCAGAGACGGAGAATATAATGAAGGATGGATTGGAGGACTAGCAATGGAGGTTCGAGTCTCTGTGATGTTGAGGGACTTGGTTGTTGTTCTGTTTTTCGTAGTAGTATGCAAGTAGGGGCATCAGCACAGGTGATGTTCAGAGTATTACCTTTCAGGGTGAAAATCCAAGGTCTGGACTTAATTGGTTGTGTCTGGCAATGACCTTATTGAAGGAATTGTTTTTAGAGCGGGAACTATCTTCAGGGTGAAAACCTAAGACCTTTTGATCAGACGACGATGATTGCGCTTGTGCACTGTTTTCTTCTTGGAGGTGTCGCTTTTGGAGAGCATGGAGTTCAGGTGTTGTCTTGGTGGTCGATGTATTGTTGCTGCTAGGGCTGAAATATCGTAGCAGGACTTTTTGTTCTTAGTTTTCTTTTTTTTTTTGGATGTGTGCATCTGTACTGCCATTAGGGTATTGCGTTGTTGCAGAAACTAGGTCTAATTGGTATCTTTCGATATTGATATATTTCCTTTGTCGAAAAAAAAAGGATCTATGAGACTTAAGATTAGTCATAGTGGGGAGTAACATAGAGTAGACACATGTTACTACTCTATGTTATCACATTCATAGTGGTTAGTAACATCAAATTAGTATCATAGATGTAAGAATTTATTAGCTTGTAAACTCATTATATCTTAGAAAATGTGATATTACAGTAACTAGATATGTTACTCAATCCTCTTCTCTCCTCGTTAAGTCGCCACATAAGCAAATTTATTGAGTTGAATACTTATTTACTAGTGAAGTTACTTGCACTATAAATAGTCTAAGTGTGTTTTTGAACATTAAAGTACAAAGGTTGACAATGGCATTGAATCAAGCTAAGTATGCAGCTGAGTTGCTTGCTCGAGTAGGGATGAAGGATTGTACAGCCTCTCCTACACCGTTGTCATGCGGTAGGAGGCTGGGTGTGAACGTCGGTACAAGTATGTCGATCATGGTCGGCTCCAGTCCAGACTGAAAAGTTTGGCGCAAGTCAAAAAAGCACCTGACGCCGTGTGGATACCCTTTCGCTGTAGAACACGCTCACATGCGGCGCGTAGCCACCCACGAGTTCTCAGGTCAGGCCTGCGGGCCCGGAGCCACGAAGGGTGTCCATGGGCGTCGGTGCGCTGCGGCTGCGGTAATATGAAAACTGAAACGTGACGGTGGAACTGCAGGCATTCGCGGCGCCCGTTGAACCGCTGCCGCATTTGTTGCAGGAGTTTCCTTAAGCAAGCGGCACACGAGCACGGCGTGCTCGGCCGTCACCTCCCGCACGGCCGGCCAGGCACCGGCACGCAACGAAACAAAAAGCCCTCCGAGGAAATTTCGGCTCGTGAGGGAGAACCCCACCAAATATCACATCATATTAGGTGCTCTCCAATAAAAAATTTCTCGAGAGCACGTCAAAGACGTACCGTATATTTATAGAAGGTAGAGGTTTGAATATAAGAAGGCTACATCCCCTACCACACCAGCTGAACTAAAGTCAGCCACCACCGACAAAACAACATAGACACGAAAGAACCTATCCTAAGCTAAACGACAAAACCGCGTCTCGGCCGACGCTAGAAACCACCAAAGAACAACAACTCCAAAATGGCTCTCCTAGTCGACGCACCATGAAAGGAGAACATGGAGGAACTCGGTTGGCCCCGAGAAGGCATCATCTTGGAGTTGCCAGATATGACGTGCATAGCGCTGCTGCAGCCAGCCTCAGACAGCGGGGAGCACCGGAGGAAAGCACCAGGGCCATCACACCGTGCCTCCAAACATGAAACTCCCAACAGAGGAACGACGTCGAGAACGCCGCCATCGCGCCGATCCGAAGGACCTAGACTTTTGTCCAAAGACAGCAACCAAAACATGCGAGAGCGCAGGAGACACCAACACACCCCAGCGACGCCTATAATGAGGGACACGACACCCGCGGGCGCCGTCGCCGCCGACCCAACAAGTCAGGTAGGTCTTGATGGGGTTCGTAGCATAGAAAACAAAAATTTTCCTACCGCAAGACGAATAAATCCAAGATCTAATCTATGGAACACCCAAGATCTAATCTACAAGATCGAAGCAACGAGGTGGAGATGAGACTAACCCTTGAAGATTTCCAAAGCCTATGAGATCAGATCTCGTTGTTGATGTAGACGATCGTCCCCGGTGCTGCAATCCGGCAGCACTTCCGTACTCGGTCGCGCGTACGGTGTCGATGAAGCCCGTCCTCTCCCCGTTCCAGCGGGCAGCGGAGGTGTGGTAGATCCCCTCGGAATCCCAGCAGCACGACGGCGTGGTGGTGGAGGTGGAGGAGAAATTCTCGCGGGGCTTCGCCAAGCCTCGCGCGAGGAAGAAGAAGGAGGGAGAGAGGGGCGGCTAGGGCTTGGGGGGATGATGTGCTGCGCCCCAGCCCTCCCCTCCCTCTTATATAGGCGTGGGGGGCTGCCTTGGACCCCCCTCCAAGCCTTTGGGTCGGCCAAAGCAAGGGGGGAAACTTCCCCCCCAAGTTAAGCCCCTATTTTCAAGGGATTTGATCTTATCCACTTGGTACAGCCACATGGGCCTTGGGGGGCTGGTGTGCATGGCCCATGTGGGCCTATGCGACCCCTCCGGTCCATGTTGGTCGTCCAGGATAGGTGGGCCCCACTATGGTACCCTCCGGAACCTTCTAGAACCTCCGGTACAATACCGAAAAATCCTCGAACTTTTCCGGTAACCACGAAAATGACTTCCCATATATGAATCTTATTCTCCGGACCATTCCGGACCTCTCGTGATGTCCTGGATCCCATCCGAGACTCCGAACAAACTTCGTCTCCATACCATATTCCATATCTACTTATGCGACATCGAACCTTAAGCGCGTCACCCTACGGTTCGCGAACTATGCAGACATGGTCGAGACTCCTCTCCGAGCAATAACCAATAGCGGGATCTGGAGATCCATAATGGCTCCCACATATTCAACGATGACTTAGTGATCGATTGAACCATTTACATACGGTGCCAATTCCCTTTGTCTCGCGATATTTTACTTGTCCGAGGTTCGATCATCGGTATCTCCATACCTTGTTCAACCTCGTTACCGACAAGTACTCTTTACTCGTACCGTGGTATGTGATCTCTTATGAACTATTCATATGCTTGCAAGCTAATCGGATGACATTCCACCGAGAGGGCCCAGAGTATATCTATCCGTCATCAGGATGGACAAATCCCACTATTGATCCATATGCCTCAACTCACACTTTCCAAATACTTAATCCCACCTTTATTGCCACCCATTTACGCAATGGCGTTTGATGTAATCAAAGTACCCTTCCGGTGTAAGTGATTTACATGATCTCATGGTCGAAGGACTAAGGCAACTATGTATCGAAAGCTTATAGCAAATTGAACTTAATGACTTGATCTTATGCTACGCTCATTTGGGTGTGTGTCCATTATATCATTCACCTAATGACATAACCTTGTTATTAATAACATCCAATGTTCATGATCACGAAACCATGATCATCCATTAATCAACAAGCTAGTTATACAAGAGGCTTACTAGGGACTCCTTGTTGTTTACATAACACACATGTATCAATGTTTCGGTTAATACAATTATAGCATGGTATGCAAACATTATCATAAACACATAGATATATTATAATAACCATTTTATTATTGCCTCTTGGGCATATCTCCAACAGTCTCCCACTTGCACTAGAGTCAATAATCTAGTTTACATATGTAAAGATATAACACCTTGGCCTTCTGGTGCTTATCATGTTTTGCTCACGGGAGAGGTTTTAGTCAACGGATCCGACATGCTCAGAAACGTATGTATTTTGCAATTCATTTGCGTCTCAACGCATCACTCATTTTCCAAATGAGTCGGCATTAATTGTATATGCTTAGTCCTCTGGTGGAACCTTAATTCCGCGGTCTGAAATAAGTCACTAATATTGTCACACACAATATAGCTTCAAAATTCTGACACTGTCGAAACTACACCAAGTTCTCCAAGAACTCTTCGACTTAACATCCTCAGTCATTGTCAAAACAATGACATACTCTGCCTTCGTTTGTAGAATCCGTCACAATATTTAGAACTGATCTAAATCTAGCATAGACTTCTTCTAGCTCATTGTGCTACCTTATAAACAACACTTAGCCTAATTGAGATTGAAATTTTATTTTTATATGTGACCAAACTAATATTGGTGCAACACCTTACAGCGATTTGTTTGTCATTACCCCATACAAAAACTATATATATATATCCTTGATTCTTCTAAAGAACTCAGGGATATTCTTACTGTTGTCCAATGATCATTATATGAATCATTCTGGTATATGCTCGTAACAACTTAGAGCACAGGACATCTGACTTTGTACATATTATTTGTGATCTAAAATCACTCATGTGTATTTACTCATCGAGTGTCAAATACACTCAAGTCTTGTTAAACCTTCACATGAAAAGAACACCTTCTTAATTGAACTACTTCAATATCTATTCTATGTACTTAAACTTAAACTTATTATGTGTTTCTATCTATCTTCATAGATCTCGACACTAAATATGTTTCAATTCATATCCTTTCATTGATGTTAATTTTCAATGAATTTTTTTAAATCAATTATATAATTACACTATTTATAATCAACGATATGTCATCTACATAAAGTATTATAAATATGTCTCAGCGCTCCCACTTAATTTCTTGCAAATGCAAGCATCTTCATCGTTTCTGATGAAATCAAAACTCTTTGATTATTTCATCCGGTGAAGATTCCAACTCCGCGATACTCACTTCATCCAATTGAAGTTTGTATACTTATTTAGTATTCCACGGACCAGCAAAACTCTTGGTTGTATCTACTATACATCCTTCATACACACTTCTAGTAAGGAATGTATTTCTGCCATCCTACTATCATATCTCATAAAAGAAATATGTAGCGATTACTAGAATAATCCACATAGACTATAAGCATTGCCACGGAAGATCTAATCTTATCGTAGTCAACTCTTTGAACTTTGTCGTAAACAACTTTTTGATAAGTCAAGCTTCTTTAAGGATATTCCATTCAAGTCCATCTATTTTATAGATCCATTTACTTTCAAAAAGTATTCACCTATCTTGGATTTCATGGCGAATAGCCATTTTAACGGAGTCAGGGCCCATCATAACTTCTTTGTATGTAGTTGGTTTATCATTGTTCAAAAACAATCCTTTGTCCACAAATCATTTATTTGATCACAAAATAAACCACATCTACAAGATTCAATAAGTACCTTGATCTCCATGACTATAACACTTTGTAGACATGGGAGCCATGATCTTCGTAGTTGCTTCCGGAACCATTTCCGATGTTGCGCTACTCTGATCATCAAGCTCAGGTTCATAAACCTTATCAAGTTCCATTGTCCTCCCACTCAAATACTTCGCTAGAAACAATTTCTTTGGAATAAGTAAGAAACATCGACAAACACTTCTGTCTTTGACTTTATAGTGGAAAGAATTCCCAATCAATTTCATGGGATAATCAACAAAGACATTTATCCGATTTTGGTTGTAAACTCATTTACTTATGCTATGCATACCAAAATTTATGAAAGGACTATTTAGGGTTTATACCCATGCCATAACTCGTATGGTGTCATTTCAATGGATCATGATGATGCTCTATTCATTGTAAAAGCGATAGTCTCTAAAGCATAATCCACAAAAAATATAATGGCATCATTTTATATTATCTCATCATTAATCCAACAAGGTTTGGATACGTCTCTTGGATACTCTGTCATCATTATGATACTCCAAGAAACGTGAGGTTGTAGAACAATTTCATAACTCTCTTAGATGTTCGCTAAAACTCGTAATTCAAATATTTCCACCATGATCCAATCACAGATATTTGACTTTTCTATTACGATGATTTTCACTTCATGCTGAAATTTATTTGAATCCATTCAAAAGTTTCAAACTTCTTCCTTATCGAATATATCCACATATATATACTCAATTCATTGTTAGAAGTTTTCATGAAGTAGAAGAATCTCCCGCACACAACTATGCCCAGTGAACCATATACATCACTATGTATGTTTCCACTAAGTTAGTTGCCCGTTCAACTCTTGGCTTATGAACGATATTTAAGTCATTCTCTTTTAGAAGAGATTTGCAAGCGCCAAACGATTCCAAGTCGAATGACTCCAAAAATCCATTCAAATGGAGTTCCTTCATGCGTTCCTTTCTAACATGACCTAAATGGCGGTTCCACTAATGAGTGGAATTCACATTATTTGCCTTATGGCATTTTAGCGTCAGTGTTATGTATGTGTGCTTCACCATAAAGATTTATAATAACTTATCCATCGTACATGGAATGTTGTTACAATTTGAACAACTCATTGTTTTCATTTAACCAGAACAAGAATAACAATTATAAAGTTCTTTATTATAAATCTGAATGGCTAGACAAAATGCCAACGACGAACATAATAACACTTTATTTTTGTTCCAGACGTGCATTCCTATCACATTCCTTTTCAGTCAATTAGGCCAATGTATTCTTGTATTGCGTTGTTTTGTATGACACCTCATACCAACCAATATGGTACTAATACCCAAGAATTCCATTTTGTGACCAAACAAGGAATACATTCATAACATGTATATCATCTATATACACCCGAGCTAGACTTTCTAGTCTTTTCTTTCTTTCACGCCAAAATATCTTTTGTAGTTTCTCTTTTAGTTTTCCTCATTCTCAGAAAACACTTCACTTTTAATGACTTCTAAGTCCATTGGTCAAATACCAATAACCTTGAGGTTCTTACTTTGAAGTTGATCACATATGACAAGTGTTCCAGATTTCACTATTAGTAACTTTGTAATATGATGAACAATTTCACTCATAATTTTATCCATCATATCATGACGACTTTCCGAGACCATGTCTGTACATGCTAGGCTCGTAAAGTTTAACCTCAGTATTCGCATGTGCAAATCTGGCTTGTACCCGTTGTATGCACACGTAGAATCTATCACACCCGATCATCACGTGATGCTTCGAAACGACGAGTCTTAGCAACGGTGCATACTAAGGACGATTACTTCATGGATATGCGAATATCGTTAGTGCCCAACTAGTTGGAGGATTGGGACGCCCGGGCATCTTCAACCTTCGTACATTCCCATAAAACTTATGAGTTTATGTAGTCTCACTAGATTATATTCTATCATCTTGCAATAAGGTCTTAGATATCACATATATCTCATACCTTGCTTATTTCTGAAAACAAAATTTCCAGCTCCTTACTTTTCAAACAGATTTGAACTTCAAGTTTCACGGAGGCAAGATGATTGTAGGTACTAATTGAAACCATTGTTCTTTGAATCATTAATGAGAAGTTTACTAAAAGTTTGCAATAGGACTTAATCATTTCTTGATTCTTTAACAATACGGTACCAGCCCGTAGAGTTACTTGTCAGACTTAACAGTATTTCTATCTCAATTACAAGACTAGCGCATGGTAGATAACGGATGCCAATTCTACAAATTTAATTCAAAATACTATTCAGACTATGTTCATGATAATATGAGTTCATTTTTAATTCTTAAATTAACTAGGTGAACTCCCACTCAAAACAACATCCCTCGCATTGTCTTAGTGATTACACGAACCAAATCCACTACACCAAGTCCGATCATCACGAGAAAAGATGTAGCTTCAAAGGCGAACACTCAAAGTGTTCATCACATCATTCATATGACTCATGCTCTACCTTTCGGTATCCCGTGTTCCGAGACCATGTCTGTACATGCTAGGCTCGTCAAGGCAACCTTAGTATCCGCGTGTGCAAATCGGCTTGCACCCGTTGTATGCACATGTAGAGTCTATCACACCCGATCATCACGAGATGCTTCGAAACGACAAGTCTTAGCAACGGTGCATACTAAGGATGAACACTTTATTATCTTGATATTTAGTGAGAGGGATCATCTTATAATGCTACCGTCGCGATCTAAGCAATATAAGATGCATAAAGGATTAACATC
The DNA here is from genome assembly GCF_022539505.1 of Lolium rigidum. NCBI lineage: Eukaryota > Viridiplantae > Streptophyta > Magnoliopsida > Poales > Poaceae > Lolium > Lolium rigidum. The sequence continues at coordinate 241,355,872 of NC_061512.1, read as the reverse complement.
ACATGCAATTCATAATATGTGATATGATATGGCCTTTCTTCTTGTGCTTTTTATCTCCATCTCCAAGCACATTATCATGATCTCCATCATCACCAGCATTGCACCAAGGTCCGTGGCGCCGCTTCATGGTTGTCCATCACTTATAGCTACTATAACAACTAATTGAAATAACGCTATTACATGATGAATAGACACGCAGGTCTTAACAAATTTAAAGACAACCATTAGGCTCCTGCCGGTTGCCATAATACAATAATGAACATCTCATACATCAAATATAATCATCATCACATCATGGTCATATCACATCACCAAACCCTGCAAAAACAAGTTAGACGCCTCTAATTTGGTTTGCATATTTTACGTGGTTTAGGGTTTTCGAGTAAGATCCAATCTACCTACGAACATGAACCACAACGGTGATACTAGTGTTGACAATAGGAAGTGTAAATTGGAATCTTCACTATGGTGGGAGAGACAGGACACCCGCAAAGCCACTTATGCAATACAAGTTGCATGTCAAGCGTGGAGCAAGTCTCATGAGACGCGGTCATGTAAAGTTAGCCCGGGCCGCTTCATCCCACCATCCCGCAAGATGCAAAGTACACAAACTAAAGCAAAAAAAGCATCAACGCCCACAAAACCATTGTGTTCTACTCGTGCAACAGATCTATGCATAGACATGGCTCTGATACCACTGATGGGGTTCGTAGCATAGAAAACAAAAAATTTCCTACCGCAAGACGAATAAATCCAAGATCTAATCTATGGAACACCCAAGATCTAATCTACAAGATCGAAGCAACGAGGTGGAGATGAGACTAACCCTTGAAGATTTCCAAAGCCTATGAGATCAGATCTCGTTGTTGATGTAGACGATCGTCCCCGGTGCTGCAATCCGGCGAGCACTTCCGTACTCGGTCGCGCGTACGGTGTCGATGAAGCCCGTCCTCTCCCCGTTCCAGCGGGCAGCGGAGGTGTGGTAGATCCCCTCGGAATCCCGAGCAGCACGACGGCGTGGTGGTGGAGGTGGAGGAGAAATTCTCGCGAGGGCTTCGCCAAGCCTGCGCGCAGGAAGAAGAAGGAGGGAGAGAGGGGCGGCTAGGGCTTGGGGGGATGATGTGCTGCGCCCCAGCCCTCCCCTCCCTCTTATATAGGCGTGGGGGGGCTGCCTTGGACCCCCCTCCAAGCCTTTGGGTCGGCCAAAGCAAGGGGGGAAACTTCCCCCCCAAGTTAAGCCCCTATTTTCAAGGGATTTGATCTTATCCACTTGGTACAGCCACATGGGCCTTGGGGGCTGGTGTGCATGGCCCATGTGGGCCTATGCGACCCCTCCGGTCCATGTTGGTCGTCCGGGATAGGTGGGCCCCACTATGGTACCCTCCGGAACCTTCTAGAACCTCCGGTACAATACCGAAAAATCCTGAACTTTTCCGGTAACCCTGAAAATGACTTCCCATATATGAATCTTATTCTCCGGACCATTCCGGACCTCCTCGTGATGTCCTGGATCCCATCCGAGACTCCGAACAAACTTCGTCTCCATACCATATTCCATATCTACTTATGCGACATCGAACCTTAAGCGCGTCACCCTACGGTTCGCGAACTATGCAGACATGGTCGAGACTCCTCTCCGAGCAATAACCAATAGCGGGATCTGGAGATCCATAATGGCTCCCACATATTCAACGATGACTTAGTGATCGATTGAACCATTTACATACGGTGCCAATTCCCTTTGTCTCGCGATATTTTACTTGTCCGAGGTTCGATCATCGGTATCTCCATACCTTGTTCAACCTCGTTACCGACAAGTACTCTTTACTCGTACCGTGGTATGTGATCTCTTATGAACTATTCATATGCTTGCAAGCTAATCAGATGACATTCCACCGAGAGGGCCCAGAGTATATCTATCCGTCATCAGGATGGACAAATCCCACTATTGATCCATATGCCTCAACTCACACTTTCCAAATACTTAATCCCACCTTTATTGCCACCCATTTACGCAATGGCGTTTGATGTAATCAAAGTACCCTTCCGGTGTAAGTGATTTACATGATCTCATGGTCGAAGGACTAAGGCAACTATGTATCGAAAGCTTATAGCAAATTGAACTTAATGACTTGATCTTATGCTACGCTCATTTGGGTGTGTGTCCATTATATCATTCACCTAATGACATAACCTTGTTATTAATAACATCCAATGTTCATGATCACGAAACCATGATCATCCATTAATCAACAAGCTAGTTATACAAGAGGCTTACTAGGGACTCCTTGTTGTTTACATAACACACATGTATCAATGTTTCGGTTAATACAATTATAGCATGGTATGCAAACATTATCATAAACACATAGATATATTATAATAACCATTTTATTATTGCCTCTTGGGCATATCTCCAACAGGTCTTTCGACCGTATTTTCGCTCGACTCCGCGCCTCCGAGCTTTGGTGCCATCCTGTCCCTGGAGAAACACAACGCCGCCACCGCAGCTCCTCGACATCATCGTTGCAAAAATGTGTGGTCTCCGGCACGACGACATGAACCACCAGCTCCAGCCTCCACAAGAACAATGCAATCACCGCTCGTCCTCAACACGGAGGCAGACAGTCGACGCACCAAGGCACTCCGCCCTGGCCAGGCGTCCTCCGCGCCACCACCCCCAAGACAGGAGCTTGCACCTCCGCATCCCGGCCACCCCGCCGCGCCACGCCGACACCACCGGGGAACCAGGCGCTTGTCCCCAGCACAGGAGCTGTGGTCGATGCACCAGGGCACTCCACCCTGGCCACGCATCCTCCGCACCGCCTCCCCTGAGATGGGAACCAGCACCGCTGCCACTCGGCCACCACGTCGCGCCCTTCCTCTCCCCTCCTTGCTGCCTGCCAGGTTGAGGACCAAAGCTCATCCTCGGACTCCGCCGTGTGTCGGCGACGACCTCCGAGAACCACACCGCAGACTGCTCCACTCCACCACCTCGTAGCCCCGGTGACGTCCCGCCTCCGCGCGAAGGGGGCCCATCGGGGGTGCGCCTCCACCACCACCCGTCGCCTTTGACGGCCAGGCGAGGTCGCCACCACCAGCATCAGCGACGACAGCGACCGGGGAAGGGAGATCTGGCTCCGCCGCTCGCTTTTAGGGTCAGGCCTCCGGAGTCGCTTGCGCGAGCGGCCCGGGAGGAGAGGGGCAATAATGTGCCCTCCAATACTTTTTTCTAACAATCAATGCCACATGTATTCATAGTAACAAATAGTACATGGTAGAGATACATGAGCTAACTCCAGCAATTACAAAATAAAGTCAAAAAGATACTAACAAATCTTCGAGGTCTTCAAATTCTTTCTTCCTCCAAAACATAATCTTGCACTGTTCTGAAGGGAGTCAAATATAGATAACCATAGACCTGTAAATATCGACGAAGGTTCTCCCATAATTTTAATTTGAGCCGCAATGCCAAGGCTGCGTGCACGCGCGCAACCATTAGTCAGTCATTTAACATCGGCAAGAATACCAACACCAATATGTGCTCTGCAATACTTGATGTATCTAGATGTATTATAGTTATACATATGTTCGTATCTAGAAGATATATATTTTAGAATTGAGAGAGTATGAAAACGTTCTATATTGAAGTAGATACTATAGCGGTTTATTAGTCTTACTTTGACCAATATACTATAAATTACGAAACAAACAGTTCTACCATTAGAAAACATAACATGTAAAATTTTAGTTATATTTTTTATAATATAAACCTAATATTTTGTTAGTTAAATTGATAACCTAGAACTAATAATTAATAAGCTACTTCCTCGGTTCCTAAAAAGGTTCTCTAATTTTATGAAGATATGAATATAAATAGACATGTTTTAGCTACAGATTCATTCAATCTAAAAAAAATTATGAAACGTTTTTAGAAATGGAGGGAGTAATATGGAGGGAGCAACATGAATGAGCAAGCTTAAGTACGTGGTACGCGCCTAGGCGTGCGTGATACCACCCGTACCTAGGCCAGACCAAAAGCTGAATCACGTACGGGGCGCCGTTTGCATGCGACGTGTGCAAACCGCGTCTTTTACAACAACAAGAAAGAAGGAAACCGTGTTCGATCGAATCCAAGAGTAGAGGTGTATTCTTCTTTGGATGTGTCTATGTTTCAGTTGACTGAGATTTTATTAAGTTTCAGTCAACTTAAAAAAATGTAACTGCAGTTTAAAGAAAAATACACCTCGGTTTAGTTGTACATTTCTAGCAGAAAAGTACAATTACACTTTTTAACAGAAAAGTGCAACTCAAGTATATTTGTTAAGTGACTTAGATTAAGAAAATCTGGGTTGACAGACATGGCAAAACTGTTCTTCTTTTTATTATTGATATATTTTCATTTCTTCTGAGAAAAAAAGGAGCACGTCGGTCGGCCGAGGGGCCAACTCCATTTCTCGCCTCCAGACTCTAGTCGTCTTCCACTGATCTCTCTGGTCTGCTCCAGGTCCTCTCCACGCGGCCCCTTGGCTGGCTAGCTGGAAGGGAGAATCCGAGGAACCTCCGCTCGACCGGAGCCCCGGCCCTGGCGTCGGCGCCATCGGCATCGGCCGCCCGGACGCGTGCTGCTTCAGTTACATACATCGATCTACCGGAGGAGAGGCAGGTCGGGATCGGCGCCCCATATCTTCAGAGGTACGTGCGTGCCAGCATGCGTCTATCAGCCTTCATCCCGGCTGGTCGCCCAGCTCGAATGTGCACTACGCAGAGTTCGAGTTCGGTCCCCGCGCGCATCAGTACTCTTCTTCTCTATTTATTCGTTATATAGGGTTATAGTAATGGTGACGTGTCCGTACGTGATCGGCGCGCCGTCGACCCTGTTTTCTAACTTATAAACTCTTCTCTTCTTATTGAACTAACCTCTTGTATTTCAGCAGCTAGATCTGTTTATATTTGGGGTTTCCAGATCTATGCCGTGTTTACGATCTATGCCGTGTTCACGGTCTTATTGATCTAAACTCTTCTCTCTTCTTCTCTTCTTATTTTAATTGTTAGATGAAGAGCCGAGTTCACGATCTCTTGACTCAGTGGATTAGTTACAATAGGAACAAGGGTTGATTTTTTTATCAATTATGGGCGATGCTTGAGATGTTTTAAACTATGTACTCGTAAATTCTTAATAAAAGACCGTGTGCATCATCATGATGCAGAAGCCGGAGTTTTTATCCCCATTTTGAAAAAAAAACTAGTATCATGCATATGCTATTAGTTTATGATAAAACTCCTATAATAAATAATATCATTAGGTAGTATGAAGTTTCATCATATAAATATTTAATCTGAACGCAAATTTGTGTATCTGATGTATTTTTTTTTATATGCTATGATACGAAATCATATTATGATGTCTTTCTCATGTTTCTCCTTATTAATTGACGTGCTACTCCTACATCAGATTTTAGTATCACGCATTGCATGCATACAAAAAAGTTGATGTGTGTTATCAATATCCCTTTTCTATTTATAGAAAAGACTATTTGTCTAGCAGCCAGTTATATGCCGCCATAGAAATTGTTATTGATATAATTTCCTACAACATTATAATTGATTATCTTTTAAGGTATATAACTTGTTTTAGGTGGTATGTATGTTTTGATGGAAGATTATTGGACTTTGGTGGAAATCCTTCAATGAATATTCAGCCTTATGTTGTTGCCTAAATTGCAAACACGTTTTTATTTGTAATGCTTTCCCTAGAAATGTTCATTTCACGCATCGCTTGGCCACTTTTTTTCGAAACTACTTATTGGTGTATATATTTTATAGAGTAAAATAAAAAAAATCAGGTCATTTTCAAGCCACCATGTTAATCTACATCATCAAGATTATTTCTTACTGTTGGATCCGTAATTTAGGGTCAAGATTTATCTAGATTCCCTGACCAATCAAATAAAATCAAGCTGTAACGAAAGGAAAACAGTTGTAAACAAAAGGGAAACGGTTAAACCCCTACATATCACGGAAAATAGAAGCAAGAGGTAGATGTCATCTCGGCCGCCATAGCCTTGCGCCAGTGTGTCTGCAACGTCCCAGCTCAGTTCCATGGAGACACAGCTAGAAGGCACATCCCTTCCTAGGCAACAAAGGCATTCTTAAGGAGCTCCAGTGAACCACATGTCAGGCCGATATGCAGTTATTCCACTAAACCCTTAAGTACATCTACTACTCTATTGTACCTTGTTTTTCAAGCTTAATTGAACACCAGTTAGTTCATATAGTAATCCGGCCAGACGTATGTCTACGTGATATCCACGAGTACCATTTGCGGTAGGAAATCATTGATAGATCCGGACATGAAGACATAATTTGTGATATCCCGATACTTTGATTATGTTTTTTTTTTTCGTTGTGGTGTGAGCTGGGGCAAGCCACAAGTCACTCAAGACCATGAAGTAGACAGGAAGATAATTATGTCCCAACTCCCAAGCGGTATTTAGTCTTTCACTAAATATCTCCTAACCTCTTTGTACTTGGAGGGATCTCCACAATTAGGAAATAAAACAATGTCTAGAGGAACTAGAACACTAGTGATATAGTAGAAGCGGAACTTGGTGTGACAATTCCAGAAATTCATTCCAGATCGAAATCTGGTCGTTGGAGTGCACCACTGCGACTCCAACCACTGATCTATGCCCACGTTGTTGGATCACCACAATTAGATATCATGGTTTTGTACTCTAAACTCTTATCCTCTCCCGCTACAGTAACGAGCGAGGGACCTTTTTTTTAACCTATCTGTACTTTCTCAGACCTCGATATTTCGATACAGCGGTTATCAGTAGATATAGAAATAATTTCTTCTAGAGAAATTGCAAAACTGTTTATTCTAAGCACCTTGTTGTTCTCAGTCCATCGCTAAATGCGAATTGTTGTTCTCAGTCCATCGCTGTAGCATGCTAATTTCGAAAACCAAGCCATAAAGTATTATCCACATGTAGCTCCAAGTTAGAGACGAGATAAAATTCTTCTCTAAAACTGAGATGAGATGTTCTGATTAGAAGAGTAGTAAATAGAAATGTATGTTAACGTTACTTGGTGCAACCTCGTCACAAATACGTTTGATATATACATTGTAACCTCTTCACAAGCGAGAATGTAGAAGTCTCAATTGGAGAGTGGTTCATATAAGAAAAGGTAAATGAAAATAGGTAAACTTAATACTATCTCCTTTATTTTCACATTGATGATCCATATAAAAACATTATTAATAAAATAATAATATATATGGTTAAATATTTCACGTAAAATATTAATTGTTGAATTTTTATTTTATTACTTCGTCTGGTTTAAAATAACTGCCAAAAATATATGTATCTAGACATGTTTTAGTGTGTAGATACATCCATTTTTAGGAAATTATTTTAAACCAGATGGAGTAACAATTTTCCAAAAACCCTATTTATTGTAGAATAGACGCAGCAAATAGGAAGACAGAAGGTATGTATAAGATAAAAGTAAATATGTTAGCATTTAATTGGCATGCATGTTGACGATGTGAATTGTTTTGTTATAGTACCATCGCCAATCAAAATTCTAGTGCATCCCATCTAAAAGGAGAATAGTGTCTTTAGTTATAAGCACTTGCAGTGGCGTAGCTATGTAGCCGCCAGGAGGGGCCGCCGCCCCCCCAGCCCAAGAAAAATTTGCCTAATATCCCTTCATATTTGACAGTTTTTGGCTAAAAATAGTCTATATTTGGCCCATTTGCCCCCCCAACAGTGGCCCAAAGTGTCTCCCTGGCCCATTTGCCCCCCCAAATTTTGGCCCAAGCTCCGCCACTGAGCACTTGGACAAAAAAATGTAAAGTTTTGTGTCTATTTACCGAAGGTATTTTATCTAAATTTATGTTTTCATGATATAACATACCATGTCTATTGTATGTTCAAAGGCAAAGAATGTGAACATAATAAATTATTACAACTAACCATTAACAGGGTAGAATCTACTTTATGTATGGTTCTATATGTACAAACCGACTATTGTTATGTTATTTTACGTTCATAAACATCATCAAACTTTTTTTTTCTGATGGTCTTCCTATAGACAGCAACTGAAATATCTCATAATTGCATCGGTGTAGCAACCATTAGGACGGACTTTGATTATTAATGGCCAGTAGTTTATAGATATTTGTATTCTAATATCAGTGAATCATAATATGCACTTTAACTCTACGTACTAGTGCAGTGTGGTATGCAACGTACCATCAAGATTAATATCGAGACTTATTTTGATGTATGTAATATTCCAATGTCGCACATATATCAAGATACATACATTTACGAGGATTTTTTGCAAATGAAACCATAATTATCTGTTCACAAAATGAAGATAATAATTTTATTTTAGCATATATTTGTAGTTTTCGTAGAACTGTATTATTTCATGTCACATAATATTGATATCTACCAAAAAAAGATAAACACTTTCCACAAAATAAAGATGGCGCCCTCTAATTTACAAGGGCCACCATGCTAGTTGAAATTTTTCAAGACATTACCCACTCACCCTAATCAAGGACTAGTAGCATATATATCCTCATACGTTGGTGTGTCTATCTTAGCGTCAACAATCTTCTAGAAGTATTAATTTACGTTAAGATAAATCTAAATATGGATTACATAAACCGTGTATCATTCTTCCTCATGCCTTATTGTTGGCCATACTGTAGATGTTTTTTCCCAATACCCTGGAGCCACATGCTACCTAACATTCATAAAGTAATTATCAATTTATATTAATGTAACAATGGCTAAGGCATTCTATCTCACTCTCTACTCGAACACTGGTCTACACAACTGACTGACATCAATTGATGCAGAGGCTGGGGCTGCTATGCTCCTTTATCGAAAAAACAACTGACTGACATATTATACTTGACATGATTTGTTGCTTCCGTTTTACTTTTGCGTCCCACAACATTGTTTGCTTCCTTCTTGGCTTCACCTAGTTTCCAAACATATTAAATTGGCTTCTCCTACTCACTTGTTTGTATTGCCTTGCAATGCATGTTATGTAGTACATTATTCTTTTAAGTTCTGATAATTTCAGGACACATTCACAATTAAAGAGACGGAAAAAAAAGTAATCCAAATCAGCCAGTTATGACTTATGAGCCTCCTCCAACCACCATAATACATGTTCAGAAAGAGATTTATTCTAGTAGCGTCGAAGACTGACATATATAACAACTGACCATTAATAAGCTGACTAACATATCGAAAAAACAACTGACTTTTACACCGTAATGTACTTCCTCCGCTCTAGAATATATAACAGAAAATTTGATAGTAGCTATATTTTGCCCGCAAACCCCTCGTTCAATACTTAGAAAATGGTAACAAAATCATGATTATACGAAGCACTGTGTTGATATGAATTTAATAAAGTCTATTTGATGTAACATAAACTATGTATTATTGGACTAATTATGGGTGAAAGAATGGAGTTTAACAGTCAAAGTACGCCTTATATCTTGAAACGAGCCAATGTCAATTTTATCACATTTTTCTTGCTTCTTGTCCTTAGCCAACTTGCACCAAAAATGGCTGCTAGATATCCAAGGTAGGTTTCGCTAGCTGAGAGGTGGTATATTTCTTTATTTATTGTGTTAGTTATATGGTAGATAGGTAGAATTGGACAAATAATTTGCTCCCGTGGAACAAAAAATACACGCATTGACCTGGGCCACCTGATTAGCTTGTAGATTTGTCCTTTTTTCTGCATGATTCCCATTTTGTTCTGAACCAGGTCTAAAACAATTTGTGTTGTGTCATCAATCTGTACCCTCAGCTCACACGCTTAGGAGCCCCTTAACTAGGATATGCATTCTTTTTTCGAAAAAAAACGCTTTATTACTTAAAAGTTTTGATGTAATACACCGGCCTCTGCATAGTTACGATGCAGACAGCCGTTCAACAAGGTTACAACTCAAGGTCTTAAAGAAAGGTAACGAGAAACAAAAAGTCTATCATGGTGTAGGAGCCACAGTCCTCAGACTATGCAGTCACCCATGTTGGATAATAAACTCCATAAATAGGTCGCGGTCCTCCACGCGCTGAAGCGACGACCATGAGTGGAGCGTAGGCGTAGACTGGTAAATTACCTGCATAAGAGAAGAGTTTTTTCATTAAAAACCTTGTCATTTATACATAGCCATAGCGACCAAATTACGGCGACCGCTCCCACCTTGATATGATTTTTAAACCTGACCTCTACCCCATTTAGCCAATTGGCAAAAATATTTGCAATGCCTCGAGGTGGATGTAAGCTAGATCATATCTGAATGATTGATCATATAGGTTTAGCGAACCGGCATTTGAAGAAGAGATGTTTTATTGTATCGTCTTCTTGACAGAAAACACATTTCTTACAACCATGCCAATTGCATTTTGCAAGGTTATCTTTGGTGAGGATAACACCACGACGTAGGTACCAAGCAAATACCTTCATTTTCAGCGGCATCCTCAATTTCCAAATGGTTTTATTATTATAAGCCGGTTGTATGGGTTCTAGTAACGCACCGTACATGGATTTTACCAAGAATATACCATTCTTGTTGAGTTCCCAGCGAAATATATGTTTCCCTTGAACCAGTTGGATTGAAGCTAATTTCTGTAGCAACTCGTTCCAAGAGGTTAATTGGGGACCGACTACATCACGTCTGAACGTCATATATGGTGGGGAAGTTTCCATCACTCCCTGAAGGGTAACATCCTTTTGGCGAACAATCCTGTACAAAGCTGGATATTATTCCCGAAGTGAGGTTGCACCCAACCACTTATCCTCCCAGAACCATGTCTCCGACCCATCCCTAATAAAAAAGAACCTGTATGGGAAGAAGTATTTCTTAGTTGCCATGATGCCAGCCCAAAAGTGTGAATCTCCGGGTTTCCAAGAAACCTGAGAAATCGCTTTTAAGCCTACATACTACCTCATCAGCAAGTTTTACCATACACCATCCTCAGTTAAAAACATGGCCAACCATTTACCTAGTAAGGCCTTATTCTTCAACTCTAGATCGTGAATACCAAGTCCACTTTGATCTTTAGGACGGCATACGACATTCTATTTTGTCAACCGATATTTTCTCTTCTCACTATCTCCTTGCCAAGAGAATCTTGATCAGAGATAATCTAATCTATCAAGAATTCCTTTGGATAGCTGGAAGAATGATATCATACACTACCATGTTTGTGAGTACTAAATTTATGAGTACCAATATTCCATCCAGAGATAGTAATTTTCTTTTCCAACTACTAAGTCTTTTCTGTAATCTTTCCTCAACTATTTTCCATTCAGCTATAGTTAGCCTCCGATGGTGAATCGGAATACCCTGGTAGCTTATTGGAAAGGAGCCTAAACCACATCCGAACAATTCGGCATATTGGTTTGCTTCGTCTTGGGCGTCACCGAAACAAACCAATTCACCCTTATGAAAATTAATCTTTAGACCAGACGTTAGCTCGAAAGCTGATAAAATTAATTTCAGATTTCTTGCTTTTTTCTAGGTCATGTTCTATAAAAAGAATTATTTCGTTGGCATACTGCAGAATAGATAGTCCCCCATCAACTAGATGGGGTACCACTCCTTCAATCTGGTCATCTCCCTTAGCGTGCTTAATTAAAATGGCCAGCATATCCATCACAATATTAAATAACATTGGAGATAGAGGATCGCCTTGCCTCAACCCTTTCTTCGTTTGGGAGTATTTGCCAACATCATCATTAACTTTGATGGCATCACTTCCTCCAAAGATAAAGTTGTGAATTAATGCATGTCATTCGTGAGAAAAGCCTTTCATCCAAAATGTTTGATGAAGAAATGACCATTTGACCTTATCATAGGCTTTTTCAAAGTCGATCTTTTGCGATGCATCTCATGTAATGTCACAACACCATCAATGATGTATCGACCTTGCATGAATGCAGTTTGAGTTGGACGCACCACATGATCAGCCATCAAATTCAGGCTAATAGTGTCAACTTTTGTAAAATTTTTGAAACAAACATTAAGAAGGCAGATTGGTCGAAATTGGGCTGAATACGATCAGCATGGTTAACCTTTGGGAGTAAAATGATTTCCTCGAAGTTAATACGGAACAATTCTTGTTGCCCGGCTTGAAGCTCTTCAAACAACTCTAGTAAATCCTTTCTAATGGTATCCCGGAATGTTTGAAAGAACTCGGCCGAAAAACCATCAGGTCCCGGTGCCTTGTTAAGTTCCATTTGTAAGACTGTTTTCCTTATCTCATCCTCTGTATATGGTGTGGTAAGGACATCATTCTCCTGAGGGAACACTTGTGGAATATCATCAATTATGGATTCGTCCAAACTGTTATATCTGACTCCTCAGGTGCCCCAAATAAACCCTTATAATAAGAGGTGATGTAAGAATTTAACTGCTCATGTCCCTCGATCGTAACCCCATCCTGAATGAGGGAGTGAATGTGTTTCTTTCTGTGTCTGCCATTAGCAACACTATGAAAGTATCCCATATTCGAATCTCCTTCCAAAAAGAACTAAGATTTTGATCGTTGGTACCATTTGAGTTCCTCCTCGCGTAATAAACCAGCTAACTTCGCATTATATTGATTCTTTAAATCAATTCCTGGCGTCGTGAGCTGTCTAATTTCCGTGATTACCTCTAAATCGTCAATTGACGTTGATAGGCTAAGTTTCTCCTGTTTGAGTTGTCCAGTCATATGTCGCGCCCACCCTCACAGGTATTTTTGCACAACCCGTAGCTTGCGATTCCACCTTTGGATAGGGGTGCCCACGATAAACTGCTAATCACATACATTCTTAACCATATCAGAGAAGGCCTCCCTTTGTAACCATCCAAGTTCAAATTTTAAAGGACGTTTACGCGGCGGAGATGGGATCCCGGTTGTTAAAAGTATGGGTGCATGATCCGACAAAGATTCAATCTGAGGTAGAGGCCGTACCGAGACTAATGGAATTTATGTTCCCAATCTGAGTCCATTAGTACTCTATCCAACTTCTCGTATGTTGGATCCGGAAGACTATTAGCCCAAGTGAATTTCCTCCCAATCATTGAATTTTCCTTCAGATTCAAACTGTCGATGACAGCATTGAATAAGGAAGACCAATGATTATCAAACATTCCCTTACTCTTCTCATGTGGATATCTGAGCAAGTTAAAATCCCCACCTATGATGATAGGATGCGGATTATCCTTTGCTAGATTAACCATTTCACGAAGGAAGGCAGGTTTGAGGGCATCCTGAGCAGACCCATAGACCGATACTAAACTCCAAATGAAATTATCAAACTTATTTCGAATGTGAAGCTTTATATGAAAATCACCTCCAGATTTGTCTAAAATTTCCATAGTTGAAGTTCGAACGCCTACAAGAAGGCCTCCGGATCAACCTCTAGGCGGGCGCGATACCCAATCAAAGTCTTCTCCACCAGAAAGGCGATTTAGAAAATTTGTTGAGTAGTTATAAAACTAGGATATGCATGGTGGTTGTTAGATTACATATTTCCTTTTGTATGGTATATGACATAGATCACACTAGTTTACTTCTCTTACACACTCTTAGCATTGTTAAACTTGTCTGATGCATGACTTTGGATATCAGATTCTACCACACATATGAATGAACAGAGTATATACTAACTAAGCTTATACTATCATACCCCATAGAAAATGTTATAACAAATAATGCACACAATTTAATGCAAGCCATCCATTTTGTGTGACTTGTGGCTGATATGTGCTGGTAATTTTTGTAAGGTAAGAGTTAATTAATGATCATATAGGGTTAACATTGACTTTTTTGCCTCGCCTAAACTATGAAGTAAACTACGTTGTTAGGGGAACATGATGGTACTTAAACGAGGAAGTATGTAGTGTTTGTGTACCTTATCTTCCGATTTGGGCTATATGCCAGTTTTCTTTCACTGGGACGTTGTGGTTATGTTGTTACCGGAATGTGATGCAAGTTAAGGAAAGTTGTAATCATATATGCATTATCATACATTTGCGAGATATTCGATATAAAAATATGTGTCTTAATATGTAGCCTTATGCCATGGAATTACTTATTATTTGTTGAAAATATAATCATGTTGTTTCAATCTTCCAGTTTTGGCACCATCAAGTTCCATAACAAAATAAACATTGCATTCAAATGAAGTTCATAAATGAGTTATTTTTCTTCGGAGAGGCATGTGGATATCCCCACTAAACTTATGGGTCGTGTGATCATATATGATCATGATAACGAGTGAATAATCATATATTTGACTTTGAGGAAACTATAAAAAACATATGCAGGTAAGATAGACATGTATACATGTAAAAGTTAGTAATAACATATGATGATTTTTAGGACCGGAAAAATAAATAATTAGGTTATTGTACACTGAACTCTAGCATTCCATCTGTTCGGGTTTATTGTCAAAGTGTTGTTTGACTTTCACGGAAAGAAATGTGCACCATAATGCTAACTATATATTCTTTGTGAACTTGCAGGACACGGGATAATGTTGGAATCAACAAAGGAAATCTTGTTGAAACTATGGAAGGATCAGGACATTCAGGTTATGGTACTCATCAGTCTCACGGTACAATTCTTCCTGCTATTCACCGGCAACCTCCGGCGGCGTAGAATCAGTGGGTTGCTTAGGTTCATCATTTGGCTGGCATATGTTGGGGCAGATGCAGTTGCCATCTTCTCCATTGGCCTTCTCTCCCGATACGAGGAGAAATACAAATTAAGAAGCCACTACTCATCTGGGGATCACAGTCACATGCTGCCCTTCCTCTGGGGGCCCTTTCTCCTCCTTCACCTGGGAGGCCAGGACACCATCACCGCTTTCTCCATGGAGGACAACAATCTGTGGCTGAGGCACTTGCTCAACCTCGTGGTCCAAGTCACTCTAACCTTGTATGTCTTCTGGAAGTCGTTTGACATAATGGACTTTCAGCTTCTAGCTGTTGCTCTACCCATATTCGTCGCTGGATTAATCAAGTATGGAGAGAGGACATGGGCGCTCTATAGTGGTAGCCGGGACTACCTTGGTATTCGCAAAGAGGGGGAGGAGAAACCGCTACAAGTTTTTGGAAATACTACTGGTGATATCATGGCATGTTATGCTCTTAACACGGTTGTCCGTGCAAGAGGATTGCTTGTGGGAAGGACATTGTTCCATCTGAAAGGTAATTATTTTGAAAAAGAAGTGGTGGATGGTTTTGAAGAGTATGGGAGAAGAGTTGGGCAAAGAGATCGGAAGCTCAAGATCGTTTTGATGGAGCTTCGCATGATGCACGACCTCCTCTACACAAAGGCTATGGTGTTGCACAGCATGTTGGGTCGCATATTGCGGTGTATTGCCGAGATCTCCATGGTGATCGCTCTTGTGCTCTTCGTGGCAAACTCCAAGCTACATGCCCACAACAGAGCAGATGTTGCTATTACATACACATTGCTCACTGGGGCCATATTTATGGAAGCTTATTCCGTCTCCATGGTGGTAGTATCACCGTGGACAAGGGCGCGCTCGAAAAAAGGCACATTTCTCTGTTGGTTGTCCTGCAGCGCTTCCTCATTTTTGGATGCCGTTATGCCGCGTAAGATGAGTAGTTTCTCTATGGGGCAATTTAACCTCGCCGACTGCTACATGTCTGAGAAATGCATGCCAAAGCTCATCTCCAAGGTTGTTAGTGCATTGGGTCTGGAGAAGAAATGGAGAAACCTTTGGCACATCCAGCACGTGGAGGACACAAAGATCGTTAACTATATCGAGAAGTTTTTCTTGACCGGGAAGGGATCGCATCAGCTAGAGATTCCAATGGTTTTCAAAAAGTTGCTACATATGGAATTCCACCAGGCCATTCATCGTTTACATATTTATACAGACTTGCATTTGAGCGATGAATTCTATGATGATGTCTATAATGGCCGTGGCCATCCGGAACCAAATGAGAAGGCGGTACTTGCGGCGGAATGCAGGAGGCTATCAAACTACTTCATGTACCTCATGGCGGTTCATCCTCAGATGTTGCCGGTTAACGCCGCTGCGCAAGATGTTGAAGACTACTTGGCCAAATGGGTGAGGGAAAATCGCAGTGGCACGATGAGCAAGACAGAGTTTCTGAATAAGTACGTAGAGGAAAGGGTCGCCGGGTCGTCTCCTTGTTTTTCATCACCTCCTTCTGTGGTATCATTGAGGGCGATCAAAGAGGTGTGGGTAAGGCTGCTCATTTACGCGGCTGGTAAGTGCCGTGGGGAGGAACACGCCCGGCAGCTCAGCAATGGACTGGAGCTTCTCAGCTACGTCTGGTTGCTCATGGCGCATCAAGATGTTGGGGATGTTGGGGGTATGCAGGTCAACCTCTTGGAACATAGTGGTGATTATCATGTAAGGGAAACAAGGTTTATTCCGGCGGATCAGAATTTCGTCATGCAAATGTGCATGGGGCCTCTGCACGCCTTCAAATTCCGCCACCAGTACCAGCTGCAGCCGACGCAAGAACCTCCCCGCTCATGGCCGACGCAAGAACCCATCAGAAACTTAATTTTAGTGCCTTGGAGTCCGGTTAGAGGGGCACCACAACAGCACGTAATTATGCAGTTCCTCCTCCTCTGTGCAGCTCTGACCACAGTTGCATATATATACTCCGTATTTCTGTCTATCTATCTATAGCTAGACGTGCTTAATGCTGACACCATGGACAGGGTACCGACCTGGAGAATGATGTGGTGCTGCAGATAGAGGACGAGGACGAAATGGCAAACACGGAAGCGCCGCCTGACAACAGTCAGTTTGATGAAGACGCTGAAACCTCCGAGGAAAGTTCTGACCCGCAAGCTGACATGGCGACCGAGAGGTTTGGCACTTTGGCGTGGATAGGTGGGGCCCTATCATTGATGAACCGAGGTGTCGTTCTCTGGAGCTGGGGGCATCTACTGAGCAGCCTCTCTCCGTCTCGCCTCTGGGCGGCTCTATGCAGAACACCTTCCATCGTGCCCATGACGGAGGACATGGAGATGCACAGCCGGGTATAACATCGGGATTTTTACGTCCTTAGTTAAAAAACAAATGATGTTACGATGTGACCAAATATATTTCGTTTGGTCTTGTCAAGATTATTTCAAACTAGCTGAATGCACGTGACGTTGCTATGATTTTCTTGTTTTCTTCCCTTGTCACACATGTACACGCAACGGTTGTACCTAAAAAGGTTGTTGCCATCCCTGTAGCTGAAATATCTTCTCAATACTCGAACCTTAACCACATCTAAAATTGCGCAATTTTAGCGAAATTCTAGCACATTATCTCTGCGTTTCCTCAGAACCATATTAAATAATTTTAAGATTTATTTTTGAGATCGTGGATATGTCAGATCAATTATTTATTTATTTTCAAACGGGGAGAAAGCCTTGCCCCAATCGATAGAAGAAGAGTGTTTTACAAAACCGTAAAAATTTATTTATTGCACGAATTACTCTTCCGGCATCATTTCGTCCAAATGTTTCGCTCCCGCAAGCACCAAAAGGCATGCCTCTCTTAATCTTATCGAAGACTATATGTGCAGGGGCTTGTTTGTTGTGGAAGATCCTAACATTGCGCTCGGGCTAAACTTCCCAAGAAACTAGATGATACCCCGCGCGTTGCTGCGGAAATTCAATGACAAAATATAAAGCATTTTCAATACAGTATATACAAACTGGAGAAAAGGCGTTGGGTTGTGTGTCCAATACAATTGTATCTTGGCACATTTATTTAAAATCTAGTATAAGTAGAGAGCACACAAATGGATAAAAGCAGAATAAAATGGACATGCAAAAGAATATTATTGAAACATTGATTTTATGAGGATTTACCTATACCTCTTGAAAGTGCTCACAGCTCAAAAAGGCATAAATCAAATGCTCAGCTAACGCTCAAGTGAATGTGATATTTTGAGCATTCAACAATCTGTGCATATTTTTTTGGGTGATAGGTGGCCTGCTAGCAGGCGGCTTTCATACTTGTATCATCAACCTGCATGTGAGTGGAGTTAGGGAATATAGTACATGAGAGAAAATATTTCGATTTGCCTTAGTTTATTTTTGGGCCTTCCTTGGATGCAAATGCAGTGGATCAAATTCTATCTTGGTGTAGTACACAAAATGTAGTACTTGCTACACAACATATTGTAAACCAAATAGCAGTATAGCAGCATAAGAATCTTGAGTAGCCCTTTAGTACAACAACTTGAGATTAGTCATGGCAGTGCAACTAATTGAAATTTCATACAAAATAACTGTTTATATGAACCCACAATGGTTTCTCCCTTTGCTGCACAAAAAACGTCAACCTGAAAAAGGATGTGGTGTCATTTTAGTCATCTTACCTTTGGAGCACCTCAGTCACAACGAATGGAAGAAAATGAGAGGAAAACAGAACTGAGAAAGAACCCGTGGCATACCAAACATTATCAAGCGTGACATATAAAACTTGATAATTAAGAGAATCCTACTCATAGGCATACTTTGAGGATCTTCATTATCCATCATCTACAGGCCGCAGCAGTTTAAAGTTAGCAATGAGGCATTCAAATATCAGAAAACGAAAATACATTCTGAACTGATGTCATAGTTGATCTTTTCCTACCAGTAGGACCGAATTGAATCACCTTCCAATACCCAAAACCCGTGGAAAAGTTCATCCATAATTAAAAGCAAATAAAATTCTTGTGAAAGCTACACAGAGATCTTATTATGACGAGACCGATTAGGTATGCTTCACTGACAAAACCGATTTGGTATGCTTCACTGTAATCTTCCTGAGCAAACCTAAGAATATCGAGCATTGAAGGCAATACACAGAATATGTATAGATTGAGCAAAATAATCAGGAGAAGAGTGCAAGCCTAATTGAAATTGGCGGCATAGATTACCAGGAACGGATAGAGCCCATTAATCCAGAGCACGACTTGTAAATCCCCCAAACCCAAAAGGAAGTGCCACATTAGAAATTGTAAGGCTGAGCATACATAATTAAATCAAGGTCGTGGGAATCACTTGAGGATGAGGTTCGGTATGATATTGGGCTCCTTCGCAACATCACAATCTGAATCCTTGACATGGTCATCAATGCCTCAAGATCTCCCTTAGGGGCCTAGCCTTGCAGCGGCAATGGCAGAGCATGAGTGGAGGCATCAACGTGAATTGGGAGGACGGGAATAGAGTGGCTGGGAAAGGTGAAAGACCAGAAGGATTTATGACCAATTAAAAGACTGACGAATTTGCTGAGGATGGAAGATGTGCGGGCGTGGAAGAGGAAACGATGGGTCGCCATGGAAGAAAGATTAAAATCGATCCAGATTCGTGGGTCTGGCGAGGAAGCGCTCTGGTTCGGCTCCTCGGTCCTGCCGTGTTGGTCTGGGTAGCAAAAATGTTAGGTACGCTTGGAAACAATGAGAGGAATTGGAAATTGTTAATGAGGTGACGTGGCTCGCTGTGAGATCAGGAAAATGGGGTCATCTATTAAGAAAGAGAAGATTAGCAAGGTGAGAGTTGCCATGGCCTTGCGGTTCGAAGTATAGGCTCGCGACATCATGGTCCACCACTACGAAATACCGAGACACACCCAATGCCTTGTATTGATAGCCGTCATGCCCAACCAATCCTTGGCGAGGTTCCATATACGAGGGGAGAAGCGACAATGGATGAATAGGTGATCCACGGATTATGTACATTGTTTGCAAAGAGGGCAAAGCCCACAATTTGTCCGTCCCCGCTTTTCCAACCGATCCGCCATTCAAATCCTATTTTGGTTTGCAAGCCAAGCGAAAAACTTCACCTTCGGAGGTGCCCATGCTTTTCAAACCGACTTATGCATGACCGAATGAATTGAACCCCAAAACTACACCTCATAAGCCGATTTGGCTACCTGTTACATCTATTTTTTTTTTAATTATTTTTATATGCATATTGTGAGCACATAAGCGGAGATGGTGCAGTTGTAACATGAAAGTAATTTGTACGCTCAAAAATTAACAAAGGACGACTTCACATTGGTACTTGTGTTAAGAAAGTAGCTTGATTATCTGCATTGGACAATTGCTTGTGTATTCTCCCACAGTATTGTTGCAAGTTCAGGTGACCAGATGAGTAGGCGCTAAGCAGAGCCTCCCGCATGTCACTGCTATGTGGCTGAACCGTTTCTGAATATTGGTCCAGCATCTCAATGGCCTTCGCGATGTTACCAGATCTAGCATACATATCTAGAACACAAGCTAAATGTTCTGGCGTTGGTTTGTTGGTTTGAGTCGGTGGACAGATACCATTGACTCAAAAAAGGCTCTTGCTTGTTCCGTGAGTCCAGAATGGCTGCAGTCAGTGAGCAAGCTGTAACTTCATCGGGGCAAACATCGTGGGACAAGATGGTTTCATGCAGTGCTAGTGCTTCATTTCCCATCCATTTATCTCGAGCCTGAAGAACATGGTGTTCCACGAGACCAAAGTCCTTCTGAAGAACAATATTGAATACACTGCTTGCACCCTCTACGTCTCCGCACTTGGCATACATATCCATCAAGCTGTTGGCCGCATACAAGTAGGATACATAACCAGTTTCGAATGCACAGGCATGGATCATCCTTCCAGTGGCCAGAGATGGCGCGGCAGCACAAGCATGAAGCACAGCCCCCAAAGTGAAGTCGTCAGGTTGGATTTCCTTCTCTGTCCGCATACAAGTAGGATACATAACCAATTTCGAATGCACAGGCATGGTTCATCCTTCCAGTGGCCAGAGATGGCCTTCCAGCACAAGCATGAAGCACAGCCCCCAAAGTGAAGTCGTCAGGTTGGATTTCCTTCTCTGTCCATATCTTGACCAACAGTGCAGCGATGCATAGTACTTCTCATTTCGTCATCCAACAGGTGAATGATATCACGTTCTATTGAATTAAGTTCTTGACCACCTGATACGAACACCTTAATAGCACCCATCACTTGGATCCAGCTACAGCCAGGAGACTTCTTAACACCATGCTCTGACATGGTTCTTCTCACCCGCTCCGCTTCCGTCCACTGCCCAATGGCGCACAACAAGTTAGACAACATGACATAGCCAGCATCCTTTGCAGGCTCCATAGACACCATGCTGCTCCCCACGCTCCTTCCGATTCTGACATCGAGGTTGCCTGATGAGTAGGCACTAAGCAGAGCCTCGCGCATGTCACTGATATGTGGCTGAACCGTATCTGAATATTGGTCCAGCATCTCAATGGCCTTTTTTATGTTCCCTGATCTAGCATACATGTCCAGAACAGAAGCTAAATGTTCCGGTGATGGCTTCAGTCGATGGACAGACACCATTGACTCAAAGAAAGCTCTGCCTTGATCTAGGAGTCCACAGTGGCTGCAGGCGGTGAGCAAGCCTGCAAATGTAACTTCGTCGGGGCAGACATCGTGGGACAACATGGTTTCATACATTGCCAGTGCTTCATTTGCCCATCCATTTATCGCGAACCCGAACAACATGGTGTTCCACGAGACCAAGTCCTTCTGTAGAACATGATTGAATATATTGCTTGCACCCTCCACATCTCCGCACTTGGCATACATGTCCATCAAGCTGTTGGTCACGTACAAGTAGGACGCAAAACCCCTCTGGAATGCACAGGCATGGATCATCCTTCCACCGGCCAGAGATGCTGCAGTAGCGCAAGCATGAAGCACAGCCCCCAAAGTGAAGTCGTCAGGCTGGGTATCCTTCTGTGTCAACATCTTGACAAATAGTGCGAGGGCCTCGTCTGTGTGGCCACTCCTCGCAAAACCTCCAATCATCGCTGTCCACGAGATGATATTTGTCTCAGGAGCACGTTGAAACAGAGCAGCCGCTTTTTCAATGTGGCCAAGCCTCGTGTATGCGTCGATCAACGAATTCCATGACACCACGGTCCTATCCTCCATAGACTCGAAGATCTTCACGGCATGATCTAGCAAGCTGAACTTGCTGTAGAACGAAATAAGCGAGTTACTGACCTCGGGGACGGCATTCCAGCCACTCTGCACCGCAATCTTGTGGACTGCAAAGCCAGTAGATGGGTAGGGGAGCTCCGTGCAAGCGTCGATCAGAATGCAGAGTGTAGCATCGTCACAAGAGATCCCTGACACCCGCATCTTGTTGAACACAAGAAAACACTGCTTGGCATTGCTGCTGCGAGAATATCCGGTAAGTAGCGTGTTCCAGGCAACGCTGCTTGCAGCAGGCATTTCGTCGAACAACTCCTGTGCGAGCTTAATGCGGCCAGAGGCGACGTAGGCGTTCAGGAGGGAGCACCAGGACAGCGCGTTGCGCTCGGGCATCTCCCGGAAGGCGCGCGCCGCGTCGTCCGCGCGGGCGCACCTGGCGTACATGGCGACGAGCGCGTTGCCGACGGGGAGCAGCGCGCGGATGCCGAGGCGGAGAACGCGGGCGTGGAGCTGCGCGCCGGCGACGGAACAGCGGAGGGCCGAGGCCGCGGAGAGCGCGGCGGTGAGGGTGAACGCGTCCGGCGCGCCGCGCATGCCGGCGAAGAACGCGAGGGCGGCGCGCGGCTGGCCGGCGCGGGCGTAGGCGGTGAGCATGGCGTTCCAGGCGACGGCGTCGCGGCGAGGCATCGCGTCGAACACAGCGCGCGCCGCGGCGGCGTCTCCGGCGCGGCCGTGGGAGGCGATCCTGGAGGTGGCGGCGGACAGGCCGGCGAAGGTGGAAGGGGCTCCATGCTCTGCCATGCGTGCGGCGGCGCGACCAGCTTGTGGGTTCAGGCTCATCAAATGGGATAGGCGAAGCCGCGAAAGAATCTGCGGCTCGCTGGTGCTGAAATGGAATCGCAACGAATTTTTGTTCTCATTTTGCTATTTTCGATAAAGGGAATTATACTACTCCGTATATTAATATCATAATTACATTTAGCCTATGCAACAACGCAACACCCAAAAAGAAAAAGAAAAACTAAGAAATAAAAGACTAGCTACAGTATCTCAGGTCTAACAACAGTAGTACATCCACCACCAAGACTGATACAGACTCTCCAACGTGCAGCGTAAACAACAAGAGGTGGCAGAAAAGGGCACAAAATCCATCTAGGGTTTCGTTCTCCTCGCTGGGGATATTGCTGGTCCGCTCCGCCTCCGGTGGCCTTGCGGCCTTGGACGTGAAGTTCAAGTATAAATCATGTTTCAGCGCGTCCCGACTTGTGATGTGGGGAATCCATCCCTGCATTCACCCAAGCCCCTCGCCCTCACTCATATTCTTGGATTTTCGGCTATAGCCGTGAGGAAGCCAGAACCAACCTAGAAGGAAGGTAAAGGTGCATGTGCTATAGAGAAGCGAACACCCGCAAGCATTACTAATTCAAAGTCGGTTTTCATGTTTGTTGGTGTGGTTTCATGTCAGTCTCTTCCGATCTACAGTTTTATCATTGGCGATGGTTGCTGCTCTGGTGCGCTAGTTCTTTGGGACCTTAGCACGATGATTTCATGTTTGTCTACTACAACAAACTCTACTACGACAAGCTTTGCCTGACTCCGGCGATGGATGGGCGAGGACAGCGGCGCGCCTTCGGCTCGTGCTAGTGTCTGTAGTCGTCACTAGGTGGTCCGAGTACCAATTTGTACCTTTTTTTACTTTTTGGGCTATTTGTACTACTATTGATGATTTGATCGGTGGATTCCTCGTAAAAAAAATTACAAAATCTTCAAAAACGAAGCCTTCAAGAAGAAAACAGTGCTCCAGCATCGTCGTCGCCCGACCAAAGATCTTAGATTTTCACCCTAAAGATAGTCTCCGCTCTCAAAACAATGTTTGCAACAAGGTCACAATCAGTTAAGGTCAGACATTGGGTTTTCACCCTGAAAGATAGGACTCTAAACTTCACTTGTGCTATCGCCCCCACCTTCATACCACTGATGTGAAGCCGGAACACCAAGCAAATCCCTCAACAACGCGGAGACTTGAACCTTCTTTAGCTAGTCCTCCCATCCTATCTTCATGATATTCTCTTCTTCTGACTTCGCCATGGATCCAAAGTTCACCTAATATCAACACGCCGCTCCCTCCAGAACCAAGCGGTCTGAATAAAAGCATCCCTCCGGACGGTCGGAATAAAAGCATGGTCAAAATGGGGAGAATTTCACTTCCCGGCCTCTGCACCAACTGGAGATGCACACAACCATTAAACATGAGTACTAAGATTTTTAGTCTTTGTAAAAATTAAAGCAGAGTCATCAAGATAAATTGCATGAGTACTAGGTCTAGCTTGGGCCTCAAGTATAAATAGGAACCTAAATTCGCGTTCACATGAATTTGAACTGAGGTGCTGGGTTCTCATTTTGCTTCACATCCAGTCACACATATCTAAATTAGCTTCACCTTCCGGAACAAACGTCACCTTTCGTATTTTGAGTTTCTAACTTGTTACTGTTGAGATAAATTTCTAGGTGCAATCAAGAACTGAGAAATGAGAAATGCAGTGATACAAATGCTCTTGCCATGACACAACAATGGCTTCATCAGATATGCTCAATGATAGTCGGTACTATGAAGATGGGACACACAAAGTTGAGATAGAAAGAATTAAGAATTTCACTCACAATAACATGATCTAACAATCGACAAGAGAAATCTTAATTAATATATAACCACTATTATGTTTCAGTATCGGTACACAAGCACATATGGATGACAAATATTCACACAACTCATACATACAAGAGCAAACCAGTGACATATGTCGTTAACATTTTCTATCGTCGTATAGCTTTGCTTTATCCTCATACCGCTATTCGGTACGAGATAGCACGAGACGACGCATCATGCTAGCACGAGACGACGCATCATGCAGATATCAGGCCATCGGGAAGAGCGAGGCCCTCCTCTGCACCTTCAGACAAAAATTTCCGGCACGCGTAAAAGATCGCCGAGTGGAACCCCACTGGGTTATCTATGAACACGAAGTGTCCTCCCTGCATGTCCATTGAGTATCTATCGTCAGTACCAAATTGCTAGCTCTTATTGTATAGACTACCAGAGAGGAATACTGACCTGTGGGACTCTGATGATTTCACAAGGAACTTTCATGTTCTCGCGTGCTTGCTGTGCACCTTCATAATTCATCCAATCATCATGGCCATATATGAAAGTAGTTGGCACTTTCCAATCGGATGCACTGTTGCAAGTTACGGGACAGTGAGAAAACATCAGAGATATATTCACTGCTTCACGCAGCGTAAAATCAGTGGCGTCTGTGTGTTTGTCGGTAAGCTACTGCATCAACAAGATTATAACCTCATATCTATTACAAATATGGATGAACACTCATTGTATAGTTCATTAGTTATCCACTAATACTCTGTTGAAGTCAGAGTGGAAGTTTGACATGGAACTCTTCCACAAAAAGATTGTATCAAGTAGTTTCCCAATAGGGATGGTTTGTGTGCAGACAAAGAGAGATGTGATGCAATGGAGTAAAACTAGTGCCTAGAACTAAAAATCATGTGAAGAATATTTTCAACTTTCTAAGCCATAATCAGGTAAAAGAGCGGATCTGGGATCAATGATATTACAAAACTGATATCAGAACATATGAGAGAATTGCAGTCAAATGTTCAACTATTCGGTATGGATCACCCATGCTAGAATTGCATCATGTTCAAGCTAACCATATGTATGTCTGAACTTAAGAAATAAGTTAAAGATAAAAAGAGATTATCAACTGTGCCGTGGAAGAACATGAGTTAAAAATCTTAGCCTGTCTGCACAGACTTGGACGCCAACAATCAATGAAAACGAATTTTGCTAAGCTAGTTGAGCCCACACATCCATTTTTCACCTTTTTAATGCAATTGTTTTTGGCAATTGGGTGCAGGTGTAGGTAGTTGCAACTGGGTGCAGGTGCAGCTAGTTACAAACTTTCATTTTCCATCATCATATCTAGAAAGTAATGAATTGTAGTTTCTCTCACTAGAAAAGAGAACCAACAGCTATAAATAAACATATACAAACTGTTATCTTATACAATTCATGATTACTGATTAATGAGAATCATACTAATGCACATGCTGTTAAGATTTAAGATGACCAGGATTTTTTTTGTAGAAACTAAGCACATAGAAAGAGAAGCTGACCTCTGCAGAAGCGGTTTCTTTGCAAAAGCCCCAAAGGAAAAAATATACTTTAAGCACAGCTCTCCACTAGCTTTTGCAGCTAAAGTGTGGTAAATATAATCTTCATACATGAAAAGCAACAATAAGGTTCAGCTGCAAGCATCATTTAAGAATACGGACTTATTACTGATATAATAATGTAACAACAAATGTTTACCTGTCAGCAAGCTGGACTCATGATCTGTTAGTAATTCACCTGTTGAATGTGAGCCAAATCTAGCTGTGGTATATTTCCGTACTAAATCTGGGCCCCAAGGACCTAATCCTCTGTTTAAGCAAAACAAACGAATGTGAGGACTCAGGACAAAAGGTATTAAGAGTATATTAGAAACAAAACAACCACCCAAATGTCTTCACTAAAAAATCACAGCAGAAATCCCAATGCTTCCACACTGAAGCAGTTCTGCACTAAAAATTGAACATCCTCATCTACTCTGCTAGAAGGAGGAAATAAAGCCCTTTCATCAATTTTATCTTATGGAAGAATGGTGTGACTACTATAAATGCCCAGTTGTAAGTTGTAACAGCCAAATTCAAAGCATATCATGGTGACGTATAAGGAAGTGCCAAAAGGAATTTGGATCTATTTATGTTAATTTGTATTAGGTCGACATCTGGGATATAAATTGGTAGTGCTTGATTTGAAAAGAATCGCAGCTTCTTTTTGGAGCATCCATTCATTTTGCGTAACAGAACCTTACTAGCAGGTTTCGCCTAATACAGTTGTCAAGGCTACCATAAATGATTGCCGTGAAACAATTCGGTTAGTTAACATGGGCATATGTTGAAGATTTATCTACTACCTACAGTATTCAAATTTAAGTACAAGTGCTATTGCTCCTAATTGTGAAGTTACTTTCTTTTTCATATTGTAGCTAAAATGAAAATACAAATAGAAGAAACCCTAGACTTACCTCACTATTCTCTGAGGAGTAAAATTGGACTCCCAAAGATGGTTCGCTAGCATGCCTTTCCATGTTGCTCGAAATTTGGTTAACCGTTCAGAGCTATGATCTGTTTCTGATGAAAAGCCAGCAGAACCAACCAAAATCAAGTGTTGCACATGTTCAGGATGCTGAAATAAAACATATAAAGTTTAGTACAATCATAGACACCGGTGGGGTAGCTTCACTTGCTAAGTGTATTATCTATATTACCTTTAAGGCATACTTTGCCGCAACGTATCCCCCGAAAGAATGGCCAAGCAATATAAAATTACTAAGGTTCTTCGCTTTGCGCCATTCCTCAAAAGAATCTATGAACCAAGCCTCAGTCTCTGTTTAAAAAGTTGGCCAAAGAACGAATGGAAACTTGTTACTCATTCTTGCAAAAAAATCACCAATAGCATAATAAAATATCTGGCAGCATTTTACGAAGTCGTGCAACAAATGAAATTTCTGTATCTAACCTTCAGTACTTTTACAGGTGAAGTCAGGTCTGCTTGATCCACCCCAACTGCAAAAGGGAAGGCAAAAGTTCAACATATGCAAAGAAAAGTAACTAAATAAAAACTTAAAGGCATGGGTTATCATCCATGCCACGTTCCTGTAACAGTAGGTAAGCAATTCATGTATCATCAGGCTAACTTTCACTATCTTTAATGGGGTGAGGTGGATATTTACCGCGAATGTCATATAGGTTGTATTCTCTTTCTAGGTTCAAAGATCACAAAAAAATAGGAAAAAGTAATAGAGAGAAAGGTAAACAAATAAGCAATTGAGTCTACTTCTTAACTAACACTCTATGGTAACATTTAAATTTTCAGATAATCTACACTACGAATTCTCTTTCTTTACCTAAATTACTAAGATGAGCAACATCAAAACCCATAGTGGTGAGCAATCACAATAAGATATGTGGCATGGCAACAAGTCATGAATCATATCCTACTGTGGGTTTTTTCTTTCTTTACATAAATACTATAATGCACAAAATTCTTCAGATCAATGTCCGTATCGGTGACTGTTGTAGCAACTGAGAAACATTGAGCACAGGAATAGTTAATTAAACTCCACATTGATAAATATAAGTCACAATGCAGTCTTTTAGTTTTCTTAAAGCTTACCCCAGCTGATCAATGGCAATCACCCGGAAACGACTTGCAAGGGCATCAAAGTTTCGAAAGAAGAAGCCCTGCGAAGCACCGTAACCATGGACCATGACAAGGGTGGGAGCATTGTCCTTGCTATCGAATGTCACCGTATTTATGAACCTAGGCTCATCGCTTGATGACCCGAACCACCTCACTTTCGAGCCAGGTGGAGCCGATCCAATGCTAACTGATTCTTGGACATACCCAGTTCTGTAAATGAAAATAGGAAGATACATCACATGCCAGAACAATGAACAGAACTCTTGTAAAACACATCAAACGAAGACCTGCTAAAAGACAGCTAGGAGCAAAACCTGGAACGTGATGCCCCATGTCAGCAACATAATGCAATTATATATCTTTGACTGAACACGTATCATTATCCATTAGGGGTCTATGGTACAGGATGGGAAAAAAAATAAGTTTTAAATGCCTCCTTGCATAAGTCAGAACAGTTGTATTGTATGGATGGCTAGATCGAGAGCAAATGGACAAAACCAAATGAACAAAATCGAACAAACGGCCATGGACTTGCATCTATACAGAATGGACAAGTGTAATCCTTCGGAAGTAGCACTATCGGACACGGCATGGATTATATTACTGCATGAACCTACCCGGCAGGGTGTCCCACAATCGAGCTGCTAAAATTAACTAAAAATCCAGGCTTTACTGATCCTAAAGTGACACACTGTTCTCTTAGATGGTTACCCCATGTATAAAGCCAGAGACTTCCAATCACAATTGGGTCTGGAATCAGCACTCAGCGACTTAGTTCTTAGTTATTACCCCTCAGCAGCTCAGCTACACAGCCATGGTCACAAACGCAGAACAGAGTACAGATAGCAAGCTGCAGCACTCAGCTGACGCTCCCAGCCAGTCATTGTGAGAGGGAATGCGCAAGTTAAAAATCCCCAAATTTGAGCTACAGCGAGGAACTCAATCTGGTCGTCACGATTGCAGACAACCGAGACAGCTAATCGGTAGGCCTAACACTCGTCGAGCCAATTCGAAAGCTAAAGTAGCAATCTTTGTGATTTCTTTCCCAAGCGGGTTCAGAGACGGGGTAAAATTAGCTGAAGCGGGGGCGAGGGAAGGTACTTGAGTACGGAGAGGAGCCGCTTCTCGGCGGCGATGATGCGGTCGGTGGAGGTGGGGATCCAGCGCAGCGCGGACGGCCACGCCCGCGCCCACCTGGACCCGGCCGGGGCCGGCACGGACGCGGACGCCGCCTCGGCCGCCGTGGCTGCCGCGGACGCCTGCCTGACCTCCTCGGCCGCTGCCATCCTAGTCGTGGTCGCGGCGGCGGCAGTGGAGGCGGCGCGGCGCATGCGAGGGATTCTGCCCGCGGCTCTGGACTCTGGTGAGGAGATTGGTAGCAGGAGTAGTTGATTCTGTTGGATTCGCGGCGAGATCGGGGAGTTCTTATTCGGAGGGCGCGCCCCGACCGCACGTTGTGGCGCTGTGCGGCGCGCGAGCCCGCCCCTACGTAATGGCTTGCGTGTGCGTGCGTGCCTATGGACTGCAGTGCAAGCAAAGCAAAGCAAATCAAAGCAATGGCCGTTGACCCTGACCGCTCCTTCGGGGAAGTCTCTCTGTGGCTTGCGCCTGTGCTGACGGCACCGGCAGCTGGGGCCACGTGTCCTCATCCTATAGTCTTAAGGGCACGAGTGGCATACACAACTAGCTTCTTCATTAAAAAAAGTTGTCAGAAGAAATATGGTGAAATTTATCTTTGCAATGAAAGCTACAACTTTAGTCTGAAAAAAGAGACAACAGATCCCACAAATATAACACTATGTATCTTTCTCTCTCCAAAAATCATGTTTTTAAACCTTAAGATCACACTTCCTAGTTTAGACCACCCGAACCTAGCTAAAGGTGTCAGGCAGTACTTCTATGGTAGTGCATTGGGCATGCCCTAAGGCATGTACCGATGTGGCTGAAATTTGCGCCGCAAATGCATCTGCGAGGACGTGACGTGTGACCTAGCTACGCCAGTGCGGTAATGCCGGCAGGGCATCTCTGAGGAGGAGGCTGTTAGGATGGCCATGGAGGCCTCAGCCCCACCACCCGCTGCCATGTCTGCCGCATCCGCTCCTCCTCCTACCCCGGTGATCACCATGGAAGCGTCGGCGCCCAACTAGCCATGAGAGATGCCTGTGTTCGTCGACCTAACCCAACAACTGGACGACAACGAGTAGAGGGCTAGGGTTTGAAGTAGTTCGAGTATCGTGACATGGGGATAACTTGTTGGGTCCACAAGATTAGCGTCCCTAGTATGGATATAGGAAAGAACCATAAAATCCATAATAAAAC
This sequence comes from Lolium rigidum, assembly GCF_022539505.1. Lineage (NCBI taxonomy): Eukaryota > Viridiplantae > Streptophyta > Magnoliopsida > Poales > Poaceae > Lolium > Lolium rigidum. The sequence continues at coordinate 241,325,227 of NC_061512.1, read as the reverse complement.
AAAACCTTGAAGCACGTGAAGCCCAGGAACCATACGTAAAAGCAAGTAAAAGCCCATTAAGTAGCCGACACTGATATAGGCTTATCCTTGTATTTGTAACGAACCCGGATTAGACTCTGAGACCCAGCATCGCATGTAAAGGCTGGGAGAGGAGCCAACGGGGAGGAGATAGATCAACTCGTAGCATAGTCGTTGTAACCATAGATCGATTCTAACAATCTGGCGACTTTGTGTTTTTTCATCAATAACATCGAACTCCCTTGTTTGTCTAATAAGGCGAAGAAATCACCAGCACACCTCTTTCCATGAAACCCAAGTCCATGATCATGAACATTGCCGAGGTCACCCCTCTTCAATTGGCGCCGTGTGTGGGTAATGGTAGAGAGAGGTGAAAGGATCGTATACCACATCTAGAGGGGAGTGAATAGGTGCTACCAAATCGGTACCCCGTGAGGCTGGCGAAGTCGGCACAAGAAGTAGGCTGAGTAGAGGCAGCAGTTGCGTGCTCAGGTGCAGCTAAATCGAAATCAATATTCATGTCTGAGGTTGGTGGAGTTGGTAGAAAGCACGGTTGGCGATAAGCTGGTACTAGTTTCATTCTTTCTATTCCAAAAGGTTTTGTGCTAGTTGCTACTGTGAAAATGTTTCGATCCAGGTCAACACAAGTTAGTGTTAGCTGAAATATATCGGAGATATGTTGTGTAGATGGCATCATTATGTTTCCCATTACTGGTACACAAGCATATAGATGCAAGTGAGTACACTTGCCCTTTTAGTTAAAAAAAATGAACTAACTTTCTGATAACAGCATCATTTTGCAAAAGTTAGTTTAATTTTTTTATATTATAAAGAGGGTAGAGGGTACCCTAATATTGGCCCACTTGGATCTCTATGCAAGCACATATAAATGACACACACACACTTCATACATACAAAACTAAAACAAGCTTGTAACATTGGTCGCTTTCTAACTTCGTGTAGCCTTGCTTATGTTCATTGGTGCGAGATGACGCCTCATGCAAATGTCAAGCCATCTGGAAGTGAGAGAGCCTCCTCCGAATCTCTGGATAGAAAATCCCGGCTCGCGTAGAAAACCGCCGACTCAAACGCCGAAGGGTTATCCATAAACGCGAAATGCCCTGCCTGCATATATAGGCATTGAGGTATACGTAGTCAGTGCCATTCTTAAAGCACCTATTAATGTCTGTATTGACAGAGTGGAAGATAACCTGTGGGACTCTTATGATTTCATAAGGAATTTTCATATCCTTGCATGCTTGTTGCGCCAATTGGTAATCCACCCAATCATCCTGTCCGTATATGAAAGTAGTCGGCACTTTCCAGTCGGGTGCACTGTTGCGAGTTATAGGGCAGTCAGAAAACATCACAAAGTTGTTCACACAGCATATATATACGGACAGTGCATCCCCCTGCCTCTAGTTTTTCATAGTTTTTTTTTATAAATAACTGAATCTACAATATAGTACCTTATGCATATTTAAAATATGTATGAACAGCTGAACACTCACTACATACTACTATCTTGGAAAGAGAAGATAGTATCACACAAATAGTGCAGTTTAGGATGGGCACTCCCACAGAAAGAATGGATCAACCAATTCAACAACAAGATCGTACAACGGAAGTAGTTCCACGGAAATTGCAGTTTGCGTGAAAGAGCACACCACAGGGGAAAGTCACAAAAACATTTGAGAAATAGAGTAAAACTAATGTATGCTTTACTTGCATCAGCTTGGTACTAAATCCTAAAACGCATGCACGGTGTCAAGAAAATTCTAAGATTTTAAAGCCATAATCTGGTAAAAGAGAAATTCCAGGATCAATGATAATGAACTGATATCAGCATACATGCAATTACGAGTCAGATGCTCAACTTTCCGTTATAGATCAGCTAGGCCAAAAATATATTCATGGTAAAAAACTAGCGGTTATTGGCAGCCATAAGCACACCTGAACTTGGCTAAGACTTCCAAGAGAAAAGGAAGTTATCAAGTATGCTAAGCAAGTTTACACCATCCTATCTTTCCTGCATGAGATTTGGAACCAGCAACCAATGAAAGCAGATATTTGTCAGCTAGTTGAGCCCGCACGCACATCTTTCACTATTTTTTTAGCGCACAATGTTTTTGCAATGGGGCGCAGACTGCAGAGGGAACTAAAATGATGAAGAGATCTAAATGAATAAAAGTAGATGCTCTCTTAATAATTGACAACAAGCATTATGCACATGCCATAAATATCACAAGGAAAACTTGGAAAAATTAAGCTTAGAGGAAGAGGAGCTGACCTCTGCAGAAGAGATTTCCTTGTAAATGGTCCCATGTAAAAAAGATATTTTTGGCACAGCTCTCCACTAGCTTTGGCAACTATGGTATGGTAAATGTAGTCTTCATATACCAGAAAGCAACAATAAGTTTCGATTACAGGTATCATTTCAGACAATGCACTTACTGGTTAAATTTAACTTCATGCTTACCTGTCAGATAGGAGGACTCTTGTTTTGTTAGTGATTCACCTGTTGGGAATGAGCCAAACCTAGCAGTGGTATATGCCCGAACTAAAGCAGGACCACAAGGGCCCAATCCTCTGTGTAAGAAAAATAAATGAACGTCAGGACAAAACATACTAATGTGTAGCTTAGAGAAGAAAACATTATTTGTTTTGAAAAAAATCACAGAAAAAATCCCATTTTATTGCATCTGAATTGGAGCAGAAATATCTACTTAAATATGAACATTCTATCCTTCTACTTTGCTAAAAGGAGAAATTAAACCTTTCATTTAAAAAAAATTATGAACCCTTACATTCCGTTTAACTGACTGAAACATGGTGATGCTATTATTAGCCCCAGTTGTGACTGCCATTTCACAGCATATATGATGCCTCCATGGATCTCTTGGTTGTGTTTTACTCTTATTAATTTTGGTTACTTTTTAGTAGAATTTGGTAGTTTTCAATTCTAAAGCAAAAACTGGTGCACCTTATTTTTGAAACTTGCATTCACGACTTTTGTTTTAGTGCTTCCCTAACAGAACCATGCTGGCGGTCCCAGTTTGCATACAAGATTTGCATGCAAATAAAAATTAGATTGCATGCACTCAATTAGGAGAAATCAATGGGTGAGAGGATGTCATAGAGGGGAGCAACTGCACGAACCTCAGTCCATTATAATTTCCGTATTTCTATATATGTTAGGTGACATGAAAATACAATTAGAGAGGCCCTAGATTTACCTCACAACTTTTTGAGCTGTAAAATTGTACTCCCAAAGATGGTGTGCTAGCTTGGCTCGAAACTTGGTTAAACTCTCGGCGGTAGGATCTGCTTCTGGTGAAAAGCCAACAGGACCGACCAAAATCAAGTGTTGCACATGTTCGGGATGCTGAAATTAAACATAGAATTTAGTGCAATTATTATAGGAACCAGTGGAGTAGCTTCACTCGTTAAATGTTACTTGCTACAAATATACCTTCAAGGCATACCGTGCAACCACATATCCTCCGAAAGAATGACCAAGCAATATAAAATTACTGAGGTTCTTTGCTTTGCGCCATTCCTCAAAAGAATCTACGAACCAGGCCTCAGTTTCTGGTTTAGTTAACCAAAAGAAAGAAAAATGGAAGCATGTCACTACGTGATATCACAAAAATATGTGGCAGGAACTAAATCACAAAAGCAAAGACAATGGAACAAATCTAGGTGGGTTTTTCTTGGTAAATTTTGTTAACAGAGTAACAAAAAAATCAGAAGAAAAGGGAGGATTACAGATGTTCCAGATTAAAATTAGATTCTATGGCATGCTCAACAATATAAATAATAGCAGCAACTAAGGATCACCAATAGCATAATGAAATATCAAACGCTATCATACAAAGTTGTACAACACATAAAGTATAGTCACTAACCTTCAGTATTTTTACAGGTGAATTTAGGTCTACTTGATCCACCCCAACTGCGAAACAAAAGACAAAAGTAAATACTATGCAACAGCAAAAGAACGCGGATAGTTAAGGGAACAACATAAATCATTGTTTGGAATGCATGGCACAACTCTGTAGCAAAGGCAAAACACTCGTCAAGCTAATTTTCATTATTTTTTTATGCAGGTGGCATTTTTCCTACTAATATCATGTACGAAAGAGTAACATGGAAAAATGTTGAATGAGGTAACTGACTCCTCCTGAGTTCTCTGGACTCCTCTTCGTAAGCCTCATTCTACGTATGATAGCATTAAATGTTAAAATAAATACTGAAGTTTGAGATCAGCGAATTGGCAATTTACGTTTATGTTTCACAGCATAAACTGCTGGAAGAGAGGGACACAAACACTGATAGTGGTCAATAATCAAAATTAGATAGGCAACATGGCAACAGATGCAATAATTATATGCCAGTATTGGTATGTAAACACAATGCACAAATATCATAATGCAGAAATATCATAATGCAGTTGTAAGAAAAATGATATGTACTAGAATCACCACATTGAGGGATATAAAAATCGCGATCCCGTCCCTTTGGCTTCCTCATAACTTACCCAAGCTGATCGATGGCAATCACCCGGAAACGCTTTGCGAGGGCATCAAAGTTGCGAAAGAAGAGCCCCTGCGAGGCACCAAAGCCATGGACCAGGACGAGGGTGGGAGCATCCTCCTTGCTGTCGAACGTGACCGTGTTGATGAACCTTGGCTCATCTCTTGACGTTCTTGGTTTTAGCCCAGGCGTCGGTGGAGCCGGGCCGATGTTGATCTGTTCCTGGACATATCCAGTTCTGCAACAGAAAACGCAGAAAGATACATTGCGCGTGAGAAGTCAGAACAGTAGAAATTCCCCGGCCGGCGGCTTCTAGTCTAGGTTGCCGAAATCCGAAGATATCTTGGATACCACTGGATTCGCCTTAGAAGAACTAGCTTGTGCTTGCGGTTGGTTTTGTAACAGTTAGTATTTGATAAATAAATAAAAGCGCGAGAAATATTCAGTCAAAGTTCAAAACAGGGCAGTCAAAATACGCCCCACGCATTTTGACGAATCGCGGCAGTCAAAATACGCCCCCCGCATTTTGACGAATCGCGACGAGCAATACTAGAGAGGCGCAGGGCGAGGAGGTTACTTGAGCGTGGAGAGGAGGCGCTTCTCGGAGGCGACGATGTGGTCGGTGGAGGTGGGCATCCAGCGCAGCGCGCGCCGCCAGCTCGACCCGGCGGGCCGCGGGGCCGACGACGACGCCGCCGCCGCCTCGGCGGGGGCGGCGGCGGTGGATGCCTCCCTCGTCCCGACGGCCGATGCCATCCTCCTGGTGACGGCGGCAGCCCGGCGCATACGCGACCTGTTCCGCTGGCTGGCTGTGGCTTCCGGTGGGCGGTGGCAGAATGGCGAGCTCTGTTCTGAGTTTTGACTGACTCTGTCGGAGCTGGCTCCGTTTTTATACGGTGTGGCAGCCGTTGTGGGCCAGCCATCGTGGGTTCCACTTTGCCCAGGCCGGAGCGCAATGCAGATTCTGGGAAGAGTCGCGTGTTTCTAGAAGGACTGGAGCGCAAGCCGCCGGGAACATGGACCTGAAGAAATTTCAGAGTCTGGTTTACTCGAGGAATACAGGTGCATCTATTGGAATCATGTTTTTTATTTTATGTCTGGTGCCTTCATTGTTCTGGTCGCCCTCTTTTGGACTATCCATTTGATTTAGGTTTGAAATTTTCCCATGGAGAATGTACCGCATAATATGATTGTAGCGGGATCTCAAGCTATGCTGTCTAAATATAAAGTATAAATCGCACGAAACAGAAAGTTGTCTGCGGAAATATGCAAGATTCAGTTGGTCACAAGAGCAAGGGGTAGATTTAACTGGTTTGAAATGGTTGCCTGTTGTTGGCTAAAAGTTGATTATGTGAGCAGCTAAATCACTGGAAAAATTGATGGTGTGGATTGATGACATGGACAAATGGATAACTTAAATGATCGGTGATGTGGGTAGATGATATGGACAAATGAATATTTGCTTTATAGGATATATAGATTCACAAAAAAATATTTATAAAGACAATGAGTTTTGCTTTTTTGCACTAGCAATCTGACATGTGGGAATTGAGATGTTCCTCCTCTCTCTGAGTGGGTCGGCAAGAGGGGAGTCATACATGTCACATCGCCAGAAAAAAAAACATATACCACTTATGCATATTTATTGTCAACGATGTAACTACCATCGATATTACGATCTATGATGGAGTCATGGAGCATAAAGCTGGTGGCTGAGCTTAGAAGGTGTTTGGTTCATGGATTTACAACATTATTTAATGTTAGTGTTAAATGGTACTCTTAAATCGTGTCTTTTAGGGTCCTCCGTGTGTAATCAAATAACTCTGTATCAGATCTTGGCCTATGCACAATATGATTCCCTTAGATATTCGGTATTATCGAAATATGATACAACCATGTATCTTCCACTCATCCGCTCTAACTTGCCCTGTGTACCCCAACTTATACCCCATGCATAACATCTCTTTGTGAAAATCCAATTGTCGATGCCCACTGCCATCCACATTGGTCTTACTTACCCTTCTCCTTTCACAACTCTTAATTACATGCCACGACTCTCTATTTTCTCGAACACACAAGCAATTCAATCCCCTTTCCTCGCTCCCTAACGTGCACGAAGTTGTGTCAATAACATCATATTGTGCCTTTTCCTCCCAGGGATCAGGCATGACTAGATGTAGGAATCAAATTAAGCTTCTGCCAAAATGGGCTTTAAACTGGGCTAAGAAGGCCCAAACCCAATAGAGCGACGAAATACACTAGACCCACTTGATGGGCTTTAAACTGGGCTAAGAAGGCCCAAACCCAATAGAGCGACGAACTACACTAGACCCACTTGATGGGCTTTAAACTGGGCTAAGAAGGCCTCCGTTACAGTTTACATATCACAGTGCCAAAAATGTCAAACAGGAAGAAGGGAAGATCTGCTTAAAAAAAAGGAAGAAGGGAAGAACCGTTTCGCTACCGACCTCGCCGCCGTTCAACGATTCTCTGCTCGCTTCTCCGCCGCCGCCGTCTCTTGTGGTACGCCCTCTGCTTGCTCCCGTTTTTTTCCCTCAAGCTCTCCTCCGATCGTAGCGCATGCCGAACCTCCGCCTGATTTGGTCCGAACTCGATCGGGGAGGGAGATTCTAGGTCTCCGCGGGGATTGGGATTGGGTGATTTGTAGGCCGATTTGCCAGCCCCTATAGTTGGATTCAGGGCGTCAGTTTTAGAATGAGGCTATTCGCTAGCCTGTTGTTTCTGAAATAGAAAGATGCTCGGATTTGAGCTCTGCGCCTCTGTATGCTCGTAGATTTTGATGTCGGAAGTTTGGCATTTTAAGCCCACTGATGGGAGTAGTCAGGAGAATGCAGGAGCGCGCAAGGAACATCTCTTCTAGCGCACTGGTTCTGGTTCCCGAGTATCAGGATCAGTGGCTGAGCCTGATCATAACGAGAATGCATTTTGCTGTGAAGTTCTGCAAGAACCAAGATTCATTGTCTGTGTCCTTTTTATGGTCCATGTTTTGGTCACATGAATGCTGGGCTTATCTGACGTAGGCATGCTAACTGATTGTATGCATTGAAGCACATCTTTATGCACGAACTGGGTAAATGTTGACCAGCCTACAGTCACATACTTACTAGTAAATGGGTTGCATAGATTGATTATTGAGCAGCTGCAGATTCATTTTATTAAAATGGATTAGTTTTCAGGAATCAAGACTTGGCTATGAGCGAGCCTATGTTTCTGATATTGCCATGTCTGCATTGTACTTACTAAGAGCATCTCCACTCGTCCCCCCGAACAGGCCCCCGGCGAGCGTTTTTTACATCCGGACGGCGTAAATCGGCCCAGTCGCGCCCCCGGTTCCTCGTTTTCGTCCGGATTTGGGCCTAGTTTCATCCGGCGATCCCACGCCATCCCCGGCCCCCCGGGGAGCGCTCGGGGACTCCGGACGAAACGAAAGCGCGGGAAATACCGAGGAAACTTCCCGCGCGTCTGGTGGCCCCAACTTGTCGGCGAGAGAAACCGATCGTCGTCCTCATCGCATCGTCTTCCGCGCGCTGTAAAGCCTCGCCGCCGGTCCGCATTCGCCGTCCACGCGGCGAGTTAATGTCGTCGTCTTCCGCGCACGCATCGTCTTCCGCGCGCACTCCACGCGGTCAAAGGCTGCCGCCGGTCAGCTCGCCGCGGACGCGTCGCACTCCACGCCGCATTAATCCCCCGTGCCAGCCGCACCTATATACGCCGCTCCGCTCGCCGGCAGGGGTACCCCGTGATCCACTCTCCCTCCGGCCTCCTCTAGTCTCCGTCCACTCTCCCTCACTCTCCGAAGATGGCATTCTCCGACGACGACGGCGCAGCCAACAACGGCTTCCCCCGCCGCTCGCTCCACGCGTGGGAGGGGCACCTCCTCCACCAGGCGGGGTACCCCTGCCCGCCGGACACGAGCCGCCGCCGGGGAAACGTCTGGCAGCCACGGCGCATGGCTGCCAGCTCGTCGTCTTCCGGATCGGCGCCGAGGTCATCCTTGGCGCCGGTGAAGAGGGAGGAGGCGACGTCGCCTTCGACGCCGGCGCGCGTGAAGAGGGAGCCGGCGTCTCCGCCGCCGACCAGAGGGCGCAGCAGCGGCGCCCTCGTCATCCGCGACCAGCCTTCCGCGCCGCAGAGCGGCCGGAAGAGGACGAAGAAAGAGGCCGCCGCACTCCAGCTCGCCGAGGAGGAGGCGAAGCGCGCGGAGGACGCCGCGCTGGCGGAGGCGATCGCCAGGTCGCTGAAGGACTTGGAGGAGGAGAAGCGCGAGGACGACGCCGCACTGGAATGGGCCAGGCGCGACTGGGAGCGGCGAGGAGGCGGAGCAGCGGCCGGCGGCCGCCGGACTCGGCCGCCGCACACCAACACGCCGCCCGCGGTGCCACAACCGCCAACGACGATGCCGCGCGCTTCCGCCGTCCCGCGACACCTCCTTCCGGCGTCGCTGTCCCCGTCGTCGACCTCGAGTCCTCCGACGACGACATGTACAAGCCATCCCCGGGGTGGTGGGGAGACGCCGGCCAGGGCAGCAGCAGCCGAGGCCGCGCAGCCGAAGGACGACGGCTCCGACGACGACGACGGCGACTACACGGTGTTCTACCGCCATTTAGGCATGTAGATCGCCGTGTTTTAGAATTAGCATTTGAATTCCCCTAGCCGAATTCGAAATATAGTCGGATTCGGCCTCTATGTATGAACTCCGCCCGTTATATGATAAATATCATTAAATTTAGTCTATATTCACCCGTTTTTAGCCGTAGTTTGTCAAGTTTCCGTTTTTCAAATTCGCCTCGTCGACTTCGCCTGGGCACGCGGCTGGGAAACTACTACTCCCCACGCCAAATCTTCCTCCAATCCGGACGAAAAATTCGCCGGATTTGGGCGTGGGGAGCGCCAACGAGTGGGGATGCTCTAATAGTTCGTAGCATTTTTTTCCGGTGCTAGTGAGTAAATTATGAAATAAAACCTACAGTGGAAGTTAATTTAAATTTATGTTGGGTGGCTTTGACAGGAAACATAAGCCGAACTGAATAGTAGACAACAATGGCTTCTACTGGCGTGAAGGATTTCTACCGTCAGAAGAAGAAAGGAGGTGTCGCCAAAACTTCATCATCCTCTAAGAAGAAAACAGGGGCTTCTGTTGGGGCATCAAATCCTGCTCAGATGCCAGCACTAATTTCTCACGGATCCTTGGATCTCAAAGGTACTTGTTTCTCGAAAGATTGTTATGCTTACAGTTGAAACTCTCCTGTTGCATTTGTGGTTTTGACCTTAATTCTTGATGTAATGATGCTGCTGCTGCAGATGACTTCAGTGAGCAAGAGGAGCAGCTGCGGCAGTTTGACCTGGACATGAAGTTTGGCCCGTGCATTGGTGTTAACCGGCTTCAGCGCTGGGAGCGTGCTTCTGCCATGGGCCTCCAGCCACCGCCTCATCTTCGGGATCTCTTATCTCACGCCTCATCTGTTAAGAATCGCAACAATGGAGGCCCCTCCCCCGAGTGCCTCTGGGAGGGTAAAATCTAGAACCAAAATTCCTCTACAATAGGTGATACATGGCAAGATATCAATCTTGCCATCATCTACCCTGGTCTTCTTGGCCCCTTCATAGCTAGGACCAGGCAGTTTAGTTCAGGCTCTTTTACTACAAGAACTCTTGCTGTTGTTCCAAACCTTGTTTTTCTTCTCAGATGTTGCTGCTTCAGTTCTGCCGGCACATCTTCAGTTTGCGCCGGGCAAGTTGTTCATGTTGTTTCCGTATGTTAAGAGGAATTAACAGACATGCTTGTTTCCCCTTGAATTGTTTCCTGTACAGTTTGTTTGTTTGTCGTCCGAACTGCTCAACCAATTTTATGGGCTATGATGGTGAAATTCAGAATTTAAAACCATGACCGTGCGTGATGTGCAGAAAAAATTATGGGCAAAGAAGTACCGATTCACCCAGTTATCATTGCCGCTTTCTTGCTAGGAGCATGGCCGCATGGAACAAGAAAATTGAAGTAATCAAGTACTGTCTGTCATCTGCTTAGCTTTCATGGTTACTGTGCTTCCTTGACACATGAGGACAAGACTGTAGGTAGGGTTGAAAATGAAACGGAAACGGACGGAAAAATGCTTTATCGTTTTTGTTTCCCTCTATCTTGTCGGAATCGAAAATGGAATCGGAAATCCCGGAAACGAATATGAAAACGGAAATCATCGGATATGAATACAGAACGAAAACGTAGCGGATACGTTACGAAAACGAATATTTGGCACAACACAATGCGGTATAATACCGATTTGTAGACTGAAAGACACACATAAATAAAATAATAATAGACAAGATATATCACTTAACTTCGACAAGCGGCAATTCAACATAAAGTAACACACATAGTTTAACGGCTGCATGCACACGTAATTATACAAAGTGATTAGGGTTAGAGTAATTAGTGGACTTGATACGTGGCCAGGTCCAGTTTCATGTGTAAATATAGGCCTACTAAATGCACGAGCCTCTCTAGGTTATATTTTCGGAAACTTTCCATATTTATTTTTCTGGAATTTCCACTGCCGTTTTCCTTTCCGTCGGAAAGGGCTCCCTCGTTTTCTTTTCCGTTTCCCTTTATGATTTTGTCGTTTTCGTTTCTTTTCCTCTAAATGCCGCTTCCTTTTCCGTATTTGGCCCTCCATTTCCTTTTTTCTTCGGAAACAGGAGGAATGTTTCCCTTTCATTTTCAACCCTAACTGTAGGTTGCACACACATTGTCCTATTCGATTGTCAGGATTCTAGAAACGCAAGTATGTTAGACGATTGAATTTGCAGTAAAAATTGTTTATTACATTAGAGGAGAAAACAAAAAATATCTCCCCAGGAAGTTAGACTCAGATGAAAGAAATCCTATTGAATATGAATATATGCAATACTAGGATTTCTAGTCTTTCAGGGCCTCTTTGACTTGTAGGATTTCTAAAACACATGAAATGTGATGCAGTCCCGAATCTTGTAGGATAGAAAACTACTGGATTATTAGTAACAAAGAGAATACGTTGTAGGTTGCACACATTCCGTTCCTCAATTGTTAGGACTCTAGAACATAATATTACAATGGCGTTCTCATTTATTCTTAGATGACTGAATTTGCACTTACGTTGTTTAATTTCATTACATCATAGGGGAAAACAGATTTATCCAAGAGAGGTTAAACTCAATGTAAGTTTCCTACAAAATATAGTGCAAAGAAAGCTTTAGGAAACATAAATCCTATACAATACATGAATCACACATATCAAAAAGAACATTATACGAAAACTGCCGCAAGCTTCTAATCCTTTAGTGCATGGGTTGTACATCCACTTCCCTAACCAAATAAGCTAGACTCATTTCTTGACTTGAGGGTTTCTGAACCACATAAATAAAAAAAAGAAATAAACATGGTTGAAATACCATGCACTCTTGATTCTTGAATCCTATGTTGTTAGAAAATTGTAGGATTAGGGTCAAAGTGAACAGCATGTAGGTTGTGGACATATTGTTGATTGCCAAAGATTCTAGAAACATATAAAACATAAGATAACAACTGCATGCCCCACTATCTTACATGGTTGAATTTGCATGAAGTTTCTTCGTACGAAAATCTTTGATCCAACCGATATTTTCTAAGGAAAGATCATCATGGCTAGTCCTAATAATTTATTTTAAATAACAGTTACATCGTCGGGGAGAGTTTGAAGCAGCCGATATTGGTAATCTATACAACTGCCACAGCTGCCCTGATAGTTTTTGTAGTGGTCGCCCGTATCTGATTGGACGAGACGCCATGCCAGGTCGCGAGCGTCCCCGTACGATGCTTTGAATACTGCTTGAGAGACACTACTTCCGGTGCCGTGTACAGACAGAGACAGTGTTCTTGTGGCTGGGGCGCTGGGCCGTGCACTGTACCGCGGTCTCCATGCTGCGTCCTGAACTCCTGATCGGTCGGTGTGAGATGTCACGTCGGCTGCCGTCGCAATACTATGCCAATATCCGTCTCACCGTCTGAATGTGTGATTGACGTAGGCCCCCGGCCGTGGCGCTCCCGGAAACCATGTTGAACTGGGAATCACATAAGCCAAAACAGCCCCGGCAAACTGGGCTCTCTGCTTGCCTCTTGTCTAGTGGTTAGGTTTCTTGTGCTGAATTAAGTCTTAGACTGGACATGGGTATTTGTAATATCTAAATTTATCTTGGGGTTTAACTGACAATATTGTTTTAGTGGTAGGTGACGTGCTCATCATAGCGAGACGCCTATGACTTCATCAACCTTTAGATCTGCTAACTCAGTTCCTTGAAGATGATGTGCGTTCATCGGGAATGAGCACGTGTATGTTTGCGAGTGTTATACTATGTTCAAAAAAAGAAGAAGCATAAACAGCCCCGTAAGGATACCATGCATGTCAGCGAAAATCGTTTTAGAATGAACAAGGACCCCAAAATGGGCATTTTGAAAAGTTCAATGTTCAGTTCTAATTTTTGAGTCATCTTTAGAAAATTAGAACAAAATTCAAATGCCAAAAGTGAAAGATTGCTGCACTAGCCAATCAAACCAAAAGTTCGAACTGATGAAAAGAGACTATGCAGTGTATTTATATTTAATACCCCTCCCTCACATCTAGGCTATTTTAATCCTTAGCGTGGGTTCGGTGCAGGCCACATGACTTTTGTCTTTAAAACTGCGTGAGCAGGGTCTTGAACTTAATACTTCTTGACTCTGATACCATAAAAGATTGCTGCACTAGTCAATTGAACCAAAAGTTCCAACTAATGAAAATAGACTAGGCAGTGCATTTATATTTTTTTAAAATGTTCAGGGGAGTAATACGTTACTTTTCACTCGAGATGAGCCAGCTAATTTGGCTCCCGTGGTGCATATCATCAGCAGGGAATGAAAAGCTTGATTTACGCGCATCCTCTCTGCGTTACTGTTGCGAAAGATCACCGTTTGAATGTTCAACTCATGGTTAATTCGACCGTTCTCGTCAGCTACAGCCCACGGCCTACTTTTGGCAATGCGTATTGTATTTCTGTCTGTGACAAACTCACACCCTTCCCGATTTGGTGAACATGACGGTCGACGGAGACCCAGCGGCCGAACGATACAAATCAGTTCGGGAAAGGTATGGAGGATCGATGTGATCTAGGAAACACTGTTCATGAGAACTATGCTCATCTTGTTGCACAGGCCGGCAATAGCGTACACAAGTGTATGATGCAAGTTCTTGATCGTATATATAGAACGACTTTTTATGAGAAATTATGGTCAATATTTCATATGATTAAACAAGTTACTTCCCTTTCTTCTTAGAAAAATACTAGCGCACATTTATCGTATCATTGGAATTAAGGTTGAATTCTAGCAAAATCCCTACACATGCAGACGTATAGGTCCTACACAGATTTGCGTTGTTTTGTACACGCCCTCCGATCATAAAAGGATTTCGGACATTTGTCTACATTCGAATGTATCTATAGACTAGAGAGTGTCTCTATACATCCAAATTGATAAATTTGCAACATCCTTCTGTGAATCGAGGTAGTACATAACCCTTTTTTTCGATACAAAGAATATTAATATCGAGAGATACCAATTACACCCAGCCTCTACAACAACTCAATACCCTAATAGTAGTACGGATGCACAGAGTCAAACAAAGTGAAAGAAAGTAAAAATAAAAAGACCAGCTACGGTATTCCAGCCTTAGCAGCAACAATCGACCCACAACCAAGACATCATTTGAAATCCAGGATCTCCAAAAGCGCCGTCATCACCCTATCAAAAGATCTTAGGCTTTCAACAAGGTCATTGCCAGTCACAACCAATTAAAATCAGACCTTAGATTTTCACCCTGAAAGGTAAGATTCTGGATTTCACATGTGTTGCCGCCCCCACTTTCAAACTGCTGCTGCGAAAACCGACAACACCAAGCAATTTCCTCAATAGCACACAGATTCGAACCTCCATTGCTAGTCCTTCAATCCGACCTTCATGACTTTCTCCGCCTCTGATTTCACCATGAATCAGAATATCATCTGATGGCAACACAGAACAAAACTTCGCGCCGCTCCCTCCAGAACCAAACGGTCGGAATAAAAGCATGTGTGTGCACGACCGAATACCACCTAATCCAGCAAACTCCAGGATATATGTTCTGATGAGATCTGAGATCTAGGGTTTGGCCCGATCTCGCGAATTGACCCAAGATTCGAGGGGAAGAGGTGGGAGAGCGCGAGGAACACGAAGAACACGAAGAACACGAGACTCACGCACGCACACCGACCCGATACAATCGATACTTACCCTCGTGGCTCGATGGACCACGCCAATAGAATCACCACGGGAGAGACTCGAGGTAGAATCCCGGAGTGAGAGATCGGTGTTGGAGAAAGGGAATTGGTAAGGGAGAGAGAGTGCCTTGCACTAGAATCTCACATAGCAATTCACCAAACAACAACAAGAGTGCCTTGATTACGAGGGATGATACCCAAGGGAGACTAAGCTCAAAGTTAGGTTTGAGTTCTAAACAAGTCTAAGGGGAAAAAGGGGCGTCCAGGGTGCTTATATAGCGGTACAAGGCGACACGGGCCGAAAAGGTACAAAGGAAAACGTTTCGGGCCGAAAAGGCGTTTTAGTCGTGCAGGCCGGTCAGGAGGCCGGTTGGACCGGACCTGGGACCGGGCAGTCCGGTCGGTGACCGGATCCTGGACCGGGCAGTAACCGGGCGAGGTTCTGGAGCCCCGGGATGGCGTCCGGATGGCACCGGTTGGTGGCCCGGTTGTGGACCGGGTGGCCCGGTCAGGCGGCCGGTCGACCGGATTCTGGGCCGGGTGGCCCGGTCAGGAGGCCGGTCAGACCGGATTCTGGACCGGCCGCTCTTCGTCTCTTCCTTGCGTTCTTGGGGCGACTTCGGGTCCAGCTCCGTGTACATCTTCTCGATCAGCTGTTCTTCTCCTTCCCTTGACCATGACGTATCGTCCTCTCCGTGGTCTTGATGCTCCACGTACCTAATGACACAAAGTGTTTCGGCATGAGGTAGCATTCCATCCAATGGGGTATCTAGGTCGAGGGAAGTGAGGAGCGAGTTCACCTTGTCGTGTAGAGCTTTAACTCGAGCCCTTGTCATTGGTCCACTTGGGGGACTTGTTGGCCTTGATGTAGTGTCGTTGGTGAGCGGGGCTACATCATCTCCCCCCCCCATTGGGAGAGAGTCGTCCTCGACTCTTGTTCCTCCTCATCTCCATGATGTGGGGAGAGGTCCGAGATGTTGAAAGTGTTGCTCACCAAGTACTTGGATGTTGGTATGTCGATGACGTAGGCGTTGTTGTTGTTGATGCGCTTGAGTACCTTGAAAGGCCCATCTCCTCTTGGCTTGAGCTTGGAGTTGCGTTCTTGAGGGAACCTTTCTTTCCTTAGGTGAACCCAAACGAGGTCTCCTTCTTCAAACACTCGTTCTTTCTTCTTGGCGTTGAGGCGGGTAGCTTGGCGAAGGACATGGTCTTGTATGGTTGCTCTTGTTTCTTCATGTAGTTTCTTCATGGCGGTGGTGCGCTCGTCGAAGTCCATGTTGGTCCTTTGATGAAGAGGGAGTGGGAGGATGTCGAGTGCCGTTGGAGGTTCGAATCCATAGACGATCATGAAGGGACTCCGTAATGTTGTGGAGTGTTTGGCTCTATTGTAGGCGAACTCCGCGTGGGGGAGGCAATCTTCCCATGACTTCAAGTTTTTCTTCACAAGTGTGCGGAGGAGGGTGGAGAGGCTTCGATTGACTACTTCGGTTTGTCCATCGGTTTGAGGGTGCGAGGACGATGAGAACAAGAGCTTGACTCCAAACTTTGCCATAAGCGACTTCCATAGATAACTCATGAACTTGACGTCTCGATCCGACACAATGCTTGCCGGTATCCCATGTAGGCGAACCACTTCCCTGAAAAACAATGAAGCAATGTGTGAAGCATCATCGCTCTTATGACATGGTATAAAATGTGCCATTTTTGAGAACCTATCCACTACCACAAAGATTGAATCATGCCCATGCTTTGTTCTTGGTAAGCCTAACACAAAGTCCATGCTTATATCCGACCAAGGTGCATATGGAATGGGTAAAGGCATGTAAAGACCATGGGGATTGGATGTTGACTTAGCTTGTAAACAAGTGGTGCAACGGTTGCAAAGGCGCTCCATGTATCGCTTCATGCGTGGCCAATAATAGTGTGTGGATAGCATCGAAAGAGTCTTGTCGCGTCCAAAATGACCCATGAGGCCACCTCCATGTGACTCTTGCAAAAGCAACTTACGAAGAGAAGACTCGGGTATGCAAACTTTGTTAGCTTTAAACAAGTAGCCATCATGCAAGTAGAAATCATCAAAACCTCGGTCAATGGAACACTTTTCAAAGATTGGTCCAAAGAAAGAATCGGAAGGGTAAAGTTCTTTGATCTCCTCAAGACCCAAAATGTGAAACTCCAAGCGGGTGAGTAGGAGAGTAATCTTGCGGGAAAGTGCATCCGCAACCACATTTTCCTTTCCCTTTTTGTATTTGATAACATAAGGGAAGGACTCTATGAACTCAACCCACTTAGCATGTCTCTTGTTCAAATTGTGTTGACTTTTCAAATACTTCAAGGACTCATGATCCGAGTGGATAACAAACTCTTTTGGCCAAAGGTAATGTTGCCAAACTTCAAGAACACGAACCAAAGCATAAAGCTCCTTGTCATATATAGGATAGTTGAGGCGTGCGCCATCCAACTTCTCGCTATAGTATGCCACGGGTTTTCCATTTTGCATGAGAACACCACCGATTCCAAGGCCACTCGCGTCGCATTCTATCTCAAATGTTTTTGCAAAATCGGGAAGAGCAAGTAGTGGTGCCTCGGTGAGTCTCTTTTTCAATTCATCAAAAGCTTTTTGTTGTGCTTTGCCCCAAACAAACGGAACATTCTTTTTTGTAAGCTCGTTTAGAGGGCAAGCAATGGTGCTGAAATCTTTCACAAAGCGGCGGTAAAATCCGGCAAGTCCATGGAAGCTTCGAACTTGACCAACATTTGTGGGAGTGGGCCAATTGTGGATGGCCTCAACCTTGGAAGAATCAACTTCAATCCCGTTGGCGGAAACCACAAAACCAAGAAAAACCAATTTGTTTTGAGCGAAATGGCATTTTGGTAGGTTGGCAAAGAGCTTCTCGTGGCGCAAGATGCATAAGACTTCTCTCACATGTTGAACATGGTCCTCGAGATTTTTGCTATAGATGAGGATATCATCAAAGTAAACAACCACGCTCTTGCCAATGAGAGGTCGCAAAATGTGATTCATAAGACGCATAAAAGTCGAAGGAGCATTGGAAAGACCAAATGGCATGACGAGCCATTCATATAGACCAAGTTTGGTCTTGAATGCCGTCTTCCATTCATCACCAATCGCCATGCGGATTTGGTGGTAACCACTACGCAAATCAACCTTAGAGAAAATGGTGGCACCACTCAATTCATCCAACATGTCATCTAAACGCGGAATGGGATGGCGATAACGGACGGTAATGGCATTGATGGGGCGACAATCCATACACATCCGTTGCGTCTCATCTGGTTTAGGCACAAGAATCACGGGAACGGCACAAGGGCTAAGGCTTTCTCGGGCGTACCCTTTAGCGAGGAGGTCTTGTATTTGTCGTTGTATCTCCTTGGTATCTTCGGGGTTGGTGCGGTAGGCGGCGCGGTTTGGTAGGGGAGCGCCGGGTATGAGGTCGATGCGGTGCTCGATGCCC
This sequence comes from Lolium rigidum, assembly GCF_022539505.1. Classification (NCBI taxonomy): domain Eukaryota; kingdom Viridiplantae; phylum Streptophyta; class Magnoliopsida; order Poales; family Poaceae; genus Lolium; species Lolium rigidum. The sequence continues at coordinate 241,306,874 of NC_061512.1, read as the reverse complement.
CGAAGCGGTGGTAGTCCATGAGGTAGCTCGTCGGGGAAGACGTCTTGGAACTCCTTCAAAAGAGACCACAAAGACGAAGGAATGTTGGATAAGTCGTTAGTCTCCGACGCGAGGCCCTTGCAAATGAGCACGTAGTGTATGGTGGTGGATGGGTTGTCTTTCACTTCTCTCCACTCGCTTTTTGTGGCTAGGAGGACACTCTTTCTCTCACTCATATGTGGGTGTTGGCGCTCACTCTCTTTGTGGTGGGCTGCTCCCTCTCCTCTCAACTCACTATGGTGGGTGTGGTGTTGTGCCCTCGCTAAAGCCTTCGCATTGTCGGCGATGATTTGGCTAGGAGTCATTGGGCGAAGCTCGAACTTCTTGTCCTTGACCTTGAAGGTGTATGCATTGGAGTAACCATCATGTATGGCCTTCTTGTCAAATTGCCATGGGCGGCCAAGCAACATGTGACACACGGTCATGGGTACCACGTCACACTCAACGGTGTCTTCATAGGGTCCTATCTTGAAGTTGACGGTGACGGTGTGTTGAATCTTGACATTGCCCTTGTCACTCAACCATTGGACATGGTATGGATGAGGATGTTTGCGAAGCGTGAGGTTGAGCTTCTCACATAACTCGGTGCTTGCCAAGTTGTGGCAACTCCCACCGTCGATGATGACCTTGATTGACTTGCCACCAATTCCGGCGCGAGTTTGGAAGATGTTGCATCTTTGGTCTTCCATAGCTTGGGGTTGAGTGGTGAGCACTCGAGTGACCACAAGTGAAGGGCTTGGGTCGTGGGTGCATAAGAGAGGGTCTTCTCCACTTTCTTCATCATACTCTTCCTCATTAGCAACGGCGGCTTGCACTAGGGCTTCATATTCGCCCTCACTTAGTGTCTCTATGTCACCATTCTCCATAGTGATCATAACCTTGGTGTTCTTGCACTCAAAGGATTTGTGGCCTTGAGTACCACACTTGAAGCAAGTGACATTGGAAGGTCCCGTAGAGGCTTTGGAGGAGGCGGTGGACGACACCGTTTGCTTCATGCGACTTTGGATAGAAGGTTGCTTGGAAGGTGTAGAGGATGCGGTTGGCTTGACACTTGTTGTAGGAGTTGATGTGGCAAGCTTGGAGGAGAAGTATTGCTTGGACTTCGAGTACTTGATGTCCTCATTCACTTGACGCTCGGCCTTGGAAGCTTGGTGAACCAACTCAACCATGTTGGAGTATTGTTGGAACTCCACAATCCTCTTGATGGGGTAGTTGAGGCCATTGAAGAACCTAGCAATGGTTTGGTTCTCGGACTCTTGGATGTTTGCTCGCATCATAGTCAATTCCATTTCCTTGAAGAACTCCTCAACGGTCTTGGTTCCTTGCTTCAACTTTTGGAGCTTGTTGAAGAGATCGGTCTTGTAGTGTGTAGGGACAAAGCGAGCTTGCATCTCCTCCTTCATATCTTCCCATGTGTCAATTGGAGGTTCACCCTTTTCTTCCCTAAGAGTGACAACTTGTTCCCACCAAGTGTTGGCATATTCTTCAAACTCGAGGGAGGCCATGGCTACTTTCTTGGCTCCGGAGTAGTTGTGGATGCGGAAGATCTTGTCAACCTTGAGTGCCCATGAGAGGTAGGCCTCGGCGTCGTCTTCACCCTTGAACTTGGGCATGTTGAACTTGAGTTTCCCATACATGTTCTCTTCATCTTCCAAGTTTCGGCGGCGAGGACGGATTCCTTCATCTCTTGCGGCTTGAGGTGGTAGAGGAGGTCTTCCACGACCAACCATAGCATTGGGTTGGCGGTTGAGGTGAACACTAGCTTCACTTGGCTCATGTTGAGGATGTTGTTGCGGGTCTTGGCGAGGTTGTTGGCGTTGCCCAATTATGGCCCTCTCATCTTGATCATGTTGTGGTTGCCCTCGGCCCCTTTGGTCATGGCGAGGATGATTCCGGAGATCACGCCTTGGTGGATCTTGATGACCTTGGTCTTGAGCATCCACATGGGCTTGACGATGAGGTGCCGGGTCCATGTTGTGGAGGACGTTGTCTTGGGGTTGGTCGTCATGCCCATGGTGGGCATGGCGAGCCGCTTGATGACGATCTTGGTGAAGAGCTTGTTCTTGTTGCGGACGTTCATGAGGACGAGCATGGCGATGGAACTCTCCGCGCCTTGAGTTTGAGCGAGAGTCATCTTGACGAACATGTGGGCGCCGAGGTCGATGATGATCTCCATGCCTTGAGTCGGAGCTTGAGGACGAATGGTGATCACGGGAGTAGTCATCATGTGAGGAGGTCGATGACGATGAGGAAGTAGAGCGATGTCGATGTCGGCGTCCCAAGTTGTTGATGGCGCGCTCGAGGCTATCCATGCGCCGCTCCATGTTTGCATCATTGGCCGTCACTTGGTCATGCAAGTTGTCCGTAGCTTCTCGAAGAAGATTCATATCTTGGTTCACTTGGCCAAAGTTGTGAGCCACTTCTTCATATTGTTTATCGATGCGTGTCTCGAACAAGTTGAGTTGGTCCTTGAACTCTTGGCGTTGCACCCATAGGTTGTGTTGGGTGGCCAACCTCTCGGAGGGGTGTAGGACCTCATCCTCCTTTGCTTGGTCTCCGTGCCTATCCATGATCACAAGACAAGAACTATGTTGTGGGTGTTAGTGGAAGGAGACTACCTCTCACTCTTACCGTGGTAAGATAGTATTGAGGCAATCAACCAAGCCGAAAGTAAGACCAATTGTATCGGGACACACACAAAGGCACACGCAAAAGCTAGAAAATATGGTGTTAGGAGTGGATGGTGGAAAGCCAAAAGACGAAATCCAAAATCGAGTATGTTGTTAAGAGTGGGTAAGGTCCAAAAATCAAGTGTCAAAGTGGAGATCACTATAAACACGGAAAAATGTGGAACTCACACACGAGATGAACGGGGTTAGTGCAACCAAGGAACGAGCGGAAAAATGAAAAATCCCTAAGCAAGGGTGCTCAATGTCACACTAACGCAAGAAGAGATCGAAGCTAGGTTGCATAGAGTAGAAACACCAAGATTCGCACGAGGTCTCTCTTCTCTATCTCTCTTGCTTGCTTAAAAGCTTTTCACTCTTTTTGTATCGGTGGCACTTTGCACTTTGCTTTTCTCTTTTTTTTTTTCACTAGCACACTATGCTCTTCCTCTTTTGCTGGCCACTCACGAGCTCCACTTATGAGCTTTACTCACACAACGCACACCCTCACGGTCGGGACCTCGTGCGATGTTTCGCAACACTCGAAAAGCTTCGCTCGTGGGATAGATCGCAAAAAGAAGAGGGCTACAAGGGTTACTGCAAGTTATACCTGCGATGGTGGAGATGATGGTGGTGGTGGTGGTCGGCGGTGGTGTTAGTCGATGTCGAAGACGGGTAGCCCGGTCGCTGGTCCGGTTGGACCGGAGTTGGCGCCGGCGTGTCCGGTCTGGCGGCCGGTCGGACCGGTCTCTGGGCCGGCTGTCCGGTTTGCGGCCGGTTGGCCGGGTTCTGCGCCGGACGGTCCGGTCTGGGGGCCGGTTGACCGGGTTTGAAACCGGATTGCACGATTTGGAGCTTTCTCTCTCCTGTTCTTCCCCAAACCAAAACCAAATCGGCCAAAACGAAGGGAAACGATGGAATTGGAGGCTAAAAGTTGGGGAAATAGTAGATCAAGCACAACAACACCAGATCCACGGAGCAAAACCACTCTAAACTCAACCAAATCACAGATCCGTCCAAAGGCAATTTAGGGCTATTTTTTGGAAAATTTTCTAGAAACGAAATTGGGTGGGTGGAGGGTCAAATCCGCAGAAACCAAAAGCTGCTGATACCATATGATGAGATCTGAGATCTAGGGTTTGGCCCGATCTCGCGAATTGACCCAAGATTCGAGGGGAAGAGGTGGGAGAGCGCGAGGAACACGAAGAACACGAAGAACACGAGACTCACGCACGCACACCGACCCGATACAATCGATACTTACCCTCGTGGCTCGATGGACCACGCCAATAGAATCACCACGGGAGAGACTCGAGGTAGAATCCCGGAGTGAGAGATCGGTGTTGGAGAAAGGGAATTGGTAAGGGAGAGAGAGTGCCTTGCACTAGAATCTCACATAGCAATTCACCAAACAACAACAAGAGTGCCTTGATTACAGAGGGATGATACCCAAGGGAGACTAAGCTCAAAGGTAGGTTTGAGTTCTAAAGAAGTCTAAGGGGAAAAAGGGGTGTCCAAGGTGCTTATATAGCGGTACAAGGCGACACGGGCCGAAAAGGCACAAAGGAAAACGTTTCGGGCCGAAAAGGCGTCTTTAGTCGTGCAGGCCGGTCAGGAGGCCGGTTGGACCGGACCTGGGACCGGGCAGTCCGGTCGGTGACCGGGCCTGGGACCGGGCAGTAACCGGGCGAGGTTCTGGAGCCCCGGGATGGCGTCCGGATGGCACCGGTTGGTGGCCCGGTTGTGGACCGGGTGGCCCGGTCAGGCGGCCGGTCGACCGGATTCTGGGCCGGGTGGCCCGGTCAGGAGGCCGGTCAGACCGTATTCTGGACTGGCCGCTCATCGTCTCTTCCTTGCGTTCTTGGGGCGACTTCGGGTCCAGCTCCGTGTACATCTTCTCGTTCAGCTGCTCCTCTCCTTCCCTTGACCATGACGTACCGTCCTCTCCGTGGTCTTGATGCTCCACGTACCTAATGACACAAAGGGTTTCGGCATGAGGTAGCATTCCATCCAATGGGGTATCTAGGTCGAGGGAAGTGAGGAGCGAGTTCACCTTGTCGTGTAGAGCTTTAACTCGAGCCCTTGTCATTGGTCCACTTGGGGGACTTGTTGGCCTTGATGTAGTGTCGTTGGTGAGCGGGGCTACATCATGTTCACTGTTACATTCGCCGGCGGAGCCTTCCGGAACTTAACAATCCAGCCAAATCAAGAATGACAAGCCTCGGGCAGTTCTTCATCTTCGCACACGAGAAACCCTAGGATCACCGTCTTTATTCGCGAGACTGGCAGGCCCCGACGGCACTAGTCGTCTCCTTGATGGAACCGATGAGGAAAGAAGTAGTCTAGTGCCAGGCTGCAAGTCAACAGCGTCCTGAAGACAACCATAGACCACACAACACTGGCCCTGGCTGAACCCATTTGGTCAAGATCGGGCCTCACAACCTAGATCTCGTCTTGACGGTGCAGATCACCTCCGTGCCCGCCGAAGCCACGCCGACGATGTACTGCCTCCTCCTCGTCAACCCCCAAAGGAGATCCTCAGGCCTCGGCCAGCGACGACCGCGTCGCTCTGTGCCCCCACCAGCGAGGCCCCGCCTCCCGAGAGAAGCTATTCAGCAGCACCTCTCCATCCCCATCGCCGCTTGACATGAAGGGGCTGCTACCACCGCTGGCGAGGGCGGCAGCGGCGGCCAGAGGGGGAGTGGGTGGAGGGGGAGAGGGTGGAGAGTGGAGGCGGCACCTCGAGAGCCGCTCAGGAGGGAGCGACCCGGGAGGACGGCGAGTTGTTGTTAACGTACACCAGATCTGCATGTCCCTCGTTTGGTTTCACTCCTAGATTTCAGACATACTCATATTGGCTATATCATTAGACAGAGAAAGTCCTAATTAATTACCCTAGCTGCTCTCCAAAACTACATTTGGTAACTAATTAGATCGAAATTTGTAATTCAAAAAATAACCCTGACATGGAATATGACCGAGAAAGGAGATCACATGTACAGATTGTGCATGTAAGAGAGAAAGATCGATTAAGGATGACGGCTATGCGAGTGGAGTGTATCCATACTTTCCTTCGGAACATGTCCTTGTTGGGCTTCCAACTATCACTCCACGAAAGAGTGATGGCTATGCGAGTACGGTGCACTTATGAGGAAAGCGATGCATACCTCCTGGTGAAGTTGATTCAACCGGAAGAAAAAATTACATTCGGAAGCAGTCCCATCGCACCGCAAAGGGAGCAGATGGAGGAGAAAACTCAAACGGATTCTAGTGTTAAAGCATCATTGGTTAGACGGCAAATTTGTCATTACAAGATCGATGCTGATAATCTCCACAATTGCACAACATAATTGTATCATCAAATAAATGGGAAACCTCTTTTGGAGCTTGAGCCCCCACGAAATTTTTTGAGTAAATTTTTTGAAACTAGCAAATTTCTTAAAATATATATAAGTGCATATAGATGTCTTGTATGTAAGCTGAGACTTCCGTTCAAATATATAGTTTGTAGTTGTGATCTATGAAAAAATATAAATGTGCAGAGCAAAATCAAATTTGTTTGGCCTTTGAGAGACACATATACATACTTTTGTGTAGCCCAAAATTTAAAGATGAACACATCTCTATGTACCGTGGAAACCTTGAGTCGACTGCTCCCTCTTCATCATGGAGATGATGTTGGAGGAGTCGATGAAGCAACCAGGGGCGCAGCTCCCCTCCAATCTTCAATGCGGGTGAAGCTTTCATCTCTGTTTTCTTATTATGTGATGATGGCCGCCTCTTCAAGAATTCACGAAGAAGGGCATAAACATAGTCGGTTTTAGGTTAAAACATATCCATGGGCGCACATTGCTAGTAGCATATCTATACAACTTACCTTTTATTGTGTTTCCCCAAAAATTGAAACAAATTTCAGTTTTGTCACGGTTCTTATCTCGCACCAACTTACCCACGCATGAGTTTTTTTTTTTTTGAATCCATAGCTTAACCAAACACTCAAAGTGTCATTCAGCTCAAATTTGAACAAAAGCATGACACATCACACATGGCGTCGGCAGTGCAGGGAATCTTGGAGCCAAGCCTTGTCTACAGGCTTCTGCATCCTGGCCGGTGGAGAGGGGCAAAAGCCAGCGGGCAATCCGTACGTTGATGGGCCACGACGTACGGCCTGGCGGACGGAGTGTCGCGAGGACCAGACACCAGACCAAGCCTCGCCGTAGGAGGAGGACCAGGACCCCGACCTAGCCCGCGCCACGCCATGGACCTTCTCCGACTCCTCCGGTCGGTCCCAGCTCGCCGGAGGCCCCCGCTGCGCGCCCAGCGGCCGCCTGCATCACTGCCGCATCCGTCCATTTCCCAAGAGGCCAAGGTGGAGCCCGGCCGGCCAGCACAGCTCGCCCACACGTGTGTATATCCATCACCATTGTTAAGAAAAGGTGGGCTCTAAATTCTACCAAGGTGGCAGCTAGCTAGCCGAGCGGGAGAAAGGTCAGAGACTGAAGCCTGATTGCCTGAAGGAACAGATGACTGCTGCTGAATGGCCACGGTGAGTCCAAGAATCTCCTCCTTGCATCGCGACTGTCAAGTGTCACTCTCCTTGGACACGCCAACGTACGTACGAGTGCATCCATGATGCATGCATCCCATGCTCACTCAACCGGCCAACGCGCGCACGCGAAGCACACACTTAATGTGACTCCAAATGAGTATATAGCCCTGCGTGTCAACGTCCTTATAGGGCTACATGCATGTATGCAACAGTTCATGCCCGGAAACAGAGAATGTACCTTGCACTCCCACGCTTGTAGTACTTCATGTACTCAAGTCCAAACACATCACCCTAGGCCGTGTTAAGTTTCAACATAGCTTATCAACACAAATAAAACCTATTATTGTCCTCGAAACCGACACGGGGTAGTGCTCCGACCCACCATATCTATCCAACGTCCACGGAGCTGCAACGTGATGTTAGGAAATCGACGATTTTGATGTTGCGAATGATGTTGTCGCAAATAGAGATGTAAACGGATCGGATCGGATCGGATTTCACTCATACCGTACCATATCTTTTACCATATATTTTCTCGGATTCGGATCGGAGCGGATATTAACTGGTTTCGGATTCGAATGCAGATATACCAGACTGCGAATTCGAATCTGAAATAGGGTGGAATCGGACCTGAAACATAAAAATCAAATATATGCTCTCATCGATAAATATATATAGTTCTTGCAAATCTTGAGAGGATTTAAACTTTTAATCTTGTATAGTTAAGAAAAGATAGACACAATTTACGTTAAAACTCAAACATTGATAGAATTTAGAGCTAAACATGCTCGTCAAATGAATTCGATAACTCAATAGCTACTAACTTTGTGAGATTGCCCTTCGCTTTTTTTACTCGAAATCTGATTTTCCGGTTTAAAACATTTGAATTATCCTAATTAAATTTCAGATAATCCATATCCGCATGCTATTCGTTATACCATATCCTATACCATATCCGGAGCACCATTTTGAAATCGGATATTCTTATCCGCCGGATTCTTTAAAATCGGATATGGACGCCTTAAAATGGATTCGGGGCCGACACGAAAATAATTCTATCCGTTTACACCCTTAGTCGCAAGCTATATATAGCCGGTATACCTTTTGCTTTTGTACCAATGGGAAATAAGTTGTAATTTTCTAGACCTCTGTTAGGAGCGAGTGAATCTATGTTGCAAATGAGTTTCTTTGGTATTTCCTATGTTATTCTCCCTCCGTCCCAAAAATAATGTCGTAGATTTGTCTAAATATGAGTGTATTTGAACACTAAATTGCACACAAATTTAGACTAATCCGCGACATCCTTTGTGGGATGGAGGGAGTACATAAGTTGCAGTACATCCTAATTTTATTTGTTGACACCATTGTAGATTTGTTGCAGACTAAACACAAGGAATCTACTTCGGAGGAAAAACTGCAATTTACAAACCTATAACTGTGCAACATTACAATGTACTCAAGAAGAAACCTTAGCTCATCTTTTCTGGAGCTGCCCATTTGCACAGCAATGCTGGTCTTCTATCTGTCCCCATATTTCCAACCAGCAATCAATCATGGAAGCACTATATGATGTCAAGGACAAGCTGAACTTACCGTTTGCAGTGGAAATTGTTATGATTGCTTCATGGTCCATTTGGATAATCAGAAACAGGAAATTTTTTGAAGGACAAACACCAACTTTACAAGCCTGGAAGGCAGAATTCAAACAAGAGATCAATTTGCTTTCTTTCAGAATGAAGAAAAAATGGGAGAATCCTTTCAAGACTTGGCTTCATAGCTTCATGAGTTCTTAGCTTCCTTTCTTTTTTTCTCTTTCTTTCTATTTCTTTCTTTCTTTTCCTTTGTACATCTTGTACAACTGTAAACTTTTTTAATTATCAATAAAAATTGCAGTGGGGATTTTTTCCCACTGTTGACCCTTCAAAAAAAGATTTGTTGCAAAACCTATATTTTGTGTTGCAAAGTCATGTTTGAATGTTGCCATGATTTTGGATAGTAGCTTTGACGAATTATGGGAGAAAATGGTGCAATGTTGGAAACACACAACAAAAAATATTTCTTGCAGGGGGTATTATGTTTCTTACTACAATCTGCTCATTCTTTTTCTCACTTATTTTTGCGAAAAAACCAATTATCTATTGATACTCATTCATTGTAGTAAGAAGAACCCGAAAAAAGATTATAAAAAATACAAATTCATCTTTCACCTAGCGATGACTACAAACACTAGCGCAAGCCGATGGCACACCACCGTCTTCGCCCCCCATTACTGAAGCCGGGCAAAGCTTGTAGTTGTAAAGTTTGTTGTAGTAGATAAACGAATTCTCACTTAATATGATCATCCATATCTACTCCTTCCAGTCCATAATTCTTATCGCAAATTTAGATGTTTCTAGACATATTTCATGAATAGGTAGAGGGAGTACATATGGTTCGATATTTTTTTTCTCGAAATGGGAGCATAGCACAGCCTCTGCATCAATTGATGCACACAGCTTTCTTTATTAAAACGAGTTCAGAGTATACGGTAGTTTAAACGATTACAATCATGGATCAGCCAACGTCGATACATGAATCAGCCAAAGGAAAATGTGACACATAAAGAAACTATCCATTTGATAATTTGCTAATGTGTCGCCATCCAGTAGCCCGGAAATAGCAGTCCCGAGCAACCGTCAACAGCCGGTTCGATATATGATATAGTAAGATATTGATGTAGGGTGTGACTAATTCTCGGTCGAAATCCCAGTCAAACGACGTCATCCATGTATAAGTAGTTAAATCTCAGTTGCAATCTCATACGCAACCGCAATTTTTTTTCGCGAAAACGCAAAAAAGCTTTGCGTTTCGATGCATTGATAGAATAGAAGTTGTATTTACAAGTCCAAAGAGTGGACTGACACCCACGCCATACAACTCAACCCAAGAAAACTACGGGAGAAGTTGACGTAACCCTCGTGCTCCCGCGTCCGCCCATAATCTCGCCTCAGCTTTGATCGTGTCGACTAGGGAGGCCACCGCAACCACAATTTTTTAATTGCACCTATTACAACTCATATCTAGCACGAATTACGTCGCAATTTTAAAATAATTTGGAGTAGACTGGGAACTAAGAAAATCCTGAGGCGACCGAGAATTTGCAAAACCGATTGGTTCAGAACTCTGAAGCCCAAGTTAGCCAACATGTTTTTCGCGGGAGGAAATGAAATCGAAAAGGAGAGACACATTTTCCGTGACACGTATGTTTGAGCAAGGGCTTAACACCAAAATGTGACACCACTATAAGAACACGCCCACACTTAACGAGAGTCTGCATCTGAGCTAGTTTGCCAATTCGAGCTCCTCAGTTACAGGAGCGACACGTACGCTCGTAAGTACTGCGGCGTGCCGGCCATGGACGAGCTGCTTTCGCCGTGCTCCTCCATCTTCCCGCCGTCGCCGCCGTCCCAGTTCTCCCCCGCCGACGGTCCCCACCACCAGGTCCTCGAGTTCGCCTCCTGTGAGGTCCCCGAGCAATGGCTGCTGGACGACATCGTCCTCGCGCCCAAGAGCGAGGATGCAAATTACGTGTGGCCTGCTGGGAGCTCCACGCTCTCCCCGGCCTCCAACCTCTCCGAGATGCCGCCGTGCAGTCTCCCGGCGTCGACGTCGAAGCGTCGTGGGCGGAAGCCCGGTCCCCGGCCCGAGGCACCCAGCGTCAGCCACGTGGAGGCCGAGCGGCACCGCCGCGACAAACTCAACCGCCGCTTCTGCGACCTCCGCGCCGCCGTGCCCACGGTGTCCCGCATGGACAAGGCCTCCCTGCTCGCGGACGCAGCCAACTACATCGCCGAGCTGCGCGCCCGCGTCGCGCGGCTTGAAGAGGAGGGCCGGGAGGCCGCCGCGACGTGGGAGGCGAGCAGCAGGTCCGCTTCGAGCCGAGGCGGCTACTCCCTGCACCGCCTGGCCGGCGACGAGGCGGTGGAGGTGCGAATGGTTGGGCGGGATGCGGCGGCCTTGCGTGTGACGACGGCGGGGGGCGCCCCGCACGCGCCTGCTCGACTGATGAGCGCGCTCCGTTCGCTGGAGTTGCAGGTGCAGCACGCGTGCGTTAGCAAGGTGCAGGGCCTGACGGTGCAGGACGTCTTCGTGGACGTGCCCGCCGCGCTGCAGAACGACGACGGCGGCGGCGGCGCCCTCCACTCCGCGCTGCTCAAGATGCTACGCGACAGTGCCTAGCTAATTAACCTAGATGAAGCTAAGCTACCCTACGTTTTGGCACACGCACGGACTCGCCATTCCGGGAGTTTAACATCTCAATACAAATACGGAGTACTAGGATACTACAGTACATCGGTTAATCTGCTCTCCTAGTGTATATCTACATGGAATAAATCAGACGATTGATGGATTTATATTCAGCTTGGTCCAAGATGGCAAGAACCGTGTAAATTATGAGCAATGAAGGCTTGATATAGTATCGATATGTACGTAATTGCTGTCAGGCCACATGGGATATTTTTTCTACTTTTATTTGGCTTGTTAACTAAGTTTATCTCTATGCGACTTGGGGAGTTATAACATCTCTAATAGACCCCGCATCCCGCAGCTCCTAAAATCTCAGATATATGGCACGGTAAACACGTTTTGGGGCTGAAAATGCATTGCGTAGACCAGACCCTCACGAAACGTTAAATCGCATCTGCAACATTTCAGCCCATATGTATGACATAGCTAATAAAAATACAAATATGACAACAACATAATCTAAAATTTGATACTAGTTTTAAACACCACACAATACAGCAATAATCCAAATTACAATAATAGTTCAAATTCAAATAATTAGACCAAAAAGAATGGTTTGGAATACAAATAATGGCTTAAATCACTCATGATGAATGTGACATCAAATAAAAAAGAAGTGCCACACTATCGAGTCTCTTGTCTCCGTCAATGGTGATGAATGAGATCAAGCTGAAGCTGCTCGTGGGCGCCGGAGTTCTCAATGCCAACGTATGTCTCAAGAAATGTTTGGATTTTATCCGAGTTTCTTGGTTGCTTCTCCCAAGTATTAACAATGTCAAAGAAGAACTCCAAGTTCAAACCCCTCCCCTTCTTTGTCCCGAAACCGGCTAGGACCTCGAATTATCGCTAATCTAGCTTGCAAAGCACTGACAGCTTGTAATAACCCAGAACATAGGAACAACGAAGGGTAGATTTAGAAATGGGATGTGCATTTCATTGCAAAACTGGGGAAATTTTCGCGCCTTATTGCAACTAAACCTAAGAGGGATCGAGGTTCTCTCTCATTTTGCATTTAGGGTTAGGCAATGTGAGTGAGGGAAATTTCGACATGATCTCTTTTGTATCTTGTTGATTTGGGGAATTGATTTCATTTGACAAGTGTTAATACATTTAACAATAAGCATTGAACAATATAAAAATAGAATGCATAATTTAAACACAACTTATAAAATCAAACAACTTTGAATTTCAAAGTGAATAATAAATACAATATTTATTCTAGAATATAAATATTACATAAAGCAAAAGCTCATAAACAAAAACTTGAGCTTTATTGATATCACAACACAGATTACAAAGTCTTTACAATATTCTTGATACAAGAATTGATGAATAATAAATAGAAATAAAAATAAAGATTACAATATTATTCCTAAACTAAAACCTAGACTAAATGACTTGGAGAATATCTTCTGGTCATGTCCATCTTCAAAACCTGCAAAACAAAGAACCAACACTAGCCAGAATGTTAGTGTTAGCCAAAGAATTCAGTTTGGACAGAACCAAGTGTCATGCACACTTGTGCTTGTCCAAAACCATGGACAGCACAAGATAAGGGCAGCAGACCAAACCTGAGCACCACCAGGGGCTCAAGTTTCAGCATATGAGAGCACACAGCTCAAGTGTGCTGGGCAGCAACAGCAAGGCCATGCAGTAGCTTAGTCACCCAAGCAAGCCAGGCTTGTGTGTCAATGCAAGAATAGAAGCAGGGTTCATATAAAAGGAGCAAAAACCCTAGAAATAGTGACCAGTCGACCAGATAAGATTCACCAGGTAAGGGTGAAGCAAAAACAAGCTCAGTTCATCCAGTTCTTGAGCAAGAACAGAACCAACACACACACAACCACTCAAACCACCAGAGATCATGTTGACCTGAGAAGATCATCCAAGACCTGGAGGTGAAGGGCTGTGACACAAACCCAAGTCTGCATCAACAAAACATTTCTTTCTAGGAGCTGGACCAAGGTATACCTAGTTCCTGGAGAAGATCCAAGGGATCTAATCCATCATATGCATGAAATAAGCATGGGATGAGCAGATGCTCATATGGGTAGATCATCACTTGGTTTTCACCAAGGATTACTGCCAGTCAAAAGCCACTAAAATAAAAAGGCATCCAGATACAGATCTTGTGCACAGAAGCTAGAAATCATGCACAGATGCACACACTAGCAAGATCTCATGCACAGATAGCACCAGTAGATGGCAAAGATTAGCAGCTAAAACTACACAGTAAATCCTAAGCATACAACCATCAGAAACCCTAGATTTCTTCACAGGCAAGCATATTGGCATTCATAGTTACTATGATCCCCAAATATGCAAGCAAAGATGAGTAGCCAACAAAATCCAACCAACCATGTGAGCAACCAGTCAGTAGCAAGGCTACTGAGGTCACATCACACTTAGCACCAATTAAGAGAAAGCCAAATACAAAGCATCACTATCCAGAAATGGATTCAGACTCTAATTGCTTGTAAAGGAATCATGAATCATAAATTCAGACACAAGCAAGTAATTCAATCATCACTGCATAAGCAGTTCATCATCATGTAAGTAATACAATCATGAATTTATCACAGATCCATGCTAAGCATTGACAGTAGCATACTGTTAAGCCACACAATTTAATCTATAGCCACTAGAGCAAGTCTAGATAGCTAAGATGAGCAACAGCACAAGTAAGCAACAGCACAGTGATGCTTGAGCATCAGCATCACAAGATAATTGAATCATTTAGCCACAGTATTAGCCAGTAAGCTATCACTGACAATCCATTGATCAAATGGGTCAATTATAGCAAGCCAAGCTACACAGGGAAGTTAGCCAACAAGCAAGGAATGATCCAATGGATCATTGGCTTGCAAAGTAAGCACTGAAGTATATCACAGGCACCACTGGCACACACACAAGTGTCACAGATGCATCACAAGTACACCTAGACAAGCAAGCATGATATACCAGTAAGCACAAGCAAGTCATAATCAAGCATAACAGGGCATAGATAGCTGTTGAGCAAGCACAGTAGAGCATGGCAAGTACAGAGCAGGCTAGGAGCAGCAGAGAAGTAAGCACAGCATGAATAGCAAGCAAAGCAGCATGTGCCAGAACTAGTAACTGGTAATTGGGCCATGAGCTTGCAATTAACCGAAGCACAGGCAAATTGCATAGGAATCGCATGGCTCTAGATGATCACAAGATCACCAGAGAGCAACATAGCATGAGGAGGAAGAAGAACAGTAACAAGGGGAGGCGCACAGAGGAGAAGGTGGAGATGCAACACTTACTTGCGCCTGGAAGCAGAGGCTAGGGCATGGCGAGGCAGTGCTCGCGCGGCCCTAGCGAGCTGCAAGTCCGGCGGTAGGCGCCGACGTTACGCCGGCGAACCCAGACACGAACCAGCACCACCGTAGCAAGCACCTGAGGCGACGGCACGAGTACTGCAAGCAGCACCCGCGCCAGGTCAACCCCAGGCACGTAGACATCGTCGGCGAGGACGAGATCTCGCCGGAGTTCGTCGAGGCGATTCTCCACGAGATCCAGATCGGAGGCGATTCGCCAGGAGAGGAAGAGAAGGGGAAAACTGCGTGGATAGATCGATAGATCTGCACGCGGCGATTCTAGATCGGTAGGTAACTACGGCGGGGGAGCACGGCGATGGCCGGAGTGAGGCGGCGGCCATGGCGGCGACGCCATCGCCAGAGCGTCGCGAGAGAGATTAGGGTTAGGTCGAGTGAGTGAGAGAGCGGTGGGCCGTTCGGCTCCACCGAGCCACTATGGGGCACGCCTTAGTGGGCTGTCCCATGGGCCTAAGTTATTGGGCTGGGCCCAATATGGGTCCAGGGGGTATTTTGGTCTTTTTACATTAAATAAAAGGCCAGAACTTTACCAAATTTTAATAAATCAAATACAACTCTAAAAATCCATTAAAAATAGGATTAATGAATGAAAAATAAATCTTAACAAGAATAAAATATGAAATGGAATATATGAAACAAATTCAAAATTATGAATTTTAAGAATTTAAATAATAACTTGGAATTTAAAATTATTATTTCCTTGTAATTAAAATTCAAGGAAAATCTCAAATAAGTTCAAATACTTATTTTCAAACATTTCAAAATGAAATTCTATTATTCCAAGTCATTTCTTTTGAAAAAGGGTATTTTTCCCAGAAAAATACTATACTCCTTTTTATTCCAAAAACTATAGAGGTAACTCTATAATTTCAAAGTATTTTTGGAATGACTGAGGAAATCATCAAGAAAAAAATAATTTTACTTTGAATTGTTGTACTTTGTGTGAATTACAATGAATAATCCTTTTAAATCAATTGTAAATTACCGTCAAAGACATAAATCTTAAATACAACCCTAAATTGTAATAACTCATTGGGGTAAAGGGATTCAACATAAAATAATCCATCCATGATTGCATTATTTGGATTTTATAACGTTGTCCTTACCGGACAATGATGCTTCTTACAGAACCCGAGGTCCAGGTTCCAACTGCACTATCTCGCAGTCCACAGGCAAGTTCACCCTTGCTCATGTCAACTTGATTATTTTCAACTACTTTAATGCAAAACTATATACTTATCATTCCTGCATCACAAATAAAATGTTACTTTCCAACTATGAATATGACTATGTGGCTGGCAATGGAACCATGGTATGTGTTGATATGGTGGAGGTTCCATTGCAATGGGTTATATCACCCTAGGATTAATTTACCAATGCCGTCCAGTGATTCTAGCGCCGTACAAATCGCGTTGACCATGAGATATATAATGGCTCTGGAGAAGCCAGTCGTATCTTTTCCCTTCTGCACGCCAACGGATTGGTAGAGCCGGCGGGGTGTTGGAGGCACTGCCGTAGGTTGGGATGGCCTTTAAATCCCCATCCATTAGTGATGATGGCTCTACGATCTATGAAGGATTGTCCAAAGTGCACCATGAGTAAAGCCGTATTATCGGGGAAGTCTACTCGGAGGTGTACGGGTGGACAAAAGGGTGGGTTTGCGGTCGCGGAGAAGGCGGTGTGGGCTTGGATCTTTATACCTGGCCTCACACCAAAGGAAGTGTGAACGGGGGCAAGTCCTCGCGGATGGCAAAAAGGGTGAGATCTCTTGTGGGAAAAGTAACGCACCTCTCGCGAGTGTATCAAATTGTGGTCGTCACTTCCTGTTCCGGGAAGGGAACTGCGAACGCGGCAGGAAAGGAACTCCGTGAAGTTCTAGTCAACCTGTGAAGACTGACGGGCATAGTTTTCATAATAAAAGCAACCTTTTTGGAAGAAATGATTTCAAAAACATGCATTGACCTGCGATTTCCTGATCAATGGTCGTAGCTAGTGCATCAAACACCTTTTTACTCTTTTAGAACTTGCTGAGTACCTCTGTACTCACTTTCTTTCGACACCCTTGCTAGACTGTGATCCGGAAGTGGAGGCCATCAACGATGGAGTACCAGAAGGAAGCTACGAGCTGGTCTACGAAGAACCTGATCTTACCGGCGGAGTGGAAGGCGTAGATTATGGAATAGTCTACGGACCAGATGACACGGAGGTGGAGGAGTAGTGACATACCTAGCATCATAGAGCCGAGCAGCGTAGAGCTTACCTAAATAAGCTGTTGAGCTCTTTCATCTTTAGTATAAGTTGTAATCGTACTTTAGTAGTATCTTAGGGTGTTCTCATAGGACCTGTGAGAATACCAACTTGTTAAGACAATGTTTGTAATAAAGTATGGAGTGTTATGACCTGCAATGTTTCTGTTGTACCACTCTGAGGGATATGGCAATTTGTGAAGAAGTCCCTTCACAAAGATCATATCAACGACTTGTATACTACAACATGCAGTGGTATGCTGGGTCACCGCACAGCTCTCTCGATATCTTTTCTAGATGCCTCTCATTTCCTTTGCAAATGCATCTTCAACTCGGTTGTATGGTAGGCTGATGGTTTTCACAAATGTTGTCCAATCCGGATATATGTTGTCGGCAAGATAGTAGCCCATTGTATAGTCATGGCCACTATCCAAAAACAAACCCTAAGTCTAAGGATAGCACAAATAAAGAAATGGATTTTTTAAAATTTCAAAATTTTAAATAGGGAAATAGTACTTAATCAATAGCATCTCTTAAACCCACGGGTCGTAGGATTTACCTCACTAAATATGCCTATATGTTTTTCTTTAACCAGTGGCTCTTTGTTTTTTCTAGACCTCAAAAAATGACCTTTCTCCATACACAACGCACCTTTCAACCTCAATGGTTTCAGCTTCAAACAATTTGGAATTTCACGGGATAGATATATAGTATAAGAAATAGGTTTTTAACTACTCTTTTTCTAGTGAAAGACAACAAAAAATGCTATGGAGGTATGCGGCCGGCGGAAAAACCTTTAGTCCCGGTTGGGGACACCAACCGGGACTAAAGGTTTTTCCGAGTTTTTTTACACCCACGCACCCTGCCCCCCCCCGCGCTCGGTTAGCCAATTTTTAGATTCTCAAAATTCCAAATGAAAATACGAAAGCAGGAAGATTTTAGTTTTTGCTATAAATTATGGATTTTATATTTTTTAAATTTTTCAAAAAAATAAAATTAATAATTGCATCCAGCATAAAGATTACTATTACTTTTACCCAATTTTTAGATTTTCAAATTCTTAGGTTTTAGGTTTGGCAAAAAAATATTTAAAAAATAATTATGGATTTTATTTATTTATTCACGATTATTAGTACATCATTATTTTTGTTTATGAAAAACATTATTTGAAATTCAAACAATAAAAAATGTGACATCGACCAACATGTTAATAGGATTGATATGATACTAGTATCACATACATGTGCGCGTAGCACTTGGATGCGGGACGGAATGGAATTCGGAAGTTAAGCGTGCTCGAGGTGGAGTAGTGGGAGGATGGGTGACCGAGCGGGAAGTTTGACCACGAGTAAGTAATTTGACTAGAGATAAGTGTAGTTAGAGATAGAGACTAAGCTATGCAAATAACTGAAATAATAGAAATTCTGAAGAAAAAAATAGAAAAAAAACAGAGTGAAAAAAAATTAGAAACCCAAATGAATTATTTTTTTTAACGAAATAGCCTTTATTCCCGGTTGGGGACACAAACCGGGACTAAAGGTCCTTCGCCCAGGCGCACGCTAGCCGCTCACGTGGACGGACCTTTAGTCGCGGCAACCGCGACAAAAGGGGGAGGGGGGCTTTAGTCGCGACCATTTAGTCCCGGTTGCACAACCGGGATTAAAGCCGTTGTGAACCGGGACTAAAGGCCCTTTTTCTACTAGTGTAAGATGAAAAAAAAGTGCACTTTGTTGTCTTGTTGCGTGATAACGTCAAGAGTTTTTCTGTATAGATTGGCTGATCCGCAAACTCATGCTTCATGAACTTACGGGTGAGACGAGATCGTCGGTGTTGATAGAAGCACGTCAGAATGTGTCGTAAAGGTTGCAACATGCATGTCTAGGTCGGAGAGATCGAAGATTTTGCTTTTAGAGACGCATGGAGCCCCACATACGACGGAACTAGCTAGCGAAGCGTGTTGAATTTAAACACACACACACACGAGAGACGGCCGGAGCTGTTAACTGAAAGAACATCTGAGCTCTTTTTTTATCTCGGGCAACTGGCGCAGGTACTTTCGGAAAAGGACAAAGGTTAGCAAGCTTTCTCCTATTTTTTTTCGCTGAGATGTTTTTTATAAGAATCTAACAATATTATATTAGATAAAAAGAATATCCGAGATATTTTTATTTAGTTCGTCAGATGTCCTTTATCTAGTTTTACGAAAAAGCCACGATTTTTTTGTGGACGATTTGGTACGCCAGGAGGAATATCATTCATGATGGTGAGTTTCAAAGCCATTTATAGACTCACTTGTTTATTCAATGTTATCTCCGTGACATTTGAATCTCAATTGTAAGATTACTCATAGTGAAGTAAACTAAGTGTTCAACTCAATAAATTTGCTTATGTGGTAGTAAGTTAATGAGGAGAGAGAAGGATAGAGTAACATAGGTAGTTACTGTAACATCACATTCCAAGATACAATGAGTCTGCAAATTAATTAATGAAAATATCTGTGATACTACTTTGTTACTTCCCACTATAACTAGTCTAAGAAGATCGGAGGAGAGGCTTTTGGCATTTATACCAACTTACCAAGTTGGAAAATGAATTAACTATTTAGCATACGGTAGCACCGTCAATCTTGGGCGATTTACAAAGTTTACATTGATAATTTAACTCATGTCCCTCCTCCCCTCAAAGAGTTAATTAAGGAGAAAGCATGGCTTGAAGGTACTAGTATAGATGACTATCAATGCTGGTGGTTGTAAGAATCACACTGAGTATAAAACAGAAAGATAAGATATCCAAGATTCTAGTGAAACTTGAATACTTGCTTGGTTAGGACTCAACCCTTTACTAGCTTAATCTTCGAAATCTCTACAAGATATGATTCATGTGATTGTTGCTGTAACCGGTTTGATGCTGGAGCTACCGTTTGTCTTTAGCTACTTTTCGGAGCCAGGATTGAAGCAAGCTCCGGGCCAAAAACTAAGTGTAAAAGTAACTACTAAAAAACGTCTTGTAATAACACAGAATAATTGGTACGGTAGCAAGAATGAACATATATTTTCAGATCCATTGTTAATTCTCCAAGAACATGCATAAGAAATAACTAAAAAACTTAAAATAGTTTAATGGGATACAAAATATGGTACCAAGTCACTAGTTCTGTGCGTCCGTGCCTCCCATGACTTCGTCAACAACCTCATCAACACTAGAAGAGGAACCAATACCTTCAAGAAAGCAAGAATATTTCTTATGGAAAAGCGCAAACATGAAGTGCAATAGAAAATTATTCATACGAATATGAAAACTTACCGAAACGACGAGGTAAAATTCCTCTCCGTGAGTTATATCCTTCAAAACGATATAAGATATCATCATCATTGATAGAGTGAAATACGTCTCATTCAATATATAATACCATGTTATAATTCATCCAATCATCACCCATTTTGTTCCTCAACTCGGTCTTGATAATGTTCATAGCCGAGAAAGCTCTCTCTACTGATGTCGTTGCAACGGGCAAAATCAATGCCAACTCAATAAGACGATACATCAAAGGAAAAGAAGTGTGTCTATCAGTCTGAACCATCTTCACAGCAAGATTACCAAGGTCATGACCATTCAAAAAATCTGGATCACCTCTCACATCAGCAATGAATGTCTCAAATTGGTTTCTAAGAACAAAAGAGATCTCATATATGGAGAAGTCATCAGCATACATCGCAGCAAGTTCAACAAGTATGTCTTCATCAAAGTTAGCAAATGAGTTCTTTGGATCAAGACAAACGATGCATCTCAACAACTTAGTTGATTTTCCAGCAAAGCAGTTATTCAACTCAACAATAATTTGGTTATGCACAACATTAAATATTTCATATCTAAAGCGGTGATAGTAAGTTACCATTGTACTTCCACGACCCCTGGAGCGACCTCGAGCGGGTATTGTATCATCCATGTTTGGTACTACAATTTTATATTTGACACAAAAGTCATTTGTCTCATTGAAGAGTTCATCCCAACCATTTTCTCGGATACCTTGAAGATTTTTCAATGTTACGCCAATCAAACTCACAGCATGAACAATGTTTTGATCTTTCTTTTGCAAACAATGTGACAAATCATTAGTCTTGCCCAATAATCTGATCATAAGATGCAATATGAGAACAAACTCAAAGCTCTCCATCTGAGTAATCAAGCCACCAGCTGTGGTTCTATGTGTAAGATTTTCTGCATCATCATGAACATTCTCTAATACATGAAGAACAGATTCCCACATTGAAATGAATCTACACAAAGTTTTATGGTGTGTGCCCCACCGTGTATCCCCGTGTTTTACAAGATTGGTTGCTTGGTTTTTTCCTCTTCCTGAAAATATTTCTCCAGACTCTAGTTTGCTGACCATTGTGTCATGTTGATGTTGGGCTATTTCATCATGTCTTTTACAAGAAGCATTAACAGTATTGCCAATCAAAGTGGTGTTGTTAAAAAAATCCAATATGGAGGAACAACACTTGGCCACTGCAACAACCACTAACTGCAATTGATGGGCAAAGCAATGAATGAAAAATGCATATGGATTTTCATCCAGTATTAACCTTTGCAAGCCACGAAATTGCCCTCTCATGTTAGAAGCTCCATCATACCCTTGCCCTCTCAATTTGGACATAGACAAGCCATGATCAAGAAACATACCATCCAAAGCTGCCTTTAGTGAAGCTGCTCTCGTGTCAAGAACATGATTAATCCCAATAAATCTCTCAATCACGTACCCTAAAAGTTTTAGCTACAACCTCACTCAGGCTTGAAAGTGTGTTATCAGTGATGTTGAAAGCTGTAAAGCCGAGAATGGCCTCTGTATCAAGAGTTCAGGAAAAAAAAAATCCTTAATCTTCCTAGGTGTTGAGCATCAAAACTCGATATGAAACTGTGAACGGATCGTGAAGTTTAGCCAAGTCGCAGTTTTGATGCTCAGTGCTTACCGAGTTTCACTTCGGTGGTAGCGGTTTTGCTCTCTAGACTTGCACATTTCTTTGAGAGTTTGAATCCCAATTAGCTAGTATCGCTATGAGTTCCAAGCTCGTCAAACTTCTAAGACTATGAGGACGAAATAAGCAGTGGAACATGGTAGTCATGAACCCTATAACTTGTGGGCCCCAAAATTCGTATTTGTAGCTTATGGGGGCAGAAAAATGGTAAAGGACCGAGCCCTTCCGTGACATAAACTTCTCTCCGAGGTCTTAACCGTAAATGTGCCGCCGGTATAAATATGAGCATATATAGTTGAACGATGCCGCATCTCCGTGTACGCGCGTATTGGCAGTGCAGGACATGGACGACGAGCTCCGCTCCCCGTGCTCTATCTACTTCCCGCCGTCGCCCCCTTCCCAGTTCTCGCCAGCCGACCTCGAGAGCAGCCACCAGTTTCTCGAGTTCGACTCCTGCGAGGTCCCCGAGCAATGGCTACTAGGCGATATCATGGTGGGAGCCAAGAACGAGGACGGAAACCTATGGCCCGCGGGGTCCTTGGTCTCCCCGGACTCCGAGCTCCCCGAGCTGCCGCCGGAGAGCCTCTCCGTCTCGACGTCCTCAACGCCGCGGGCGGCGACGAAGCGGCGTGGGCGGAAGCCCGGGCCCCGCCCCGAGGGGCCCCTCGTCAGCCACGTGGAGGCGGAGCGGCAACGCCGCGACAAGCTGAACCGCCGCTTCTGCGACCTCCGCGCTGCCGTGCCCACCGTGTCCCGCATGGACAAGGCCTCCCTCCTCGCCGACGCCGCAGCCTACATCGCCGAGCTGCGCGCCCGCGTGGCGCGGCTCGAGGACGAGAGCAAGCAGGTGACCGCCGCGAGGTGGGAGACGAGCGCAGCTTACCGCGGCGGCGGCGCCTCCTTCCATGACCTCCATGCTGGCGACGAGGCGGTGGAGGTGCGGATGGTAGGGCGGGACGCGGCAGCGCTGCGCGTAACGACGGCAGCGGGATCCGCCCCGCACGCGCCGGCGCGGCTGATGGGCACGCTCCGGTCGCTGGAGCTGCCGGTGCAGCACGCGTGCGTGAGCCGCGTGCTGGGCGTCACCGTGCAAGATGTCGTCGTGGAGGTGCCGGCCGCGCTGCAGCATGACGACGGCGCCGCACTCCGCTCCGCGCTGCTCCAGCGGCTACACGACAGCGCCTAGAGGCTAGAGCTCCCCAATGTTTTCACGTGAACAGATTCAGTTCAAGACAAACTCCTACGTACGATCGATGCCATGGTAAATCTGTTCTCCTGCTTTGTGTTGCCCGTGGAATAAGTCAAGCAATTTCATCCATTCATCGCTCGATCGGCTCCAAGATCTGTAACAAAGACCGATGTAGGTTTGTCTGGATCGATATGTAGGGTTTGTGCCAGGCCCTGCTGCGGTGTACGCACGCATGTGTGTACTATTATGCTTGTTATTAAATTGTTTATTTTTAATTTTTAGGGAGTGTGATTGCTATAAGCTATTGTGAAATGCAGTATGTTCACATGTATATATGTTGGTTTGCGTATCTTATGCTGGAAGGAATGATTGTATGGTTTAAGATAACCAGCCTAAAATCCATCAAATGGGATATATGAATCGAATGCAGTGAATTTTCCAGAAATTTGGAGAGTTTTCCAGAAATTTGGAGAACCAGCCTATCGTTTGCATGGTCCTTTCTCCTTTGTACTCCATTCAAGAGCAACTTGTCATTAGCTCGACATCATGAAGTGTTTTCTATATGTGTTGCAACCAATTATCCGTTGAATCACGCCCAAGTAAATTTTGTTCGCAAACCCTTTTCTAACTCGGGCACTTTGGATGTGTGAGTAAAAAGGCACTAAGCAGTTTCTTGTGGCATAAGGATTTTAAAGTTAATTTAGACATGTGACGTGTACTTCCTAGGCAGACTGTTTCACCCATTAGCTGGGCCGTAATTTTTTTTTGAGAACACAGTACAACGCAGACGCTCACAAACACCCCTATGAACCCTACCCCTATGAGCACCTCCGAGGGACTGAGCCGGCATATCTTGAGGTTGACGAAGTCACCACTGGCGTCTCGCTGTTGACGGGCACGTCACCTACCAATGAAAGCATAGCGCCGGTTAAATCCTGGAATAAATCCAGGTAAATGCAAACACCCATGTCAAGTCTAGGACTTGAACATGGATGGGCTAGTTCCACCACAAGGGACCTAACCACCAAAGCCAAGCTCTGTTTGCAACATGTAACATAAATGTGCAAACTAAGACCACCTTTTTTTTTGTTTGCAAAAGCACTTTATTTATTTCTGTTTTACATATTGTGGCCGTCTGACAGACACTAAATATACTCCCGAGCTCTTGGTCTTCGCTAAATAGTCATAGTAATTTATTTCTTCAAAAACTTTCAAATACTAATCACACATGTAGATGACTGAATACTGCGCATGTAGACGTTGTTATGGTGCAAGAACATGCATTCCATCTTCCCATGGATACAGAACAAAATTGATGCATAAAAATTGCTCCGTGGCATCTCAATGTTGATTTTTTTCGTTAACATCAAAACCATGTTATACCTGACACACAAAAAATCACTGGTGGGTAGAATACAACCATAGTCCATAGGTACATATGCGATTTTTTTTTCATTATTTTCTAAAACTTAAAGTCACATCTTTTTATTTTCCTTAAGTAAAAAGTGCAAGCATGCTTTGGATCGTAAAATACACCCCTACTGAAAAACACTTTCAGTAAAACTAGTATATTACCAACAAATTACTGTGAAAAATCTGCAGTAACTAGATTACATATTTCAACACGACACTATTTAGCAACAACAAACTTTCTATCTATATATTAAGGGTGGAGGAAATGAGACCCTCACAAATCACAATGCTCCATGGCTTGGCACTGCAGAGGCGCATTTTCTTCCATCAGAGCTCGCCACTTCATCCTTTTGTAAAAAAACATGTAACTACTTTTTTACGTTTTTTCCTTTTATTTTTTTACAGTAACTTTTCAAGATAACTTCTCGGCCGTAATTTCCAATTGGTAGTTATCTCACGGTACCTCCTCGATGGTGAGTAATTTTTAGACCGTATTTCTCCAGCACTAATATAATATCTCATTGTTCCTATTCTATTCTTTAGGAATAATTTTTTGACACACGTTCCTTGGCGTGATTTCACCCTGTTTATTTCGAATGTGATTTGTTTACTTCTTTGATGTCTATTTCTCCACACGGATCTCCGACCTCAACAATGATTATTCGATATTAATCTTTCATCGCCGCGCCGGTAGTTATTCAACGCAAATCATCAGCATCTCCCTATGATATTATTTGACAATACTTTTTCACGATGTCTTATTTTCCAGCAGTAATTTTCAAAGGTGCACGAGCAATAATTTTTAACG
Source organism: Lolium rigidum (assembly GCF_022539505.1). Classification (NCBI taxonomy): domain Eukaryota; kingdom Viridiplantae; phylum Streptophyta; class Magnoliopsida; order Poales; family Poaceae; genus Lolium; species Lolium rigidum. The sequence continues at coordinate 241,281,342 of NC_061512.1, read as the reverse complement.
CTAACATTTTAGTCGTACTTTCAAAAGGTGCACGGGCAGCAATCTCCAGCAGTAATCTCTCGATCGTACCTATCTATTTTTAGCTACCTTCTTCTATAGCTACGTTCTCAAACAAAATATTCCACTATTCATCGCCTCTTTTATTCAAAAACGATATTAATATATTTTGTTTATTGCCTCATAATTACCTTAGGGGAATACTACTACCTTCTACCACAATATGTTCAACAAAAATTACTACATTATGGGTCGCCTCTTCTATTCGAGAAAAAATGCTATTGATATAGTTTTGTTATTAATCACCTTATGATTACCGAACGGGCACGTCGTGTCGTCGTGCGAGTGCTTCCTAGTATGACACAACAGACAATACAGTTTACTGTTGGTAGATGTGCTCTTCCAAGAGAGCCCTAGCTCGGTTGCAGATAAATCCGTGGCACTGTGCAGCAGGTGTTTGGTGATGGTTGATGCTTGTTTGGTGCCAGTACTTGTCTGATGTATACTGTTGCTACCAACATGTATGGACTGAAGAAGTTGAAAACAAAATCGAGCAAGTGAAATAATTGAGCCTCCGTTGCATGCGTACCAAATTGGTTTGCCTGTAGCAAACACGCTTTGCAGTGAGTAGGGGCCTGGGGCACGCGAATCATTTCAGGGCCCAGCAAGGGCTAACAATCGTAGTGTTTGACAGATAGGTAAGGGTTCCGCAGGCCCACAGGATCGTCAAGTGTGGATATTTACCTCTTTATTTTTCAACAACTAAAACTTATATTTATTTATTTAAAAATCCTTTTCTGTATATATACATAAAGATAATTTATATGTACATGTAAAATTTATATGTCGTATGTTAGATTCCGCGAAATCAGAAAAACGTGACACTAAGTAGGCATTCAAAGAATATTTTTATTCTTCACATTGGTTTTTTGTTTGTAGGTCACAAACTAGAGCATTTTTCGATAAAAAATTTGCATGTACGTACTAGATATACAAATTTGCACACGTTTTCTTATTTAGATTTGTCAAAGTAAAAAGAGTGAAGTTTTTATTTTTCTTTAAAAAATAGCTACATGGAGCTTAACCTCCATTTGATGTGTTCGATACAAAATGCCCTAAAAAATGTAAGAAATATAAAAATCCTAATAAATATAAGCAACAAATTTTCTCTATAATAACAACAAAAGCATGGAACGAGAAAGTATATTTCCTTTGAACACTAGATTATATGCGAAATTACACCATAGGTAGGCTACACATAAGGGCATCTCTAGAGGGATGACCCATCCTGTCCTAGGCTGTGTGAAACGGTCTACACGAACTGGTAGACAGACAGCGCAGCTCGAGCAACACGACCTAAATGGACCGACTCGCGGGGACCGACACATCCATCCACCAAATTTGGGCCGTCGATGTGTCGGGCCAGACAGCACACGTGTCCTCCCTTTGGCCACCCCAGGACCTCCCGTTAGTGGCACACAAGACAGACAGAAGCTACTCCCATGCCCCCAAACCCTCGCACGCCATCTTTGCCACCACCCCAGGCATGCATGCAGCGACGCCATCTACGCTCTGGGTAGCCGTTGCCATCTCCAGTTCCAAGCGGATCATGGTGTCTAGAAACCACGTTCTCTGGCCGCCATTTTGCACCATCGTCAGAAGGGCTAACCGATAGTTGTTGTGCCCAGACATCGTCGCGACTTCCCCCATTTCCAACACCGACGCATACCCTGCGTGTTGCCAAAGTTGAATGCCTACTGGCGTCCATCCATCCCGCCACCGGCCAGGCAACCAACTCTCCATCCACACGCTTGGCCGGCACGTCGCTAGCCCGTGCGCCCACTACCTGCTCGTCTAGGCGCCAAACGAGTTTGAGGTATGAGAGAGTCCAAACTTCTTTCTCTTGGGTTGCACGGGAATAGGCATGGACATTGATGATGCATTCATGGACCGACCAGCTACATATGCTTGTGCAGATGAAGTGACCACTCATGAAGGCCTTCAAGCAAATTTGATTGATGATAACTGCAAGTACACATGTAGATTTACTAGTAATAGGCATAGTTGTATCTAGATTAAGCATGAGATGAGTGGAAACAATGCATAACGTGTGCTCCAAAAGTGTACATAAATTCCACTCATCAATTCAGCATATGTGGATTCATGTGGAAAACCAACCTGGCTGATCTCATTTGATATTTGATTTCAATTCTCTTGTTTGTGAAACTATGTGGTTGTATCATTGTGAACAATTCACGTTTATGAACAACATTTATTTTGGTTATCGCTATCACTTTGTTGTAAATATGATGCTCAAATTTGAATGCCAATGGCCAGCGCGGACACAATGGGTTGCGTCGCTGGACACACTGGCCTGGTAGGCTGGACCGCCACCCAAAACCTGTATCGCGGGCCAACCCAAACGAAAAAGTTCAACCATTTGAGTCGCCAATTTGGATCGCCCCGTTGGATATGCCCTAAGCTTTTCTCTTAGACCTAAACTAACACCAAATACTACTTAGACATAAGAGGAAAATAAGAAATCAATGTTTTAGTATTCTCAGTCCTTTAATCATGCATTCGAACATTACATGGATTTAGAGCTGACCCAAGCAGATCATTGGTGTGCATACACACTACCTATAGTTGTTCACAATAAATACACAATGTTGTTGTTAGCAAGATAAGAGTTTCCCAATTTGTACAGGTTGTTCCCAAGGCTACATACTGGACTATATGCGGTCCTTTCTGCACCATATGGAGTAGTGGGAGTCTATGAAATTTGGTTGCATCCATTTAGAGACGGTAACTTGGGATATGGGTAGAGGTCCAGTAAAGAATTTGTGATGCGTAGGTGATACAAGTATTTTCTATTGCTCTGGTTGAGCTTCGGTACACTCTTTGCACTTTGTAAAACTTCAGATGATAAATCTTTCCATGTGGCCTTCTCATTTGGTCTATATGGAAGGCAAGGAATGGAGATCGGTTCCAAAACATTATGCTAAACTAAGATCCTCCAAATAACTTGATTTTACTGATTTTCTTAATATATAGCTCAATAAATATGTTCGGTCTCAGAAGATACAATACTCAAGTTACATACCCCAATATGACAAGGCAATTTACTATCCAGAGAGGTGTCCAATGGATTTCTCTTGTTGTCGCGCGGTTGGAGGAAGCTGTGTTAATAGAGCTTAGTCTAAAGATTGATATCTACAGTGCTATAATATTTTCAGAACCGGTATTGATATAGATGAAGGAGATATGCCCTAGAGGCAATAATAAAGTGGTTATTATTTATATCTTTATGTTTATGATAAATGTTTATATATCATGCTAGAATTGTATTAACCGAAACATTAGTACATGTGTGATATGTAGACAAACAAGAAGTCCCTAGTATGCCTCTTAAACTAGCTTGTTGATTAATGGATGATTAGTTTCATAATCATGAACATTGGATGTTATTAATAACAAGGTTATATCATTGTGTGAATGATGTAATGGACACACCCAATTAAGCGTAGCATAAGATCTCGTCATTAAGTTATTTGCTATAAGCTTTCGATACATAGTTACCTAGTCCTTATGACCATGAGATCATGTAAATCACTTATACCGGAAAGGTACTTTGATTACACCAAACACCACTGCGTAAATGGGTGGCTATAAAGGTGGGATTAAGTATCCGGAAAGTATGAGTTGAGGCATATGGATCAACGATGGGATTTGTCCATCCCGATGACGGATAGATATACTCTGGGCCCTCTCGGTGGAATGTCGTCTAATGTCTTGCAAGCATATGAATGAGTTCATAAGAGACCACATACCACGGTACGAGTAAAGAGTACTTGTGAGGAGACGAGGTTGAACAAGGTATAGAGTGATACCGAAGATCAAACCTCGGACAAGTAAAATATCGCGAGACAAAGGGAATTGGTAATGTATGTGAATGGTTCATTCGATCACTAAAGTCATCGTTGAATATGTGGGAGCCATTATGGATCTCCGGATCCCGCTATCGGTTATTGGTCGGAGTGAGTACTCAACCATGTCCACATAGTTCTCGAACCGTAGGGTGACACACTTAAAGTTGGATGTTGAAATGGTAGTACTTGAATTATGGAATGGAGTTCGAATATTTGTTCGGAGTCCCGGATGAGATCCCGGACATCACGAGGAGTTCCGGAATGGTCCGGAGAATAAGATTCATATATAGGATGTCATTTTATGTGAAATAAAAAGTCGCGGAAGATTCTATGGAAGGTTCTAGAAGGTTCTAGAAAAGTCCGGAAGAAACCACCAAGGAAGGTGGAGTCCACAAGGGACTCCACCTCCATGGCCGGCCAGCCCTAGTGGGGGTGGAGTCCCAAGTGGACTCCACCATAGGGGGCCGGCCACCCCCACATGGGAGGTGGGAATCCCACCTTTGGGTGGGAGTCCTAGTTGGGCTAGGTTTCCCCCTCCTATGGAAGGTTTTGGTTTCGGGTCTTATTCGAAGACTTGGACACCAACACTTGGGATCCACCTATATAATGAGGGGCCAAGGGAGGGGGCCGGCCACCCCAAGACCATAAGCTGGCCGCCCCCCCTTGAGTGGCCGGCCACCCCCTCCCAAACCCTAGCTTTGCTCCTCCACTCCATATTGCCCGCGTAGCTTAGCGAAGCTCCGCCGGACTTCTACACCGCCACCGACACCACGCCGTCGTGCCGTCGGATTCAAGAGGAGCTACTACTTCCGCTGCCCGGCCGGAACGGGGAGGTGGACGTCGTCTTCATCAACAACCGAACGTGTGACCGAGTACGGAGGTGCTTGCCCGTTCGTGGCGCCGGAACCGATCGTGATCAAGATCTTCTACGCGCTTTTGCAAGCGGCAAGTGATCGTCTACCGCAGCAACAAGAGCCTCATCTTGTAGGCTTTGGAATCTCTTCAAGGGTGAGACTCGATACCCCCTCGTTGCTACCGTCTTCTAGATTGCATCTTGGCTTGGATTGCGTGTTCGCGGTAGGAAAATTTTTGTTTTCTATGCAACGTTATCCTACAGTGGTATCAGAGCCATGTCTATGCATAGATGGTTGCACGAGTAGAACACAATGGTTTGTGGGCGTTGATGCTCTTGTTATCTTTAGTTTGAGTACTTTGCATCTTTATGGCATAGTGGGATGAAGCGGCTCGGACTAACTTTACATGACCGCGTTCATGAGACTTGTTCCTCGTTCGACATGCAACTTGTATTGCATAAGAGGCTTTGCGGGTGTCTGTCTCTCCTACTATAGTAAAGATTCAATTTACTCTTCTATTGACAACATTAGTATCAACGTTGTGGTTCATGTTCGTAGGTAGATTAGATCTATATCGAAAACCCTAAACCACGTAAAATATGCAAACCAAATTAGAGAGCGTCTAACTTGTTTTTGCAGGGTTTGGTGATGTGATATGGCCATAATGTGATGATGAATATGTATGAGATGATCATTATTGTATTGTGGAAACCGGCAGGAGCCTTATGGTTGTCTTTAAATTTCATGTTGAGTAGTTTTTCAAAGTAGTTGTAATAGTTGCTACATGGAGGACAATCATGAAGACGGTGCCATTGACCTTGGTGCTTCGCCGACGATGATGGAGATCATGCCCGAAGATGATGGAGATCATGTCCGTGCTTTGGAGATGAAGATCAAAGGCGCAAAGACAAAAGGGCCATATCATATCACATATGAACTGCATGTGATGTTAATCCTTTTATGCATCTTATTTTGCTTAGATCGCGACGGTAGCATTATAAGATGATCCCTCACTAAAATCTCAAGATAATAAAGTGTTCATCCTTAGTAGCACCGTTATCAAGTCTTATCGTTTTCGAAGCATCTCGTGATGATCGGATGTGATAGATTCGATAAGTACATACAACGGGTGCAAGACAGTTTTGCACATGCGGATACTAAGGTGGCCTTGACGAGCCTAGCATGTACAGACATGGTCTCGGAACACGTGATACCGAAAGGTAGAGCATGAATCATATGGTTGATATGATGAACACTTTGAGTGTTCGCCATTGAAATCACACCTTTTCTCGTGATGATCGGGTTTAGGTGCGGTGGATTTGGTTCGTGTGATCACTAAGACAATGCGAGGGATATTGTTTTGAGTGGGAGTTCACTTAGGTTTTTAATTATGTTGAATTAAAATTTGAACTCAATTTGTCATAAACTTAGTCTAAACTATTGCAAATATATGTTGTAGAGATGGCGTCCCCAATCAATTTTAATCGGTTCCTAGAGAAAGAGAAACTTAAGAGCAACGGTAGCAACTTCACCGATCTGGTTCCGTCATGTGAGGATCTTCCTCTCGGCGGAAATCCGCAATTTGTGCTTGATGCACCGCTAGGTGACCCTCCTGCGAGAAGATGAATCCGATGAAGTAAAAGCTGTTTACGCGACTCGGAAAACTCGGTACTCTCAAGTTCGGTGTGCCATCCTGTGCGATCTGGAATCCGATCTTCAAAAACGTTTTGAGCACCATGATCCTCATGAGTTGATGAATGAGCTGAAAGCTATATTCGAGACTCATGCGGCCATGGAATGCTATGAAGCATCGAAACATTTCTTCAGTTGTATGATGGAAGAAGGCAGCTCCGTTAGTGAGCACATGCTCGCCATGACCGGGCATGCGAAGAAACTCAGTGACTTGGGAATAGTGATTCCTAACAGACTGGGGATTAATCGTGTCCTTCAATCACTGCCACCAAGTTACAAGAACTTTGTGATGAACTACAATATGCGAGAACATGAACAAGGAGTTACCTGAACTCTTTGGCATGCTAAAAGCTGCTCGAGATTGAGATCAAGAAAGAGCACCAAGTGTTGATGGTCAACAAGACCACCAGTTTCAAGAAACGAGGGCAAGTCTAAGGGAAAATTCAAGAAGGGTGGCAAGAAAGCTGCCACGCCTCCTATGAAACCTAAGAACGGCCCTAAGCCCGATGCTTGAGTGCTATTACGCAAGGAGAAGGGACAACGGAAGCGTAATTGCTCCAAGTATCCGGCTGATACGAAGAGCGGCCTTGTCAAGAAGAAGAAAGAAGGTATATCCGATATACATGTTATAGATGTTTATCTCACTAGTTCTCGTTCTAGTACACGGGTATTTGATACTTGGTTCGGTTGCTCATATTTGTAACTCGAAACAGGAACTAAAGAATAAACGACAACTGCTGAAAGATGAAGTGACGATGCGCGTTGGAAATGGATCCAAGGTCAATGTGATCGCGATCGGCACACTTCCTCTACATCTACCTTCGGGATTAGTTTTAAGCCTAAATAATTGCTATTATGTACTGCGTTGAGCATGAACATTATATCCGGATCTTGTTTAATGCAAGACGGTTATTCATTCAAGTCTGAGAATAATGGTTGTTCTATTTTTATGAATAATATCTTTTATGGTCGAGCACCACAAAAGAATGGCTTATTTCGTTAGATCTCGATAGTAGTGATACGCATATACATAACATTGATGCTAAGCGAATTAAACTTAATGATAATTCTACTTATATGTGGCATCGTCGTCTTGGTCATATTGGAGTGAAACGCATGAAGAAACTCCATACTTGATGGATTACTTGAATCACTTGACTTTGAGTCACTTGATAGATGCGAAGCATGTCTAATGGGAAAAATGACAAAGACTCCATTTTACGGTATGATGGAGCGAGCTGCGACTTATTGGAAATCATACATACCGATGTATGTGGACCAATGAGCGTAGCATCGCGCGGTGGTTATCGTTATGTTCTAACCTTCACGGATGATCCGAGTAGATATTGGTATATCTATTTCATGAAACATAAATCCGAAACTTTCGAGAAGTTTAAGGAATTTCAAAGTGAAGTAGAAAATCAACGTAACAAGAAGATCAAATTTCTACGATCTGATCGTGGAGGTGAATATCTGAGTTATGAGTTTGGCATGCATTTAAAGAAATGCGGAATACTTTCACAATTGACACCGCCGAGGAACACCTCAACGAAACGGTGTGTCGAACGTCGTAATCGAACTCTCTTAGATATGGTTCGTAGTATGATGTCTCTTACTGATTTGCCGTTATCATTTTGGAGTTATGCATTAGAGACAGCCGCATTCACTTTAAATAGAGCACCATCAAAATCCGTAGAAACGACACCGTATGAATTATGGTTTAATAAGAAACCTAAGTCGTCGTTCTGAAAGTTTGGGGTTGCGAAGCCTATGTAAAGAAGTTACAACCGGACAAGCTAGAACCCAAAGCGGAGAAATGCGTCTTCATAGGATACCCTAAGGAAACTATAGGGTACACTTTCTATCACGAATCCGAAGGCAAAATCTTTGTTGCTAAGAACGGAACTTTTCTTGAGAAAGAATTTCTCACTAAAGAAGTGACTTGGAAGAAAAGTAGAACTCGATGAGATTGATGAATCTATACTCGTTGATCGAGTAGCGCGATGCCGGAAGTTGTACATGTACCGCCTACACGGCAACGAGAGGAAGCTAATGATAATGATCATGAAACTTCGAACGAGGAAACTCTGCGAACCTCGCGGATCGACAAGGGAACGTGCCACTCCTGATTGGTATGATCCTTGTCTAAATGTCATGATTGTGGATAACAATGATGAGGACCACTGCGACGTATGAAGAAGCGATGATGAGCCCAGATTCCAACAAATGGCAAGAAGCCATGAAATCCGAAATGGGATCCATGTATGATAACAAAGTATGGACTTTGGTAGACTTACACGATAGCCGAAAGGCTGTCGAGAATAAATGGATCTTCAAGAGAAAAACAGATGCTGATGGTAATATTACTGTCTATAAAGCTCGACTTGTCGCAAAGGGTTTCCGACAAATTCAAGGAGTTGACTACGATGAGACTTTCTCACTGTAGCGAAGCTAAAATCTGTGAGGATTTTGTTAGCAATAGCTGCATTTTTCGATTATGAGATTTGGCGAGATGGATGTCAAAACGGCGTTCCTTAATGGAGACATTGAGGAAGAGTTGTATATGGTACAACCCAAAGGTTTTGTCGATCCTAAAAATGCTGACAAAGTATGCAAACTTCGGCGTTCAATCTATGGACTGAAGCAAGCATCAAGAAGTTGGAACCGACGCTTTGATAAGGTGATCAAAGACTTCGGGTTTATACAGTGTCATGGAGAGGCCTGTATTTACAAGAAAGTGAGTGGGAGCTACGTAGCATTCCTGATATTATATGTAGATGACATATTATTGATCGGGAATGATATAGAACTATTAAGCGATGTTAAGGGTTATTTGAATAATAGTTTTTCAATGAAAGACCTTGGTGAAGCATCGTATATATTAGGCATCAAGATTTATAGAGATAGATCAAGACGCCTAATAGGGCTATCACGAGTACATATCTGGACAAGATTCTAAAGAAGTTTAGAATGGACGAAAGTAAGAAAGGGTTCTTACCTATGTTACCGGGCAAGGTATTGAGTAAAACTCAAGGACCGGCTACGGCGAGAAGAAAGAGAAAGGATGAGTAACATCCCCTATGCCTCGGCGATAGGATCTATCATGTATGCCATGCTATGTACAAGACCGGATATAGCACATGTTTGTTAGTTTGACTAGCGAGATATCAAAGTGATCCGGGAATGGAACATCTGGACAGCGGTCAAGAATATCCTGAAGTACTTGAAAAGAACTAAGGATATGTTTCTTTGTTATGGAGGTGACCAAGAGCTCGTTGTAACAAGTTACACCGATGCAAGTTGGAACACCGATCCGATGACTCTAAGTCACAATGCAGGTACGTGTTTATATTGAATGGTGTCTGCGATAAGTCGGGCAAGCTCGAAGCGGTGCACGGTGGCGAAGTCTTCAACGGAATCGAGTACATAGCGGCTTCGGAGGCTTCATCGAAGCGGTATGGATGAAGAGGTTCATTGTAGAGCTCGGTGTGGTTCCTAGTGCATTGGACCCATTAATCATTTACTTGTGATAACATGGGTGCCATCGCCAATGCACAAGAGCCAAGGTCACACAAGAGGCTGAAGCATATCAAGCTGCGTTACCACTCGATTCGCGAGTACATCGAAGATGGAGAAGTAAAGATTTGCAAAGTACACACCGATCCGAATGTAGCGGATCCGTTGACTAAAGCTCTCCCTAGGGCAAAGCATGACCAACACCAAAATGCCATGGGTGTTAGGTATATTACAATGTAATCTAGATTATTGACTCTAGTGCAAGTGGGAGACTGAAGGAGATATGCCCTAGAGGCAATAATAAAGTGGTTATTATTTATATCTTTATGTTTATGATAAATGTTTATATATCATGCTAGAATTGTATTAACCGAAACATTAGTACATGTGTGATATGTAGACAAACAAGAAGTCCCTAGTATGCCTCTTAAACTAGCTTGTTGATTAATGGATGATTAGTTTCATAATCATGAACATTGGATGTTATTAATAACAAGGTTATATCATTGTGTGAATGATGTAATGGACACACCCAATTAAGCGTAGCATAAGATCTCGTCATTAAGTTATTTGCTATAAGCTTTCGATACATAGTTACCTAGTCCTTATGACCATGAGATCATGTAAATCACTTATACCGGAAAGGTACTTTGATTACACCAAACACCACTTTGCGTAAATGGGTGGCTATAAAGGTGGGATTAAGTATCCGGAAAGTATGAGTTGAGGCATATGGATCAACGAGTGGGATTTGTCCATCCCGATGACGGATAGATATACTCTGGGCCCTCTCGGTGGAATGTCGTCTAATGTCTTGCAAGCATATGAATGAGTTCATAAGAGACCACATACCACGGTACGAGTAAAGAGTACTTGTCGGGAGACGAGGTTGAACAAGGTATAGAGTGATACCGAAGATCAAACCTCGGACAAGTAAAATATCGCGAGACAAAGGGAATTGGTAATGTATGTGAATGGTTCATTCGATCACTAAAGTCATCGTTGAATATGTGGGAGCCATTATGGATCTCCAGATCCCGCTACTGGTTATTGGTCGGAGTGAGTACTCAACCATGTCCACATAGTTCTCGAACCGTAGGGTGACACACTTAAAGTTGGATGTTGAAATGGTAGTACTTGAATTATGGAATGGAGTTCGAATATTTGTTCGGAGTCCCGGATGAGATCCCGGACATCACGAGGAGTTCCGGAATGGTCCGGAGAATAAGATTCATATATAGGATGTCATTTTATGTGAAATAAAAAGTCGCGGAAGATTCTATGGAAGGTTCTAGAAGGTTCTAGAAAAGTCCGGAAGAAACCACCAAGGAAGGTGGAGTCCACAAGGGACTCCACCTCCATGGCCGGCCAGCCCTAGTGGGGGTGGAGTCCCAAGTGGACTCCACCATAGGGGAGCCGGCCACCCCACATGGGAGGTGGGAATCCCACCTTTGGGTGGGAGTCCTAGTTGGGCTAGGTTTCCCCTCCTATGGAAGGTTTTGGTTTCGGGTCTTATTCGAAGACTTGGACACCAACACTTGGGATCCACCTATATAATGAGGGGCCAAGGGAGGGGCCGGCCACCCCAAGACCATAAGCTGGCCGCCCCCTTGAGTGGCCGGCCACCCCTCCCAAACCCTAGCTTTGCTCCTCCACTCCATATTGCCCGCGTAGCTTAGCGAAGCTCCGCCGGACTTCTACACCGCCACCGACACCACGCCGTCGTGCTTGTCGGATTCAAGAGGAGCTACTACTTCCGCTGCCCGCTGGAACGGGGAGGTGGACGTCGTCTTCATCAACAACCGAACGTGTGACCGAGTACGGAGGTGCTGCCCGTTCGTGGCGCCGGAACCGATCGTGATCAAGATCTTCTACGCGCTTTTGCAAGCGGCAAGTGATCGTCTACCGCAGCAACAAGAGCCTCATCTTGTAGGCTTTGGAATCTCTTCAAGGGTGAGACTCGATACCCCCTCGTTGCTACCGTCTTCTAGATTGCATCTTGGCTTGGATTGCGTGTTCGCGGTAGGAAAATTTTTGTTTTCTATGCAACGTTATCCTACAATAGAAGTAGAATAAGAGGTTCTCAACCTACCGTTTTATATTTCATTATTTAAGGGGTTTTCGACAAACAGTTGTGTAAGAAACATATTATATTATTTTGGTAATGGTACTGGAGGACATGGGTCCTTTCACTGGAATAAATAGTGCACTGGTCACTTTATTTCAAAGATATATTGCTATACTTGGAAAGCGATTAGTTTTAATGCATCCCTTGAAAAGCTATTTTACCAACATCAATGGTTAATTACTTGAGCATATGCATGTGTTTTTCATGACGGCATACTTATACGGTCGACATATGGCTCCTCTGGTCGGGAACGATGATGGGCAAATTAAAAGTCGGTCTGAACCGATCTTCGTTAACCGCAGCTAGGTAAAGAAAGCATACATCCTACCTGAGCATGGAAGTATACACAAGAGTGGATGTAAGGAAGGATTGATGAAGTATAATTATGTCACACTACACAAATTACACACATGTACTCGTCCTCTATAGATGTTAGGAAAATGTACAGTGTAGGTTCACATGGGTGAAATAAGAGTGGAAACAGATCAGATATTGCAAATACAGTCGGACACGGAAAAAACACAAATGGTAGCTTATGATACTGTTGGCATTTTCTTGGTTCAAATTAGGATTTTGTTTCGTAGAGAGTTACCAAAATCAAGACAATTCTTTTGGATAAAATAGTAACTTGGCTGTCCATTTCCCCATTATGCATTTACTTGAAAATATGGGTGCATGCTGCATTACTTGACAATTTGGCTAGTCAAAGTCATGGATGATAATTTGAGTCCAATATCTTTGTCAAATGAACCGGACAAAGTTGTTAGTTGTTAGCACGTATGCTTGAGGGGTACGAGAGCGAAACGAATATAGTGTGAACGTGTAGGAGGATCTACCCAGTACTTGAGGCATTTGTGTTCTCAACAGCATTTGTACGTCGATTGGTTGTGAACAACAAGACAACGAGAAAGAAACAAATTAATCAAAGCGAGATCTTGGATCTTGGAGCTGCATATGTACTATAACACGGCAGAAAGCAGGTACTGGGGCATTAGCAAACTGGTGTGGACAGGACCCTTGTCTCTTCCCCGTGTTGTGAAACACAGTATAGGCCTCTCGTTAATCTTATAATTAACATGGAATAAATAAAACTTTAGCAGCCCGATAGCAAGTACAAAGTCTAACAAAATAAATGAATGCAACCACAGGATGATCGAGCTATAGCAATTTGCAGGAGAAGAGGTTCCGATATTTCTTAGGCGTGTGAGAAATAGCTATTTCTAAATCGATGCTAAGAACCATGTGATCTGCACATTAAGGTTCATATACAAAGAAGATTACAAAAATGTGGGAATATTCTAATCAAATGGCTATGCTTGTTCTTATATATATGTACTGAGGAAATAGCCATCACGATAATGATATGTTATAACTTGCACCGATAGCTAGTGGTAGATTCTAGCTTTTTCATCGCCTTTTTTTTCTAACGTCCCATAGGTCACAAAATTCGCAATGTGGTCGCTCCGATGGTTCATAGCCTCTTGTGCTAGCTCAAAGCAAGATGAGAACTGATTAACACACACATCATTAAATCATGCTACGTTGTATTGATCTCCCTCGTACAAAATCTTGCATCGCATGTCCCCACACTAGTAGAAAAACGTCCATTCGTACCGGTTCCAGAGGGGCATTCGTACCGGTTTTGCAACCGGTATAAAACTTCCGGCACTAAAGCCCCCCCCCTTTCGTACCGGTTGCTTACGAACCGGTATAAAAGGGGCCTCCACGTGGGCCACCAGGAGAGCTCGGGGCTAAGGATCTTTGGTACCGGTTGGTAATACGAACCGGTACCAAAGGTTCCCCGCGGCAGGGAATTTGCCCAAATCTCTGCCGCGAGCGAGAATTGGCTTTTTAGGGTTTTGGAGAGGTTTAGGGATATCGGTTTGTTTCATATCGCGTCGATGCACCGAAACGCGTTTGGGTTTAGGTAGTACATGAAGATCAAGATGATGCATAGCAAGTTGGTGCATATAATATAACACACATGTTATTGCATAAGATCGCAAATTAAGTAGCACTATGCATGAAGATCGATCTTCATGCATAGTGGTACTCTCCGAGGCGTACTCTATATATGTCTATTACATGTAGCATAGTGGTACTCTTCGAGTCAACTATATATGTAACATGTACATCTTCATTCATAGTGGTGCTCTGCGAGTGGTGGTATGACGTCCCGAAGGAAAAATCCCGCCAATTCCTCGCCTATTGCTATGAAGCAGTCATCGATTGAGAGCTTGTTCCGCTTTCTTGCCAACTATAAAAGAATAAGATACAAATGAATACATGAAACAACTATTACTGAAACTCAGCACAACTTATGATAACAAAACAAATTTGTGAAGATTGTTTTTGTACCTCTTTATTTCTTTCATTATTCGTTCTCTCGTTGACAATTCTGCGGATGTACTCGCAAACGAAGAATCCACAGAGATCGGTCCCCGGAGGTTGTTGCGGGCATTTCTTTACAAGAATATAATTCAATCAAACAATAGTCAAGTATGATAATTAAAAGGTGTGTGGACCTAGGTAGTACTACTTACTTTCGCACGCCATCGCAGCTTCGGTGTCCATTCACGGGACGTATCTTCCTTGATGAAAGTTTGCCATACGCTGCTCGACAAAAGAAAATGCATAAAAGAGTCATCAATTAGTTCAAAGCAGGAAATTAACGAAACAAACCGATAAGAATTAAAATTACCTTCCGAGCATTAAAAAACAAGACACGTATAGATCCTTTTTTTTGCTTAGTGAGTCCAAGACTTCAACTTCTCCAATTTCCAAATTTATGACGAGAAGAATAAAGTGAAACCTACGCACGTTTCAATATGTAGTGTCATATATATAAGTCATTATTTAAAATTTTGACATACGGTGAGCAAAATATAATGTGTTATAAGACAGTAAGACTCACTCGAAGTTGTAAGGCCAAAGTATTAGCTTTTTGTCACGTTGTCGCTTCAAAAACCTTAGCAAAGTCTGCGGTGTATCCTTGTTATAGAGGGGATTCTCTATGGTTTTAACATGCATTGTGTTCGGGTCAATGAACCCAATGTCTGTGATATCGTCCCTTTTGCATTCGAGCATCTTCGATCTGCATAATATAGCGCACAAAAGATTATAATCTGCAGACAATGAACGACTTCTCAAATTAAATAAATAAATCACTTACGGACAATAGCAACCGATGATTGATTTGTCGAGGGCCCGGAGATTGTATAACCGAAAGAGTTCGGCGAAGTCAACGTTCACACAAGTACTCCGGAAGTAGTGCTCTTCCCTAACTCGCACCATGATAGTCTGGATCCCTTCCTTTGAGGCCTTAAGGTACCACGAATGCAAGTTACGCATACATGTTGGTACCTTCCTGAGATTCTCGACCAAATCTTTCCCTTGAACAAACTGATATGCTCGTTCAGCTAAGGCGTAATCGGTTGCGTCTTGTCGAGAACTTTGAACGGTCTTCCCGTCAAACACCTTGAGAGGGGCGACCGATTGAACGGGTTGTTGTCCGAGCTGGTAGACACTGTGTATCCCTTTTATCTCCCTGATACCCGATTGAACGGGTTTTGTCGCCTCGATCATCTTGTCATACGACCTTTCAATAGAACGCGCATAGTCAGATGGCGGCGTTGTTACAGGTTCATATAGATTGTCAACGGTACGCACA
Source organism: Lolium rigidum (assembly GCF_022539505.1). Classification (NCBI taxonomy): domain Eukaryota; kingdom Viridiplantae; phylum Streptophyta; class Magnoliopsida; order Poales; family Poaceae; genus Lolium; species Lolium rigidum. The sequence goes on along the minus strand of NC_061512.1, from coordinate 241,265,556 downwards.
ACTTTCTCCCGATCTAGTGTCTTCTCGAAAGGTATCTCTGTCACTTTCGGTGTCTCAGCATCACATCTTTCTTACGGTCCTCTTTGTGCCATCGCAACAACTTGGCATGCTCTTTGTTCTGGAACAAACGTTTCAACCGTGGTATTATAGGAGCATACCACATCACCTTCGCAGGAACCCTCTTCCCGGGGGTGGACTCACCCTCAACATCGCCAGGGTCATCTCGCCCGATCTTATACCTCAATGCACTACATACCGGGCATGCATTCAAATTCTCGTACTCCCCGCGGTAGAGGATGCGATCATTGATGCATGCATGTATCTTCCGCACCTCTAATCCTAGAGGGCGAGACAACCTTCTTTGCTTCGTACGTGCTAGAGGGCAACACGTTCTCCCCTGGAAGCATCTTCTTTATTATTTTCAGCAACTTTTCAAATCCCTTGTCGGAAGTACCATTCTCCGCCTTCCACCGCAGCAATTCCGGCGTGGTACCCAGACTTTTTCCGACCATTTTCGCAATTTGGGTACAACAGTTTGTTGTGATCCTCTAACATTTTCTCCAACTTCAACCTCTCCTTTTCATTTCCGCAGTTTATCTTCGCATCAAGAATGGCCCGACCCAAATCGTCATCCGGGTCATCAAAAATCGGCTCATCGAAAATGAGCTCTTCTTCAGCCTTCGTCTTCCCCCATTCTACCACCGTCTTCGATGAATAAGGGATAGTTGTCACTATCCTCTTCTTCTTCGTTGTCTTCCAATATAACCCCTCTTTCTCCGTGCTTGGTCCAACAATTATAGCTGGGCATGAAACCATTCTCCAGCAGTGGACGTGAAGGGTCTTCGAGGTAGAGTAATCCTTCATATTCTTACAGGAACTACATGGACAATACATGAAACCATTCGACCGCCTGTTTGCCTCAGCCACGTTGAGAAAATAATGCATGCCAGTAATGAACTCGGGATGGCACCGGTCACCGTACATCCATTGTCGACTCATCTGCATTTTATATGTATATCAAAAATCATTAAAATCTAGGGGACGACGCTGGCGATCGACAGCGGTAAGGACGGGGATGATACTAATTAAAACCTACAAAACATACCATAATTTCAGCTCAAATTGCATATAAAAAATAAAATCACTAACTTAGGCATTTAATCGAACACCTTGCTTGCACTACAAAAATAGTACGAGTTAAAACTACCAAAGAACTGAGCTAAATTAGGAACGCCGGAAGGAAGGATGATATTGCTAACCCTTGGATAGATATATGCCGTTAATCTTGTTAAAATGGTGGAGAAAAATAAAGATTATTGGAGTGTGAGAGGTGGAGAATATTTGGAAATGTGAGAGGAGAAGTGAGAATGAGATATATGCAGGGAGCTGGGCGCTGCCGCGCGATCATATAGGCACGGACCCTTTAGTACCGGTTCCTTACACGAACCGGTACTAAAGGTGCAACCCTGGCCCCACCACCGCCTGGAAATCGGGCCCAAACCCTTTAATACCGGTTCCTGTTACGAACCGGTATTAAAGGTCCATAACGAACCGGTATTGATGTCCCACGCACGAAACCGGTATTAATGCCCCCTTTAGTACCGGTTCGTAAGGGAACCGGTACTAAAGGCTTAGATGGATGAGAGGTTTTCTACTAGTGCCACTGGAATTCGTGGTGGAATCTGGCTAGCTAGTGTGCGAAGCTACAATCGCTCTATTGGGAACTAGATGGATTTATTTATGTAAGAGGACATAGCGCGCGGCTACCGTAAGCATGCATGCATGCAAACGTAGGAGGCAGAAAGAGGAAAATTAAGGTGAACAATCGATATGTACTCGCTGAGACCGTGTGAGACCGACGTGTCATGCATTGTAGTAGTACTGTTGAATGTTGATAGATGCGCCCGGTAGCTATGCTAAAGCGCGACTGTTCAACTAGTTCGTCCGAGAATGGCCCTCGGTCCCGGCAACACTACGGGTGACATCATCGATTTTGGTCGTTCTCATGTTAAATAGATGCCCGGACAGGGGTCTCGGATGTAGACGAGCCAAACTCGAGCGCATATAGCATAGGTTTTGTGATGTGGACATGAATATCTCTGATACGATCAAATAACTCTGATACGACCAAATACAATACATGTAGAAATATTGTACCGTATTTGATCGTATCAGAGATATTCATGTCCACATCAGTTGGCTCGAGCTCGATTCACACCCGAGCCGGAGGATCCGGCCATCTCTAAGCTGCTGGTGCCGACGTAGGAGTGGGTTTGGTGTTGTCGGTGTGTGTGTGTGTGGGGGGGGGTCTGGGGAGTGCGCCAATCATGGAATATTTTACTTATTGATTAGTTCGAAGACTGAGTATAAGAGACCGAGAAGTCGAAGAGTAAAATTTGCACCCCTCTAACTCCCTTGAGTATAAGAAAGTCTTACTCATCTAACCTGCAAAGTTTTGTTCCATTTAACACCATTCACTCCAGCCACTGATAAGACCGGTTAGACATTTACCATGATAAGTCAATTTACGTAATAAAAATAGACTACATCACTACATGCGAACCAAAACAAGTAAATCTACCAAGAAAACTAAAACATACGTCAGCGACAGTGAGGGAGGAAGTACAATCTGCGTGGAAACGGTGAAGAGGCCTAGTGGCCAGAGTGTGTGTCGTTGTCATCGATCTTCGAACCGTCCACCGGCCGCCGGACTGCCGCGGTTCCCCATGCAGTACCGGCGTACGCCGACTCGACCATGCACCACGCGCGTTCACAGCTTCGCAAACGTGTGACGTGGACGGTGATGGATGGATCGATGCTAGACGATGTATGCATGCATCATCAGGAATTCAGGATACATATCCAAGATGAGGCTCGAGAGCGCCGTACCGCAACGATAGCTAGGTGTTGACGGACCGCGCTGGTCGACCCACTGCCGGCCCACCATGGAGGCAACTAGTGTAGAGTCCAGAGGCCTCAGTGTGGGCTTGGGTCTTACGTGGTGTTTATCAGTTCCGCCTGATCTAACCTGTGGCAACCGGCAAGGCCTAAAAGAATCTGGGAATGGAAATGGCAGGACACCTCGGTCCTAGTATCGCCCCGCCATTAAATTTTCTTCTTCTACCAATATGGAGTTTAAGGGTCCGTTTGATTCAAAGGATTTTGAAAGTATAGAAATAGAAAAAACACTGAAATAGTACGTCATGCCATGTGAAATCCTACAGGATTAAAAAAATACAGGAATCAGTTGCAGGAATCGTTTGATTGCATCACATGAAAAATGCGGGGAATTTTAAATAGAGATTGAGTGCCTGTGCTAGTTGTCATAGACATATTTTTTTCGAATGGTCTAAACTTTTGTTAGAAATCCTATAAGATTATAGTGTACGGATCTATAGGAATTTTGGGGGGTTCAATCCTCTGAATCAAATGACCTACATACCAAAAAATCCTATGGGTAAGAATGATACAAATTTCTTTACAAATCCTTTGAGTCAAACAAACCATAAATTTCTTCCAAAATTCATCTCGAAGAAAGTCCTTTCAGAAATTGACAACGTTTCACCTCTTGGGAAAAGACAGCCTATTTGGGTTCTTGACTTCTTTGCCACCATCCAAAAGATCAATTTCAGTTTCTCGGCCAGTTTCCGACTCCAACACAAGCGGCCGCTCCCGTGCCGCTGGCCGTGCGTTTAAGTCCGACCCCTACTATCCAAACACACACCCCAGCTGGATTGATGAACATGCTCAACCGGACGATTCATGGAGGGCCCAACCAGCAGAAGCTAGCTTCATCGTGTCGCGCGCCCACCGTTCGTCCTCGATGCCCGCCGCTAGCCTATGTCGTAACTCCACTCTCCCATCCGCCGCCCTGCCAAACATGCATGACACTACGACACCGGCTGCGTGCGGCGCCGCCGTTCCAGAGCATATCATCAACAGGTCCCTTCCCTACCCTTCCCTGTGTACGTAAATGGACGTATCCTCCCATCTTCATCGGTATCCGAACCACGTAGAGGAGGAGCGCCAAGAGTATGTTTGTACAAGGCAGCGAAGACCGGTGAAGCTAGGCTATCCGGTGTGTTGTCGTCGACCTCAGTTCAGACACCGACAACTCCACGAAGAAAACGATAGATGAGGACATCACTAGCAGCGACGAACGATTTAGGTTAAATTTTAGTTTATCCTAGTAGTTTAATCAAGTTGAATGTACTAGTTTGAGCCAAATTTATCTAAATTTGTGTTCAATATGGTATGAATTTGTTTTTAATGAATTAGTATGAGGGATCAACTACAAACGGCTATTTTCTAGAAGACTAAATTTACTCATCTAATGGATAAAGTGTCCTTTACTCCTCTAAATTTTGAGTGATTGGCTAGAGATGTCCTAAACTACCTTCCTCCAAATTTTGAGGCATGGGCTAGAGATGTCATCCAAAAACTTTGACCATATTCATAAGAGCAAGTACAATAAGGTACGGTCAGCTGTCTATAAGAAATAAAATATTATAAGTTTGCTTAATTGGAGGAGAGAGATTAGGAGAGAGAAGGGAAGTGAGCTCTTATCTAATAGCCAGCTCTAGCACGTGCTCTTAGGCACTATGTGAGACTAAAAGGTGGGTCATGTATTATAAAAGTAGTATACTTTTATAGCTCACTATTGTACATGCTAGTTATAAGTTAACTATAGATGATGTGGCAAATTGTTATAGCCGGCTGCTAGCTACACTATTGTTCTTGCTCTAAAGACGTCAAATAGTTCCGTCTCGTGCACGGGACTTGCTGTCCATGTTTGTGCCACCGGTATCACCATGTTTCATGCTTTGAGATCCGTGTTGTAAGGTGTTATTCAGTTTCATCAAGTTTCGATAATCTAAGATGAATTGGCACTCGATGAAACCTAGCGATTTCGTGCACAGACAAAGTACACCCTAAACAAACACCCGCTCTCTTATATTGACCGATTCAGACGTCACATACACACAATTGTCTTGGATCGGGTAGCCAATGCAAAGAGAAATCATCAAACGTTCTGGATTCATCAGTTCAAAGCTTCTGACTTTCGTGCGAGATACACCGTGGTGCGTGTCCTCCACGTACCCCGAAGCGATTAAACCATCGACATGGAGGCGTCCGCGTGAAGAAGTCTTAAACCATCGACATCCACGGACTCGATCAGGCTCGATCGTCAGTCCGTCGATCACGTGATTATGACTTGTGAATTACTCGACGATGATGACCAAACAAACAGGTTTAATGAAGGAGCCACCAAATTTCGCCACCACGCTCCCATTTCCGTTCCCATGCTATAAGCAACCAGCGGCTAGAGTACAGTGCGTCGTCCTCTTCGCTTTCGGTGGCACCATCTCACCTTCTTCCATCTTCTATCTTCTTCCTCCGGACGGTGCGCGAACCACATCATCCTCCACCACCAACGTCCCACATCACCACCCATCCCTAGCCGATCGATCTTTCAGTATACTATCTCCGTACCGAAAGAACAACCCTACTTTTTCTTTGCCGGATTCTAGAAAAAAGTGATATCCTCTTGTATAGATAAATCGAATCACTGAGCTTATATATCTGATAGGAAAAAGGAACAATTGCACCAACAACTAGCCATCTACCTTGATGTACAACAATGGCCGTGCGTGATCGTGATGATCCAGCACCTAACATTCTCAAAAGCTTGTGTGTAATTAAGAAGAATATGTGTGTGGAGAGAAAAATGGCGGTTAAAACGAACACCAGAGACCAGACTCAAAGGACAACGTATACTTACGTAAGCTTTTCATCCTGCTCACGGACGGGGCTAAGGCTGGACACGTATGGCGAGGTTCCACGTCTCCACTGGACGGCCCGCGCGCGCGCGAGTGCGCGGCCGGCCCCGCCGGTGACGGCGACGGGCGCGCACAATCACACAGGTACTGTGGAGATCGAGCATGCAGGAGTCATCGCCGGGCGTCGCCGTGCGGCTTCGCCGAGAGGATCCAGTGCTGGCCGTGGGGCCGGACGGTGAGGCCCTTGACCTTCGCGAAGAGCGTCACGGCGCGCCGCACGCCGCGGTCGTCGGCGCCGGTGAAGTAGTCGTGGCCGAACATGACGCCGCCGGGGCGGAGCACGGCCCAGGCCAGGTTGATGTCCGCCCACGCCGAGTGGAAGTCGTGCCCGGCGTCCACCTCGATGAGGTCCGCGTACACGCCCCACTGGCACAGCGCCGTGAGCACGGACGCCGTGGAGAAGGGCAGCGGCAGGACCCGGTCCTCGGCCCCCGCCGCCGCCACGTTGGCCATGAACTGCGGCAGCAGCAGCACGTCGCCGTGCCGCTGCGCCGGCACGTCACGCCGGAAGCGGCCGCGGAAGGCCGGCCAGCCGCGGAAGTCGTCCACGCAGAGGATGGCCGGGGACAGCGAGAGGTTCCGGGCCACGGCCGCCATGTGCAGCGCCGAGGCGCCCAGGAACGCGCCCAGCTCCAGGATCGTCTCCGGCCGCACCTCCTCGATCAGGTCCGCGAACACCGCCCCCGTCGACCCCCACCCGCGGGGCCGCGCCGCTGCTGGGTGCAGCAGCGCCGCGGTGTGCTCCGGCGGGAAGCTCGCGTACGGGCTCTCGCCGTCGAACAGCTTGTCTATGAGCGTCTGCACCACGGCGTCGCTCGGCACCGCCTCCCGGCACTCGTCTCTGAACCGGAACAGGTCGTGCGGCGGCGATCGCGGGTAGCCTGCACCAAAAGTGCCGTTGGACGACGACACCGCGACGCCGCTAGTGGTCGTCGCGCCCAAGCCGGCGGTGAGGTGCGCGGCGTGCGGCCGGATGACGGTCTGCGACGGCTTGGGCGTGGGACGAGTCGACGACGACGCGATACCGAGCGAGTACCCGACGGAGAAGACGATCAGGAAGGCGGTGATGCGCGGGAGGTGCGGCCGGAGTTTGGCCGGCACTGCCGAGGAAAGCGCCGCCGCCGCAGCCGCACGCGGCTTCATGGTCGTGCACGCCTTTGGACAAGCAACAAACGGAGGGAAAATCTCAACTTTCTTTTCTCTGGAGGTTAGGATCTTCGGGATTGGGTTTGGAATTTCGTAGCAGTATTTATAGCTAGACTAGATAAGACTTTGATAGATAGGGACTTGGGGAGAGGCGTGGCAGTGGTTGTTAGACTAATACTACTTGGACTCCGTTTGGAGGGAAACAAAACAAGGGAATGTACTCCTATATTTGATTGCGAGTAGAAATATTTGATTGTGAGATGTTTGTTTGATAGGTTGGTGAGTTGTGGGTGATGAATCTGATCACAGTTAGGAGCAAAACTAGAATTTGTGTGCATGAGAACGGCTGAGGCTTCTTTGTAGCAGGATAATACCAGTGTGGTGTGTGGATGGATACTCTGTCACTCTCCTTTGGTCCATAGAGAATGTTATGCATTAGCCTCACTGCCAGCCCATTGGAAGTGCAGCTAGCCAGCTCATATGACTGGTCAGTTGGGTATCTTTTAAAAATTTAAATAAAACTCTTTCACAAAATTAATGTCGCGTCCAACCCGTTGGCAAACTATTTCGAAACAAGTGATCCTTGTGTTTGGCGCCAATTAGAATGAAGCCAGAGCAGTGCAAGTCAGCGTCAAATCATCAAAGTCAGCCAGCCTGCACAAATTTGGCTAAACCCTTATTAGCTCTAAATTTAGGGTTTAGATTTTCAAATTGTTTTGTCGAGGTCACATTACTTTCGGCAAATGTTCAGATTAGGATGGCAATTGTATTCATAGGTACGGGTACCCTCAGATACCATACCCACATAGGTTGCGTATGAGCATAATGTTATATCGATGGATTATACCCATACCCTATCGGTTAAACCATGAGTAGGATATCAGTATAGCTTTGTACCAATGGATATACCCATACGGTCATACCCTTACTAATTCTATTGATATGTGGGTTGCCTACTCTCGTTCACTTATGAGTTATGAGTATGAGGTCCTAATTTTAAAATTTTGATAATTGGCATGTACTTATCTATCAACTACCTATTATTGAGTTGAGATAATTGGTTATTTTGTCAAATATGCTATCGATGATCATTAAATTGTGAATAACTTATTTACTACTTGATCTATCCGTTGGGTACTTATCGAGTATGAGTTCATGTGTAGTTTTACACCACTGTGTACGGTAGAGTTGTGTACCCACTGACTATACATGTATGAATATGGTATTGCTTTACCTTGCTCATACCTTACCTATTAACATCCTTAGCTCAGATTTGTCGAGGAAAACTTCACTTAAGTCTTGTGAGAGAATCTGGAAGGGACTAGTAGTAACTGGTCAATGACGCCGTCCGGGATCCTTCGGGTTTGCTATTCCGTCTCTGAATTCTCTAACTGTGTTCGGCTTCGTCAGCATCCGGGAGCGATCATTACGGCTCAAGCATGTGCCTAATCGTCAAGCTATACTTTCAAGTGCCAGTGCCAAGGAATAATGAAGATAACGCAGCAAGAACCTGTCATGATGATTAAGATCATTTAAGCAAATGACCACTGTGTCGGTAGGTGGAAGCTAGTGTTGGTTGCAGCCGAGCTATCAGCTAAGCGAGTGAGCGGCACCACTCCCGCAGCTGCACCTGCAAGCACAGCGCGGAGCTACGAGACTGAAGATTAGTAGTTGCAGAGAAGCTTGATTGGCACAGGCAAAGCTCGATCGATCCGGTGGATTCTCTACTTGAGCAGCTACCTGCATCTTCCCCCTCGGGTTTAAGCTCTGTCTGTTTCGGTACTATCCACAGATATCCGCAGGTTGTATTGTACTAGATCCAAAATGCTGACTTCTTCAGATACTGACAAAGTCCTGAAGATAGTATTTGACCATGGACTTTCTGTCTGAGTTTTTGGATGCTTGTATTTTATTTCTATACATAGTCAAATTTTGAAAGCTGCAACTGGTGGAATTTTTTTATAGGACTACCATTTTATCGTAAATATCTTGAAATCACAATAACTGGCGGTCTTTCCGACATGTTGGACCCATATGGACCAAAATGACGGATGCGAGCAGCAAATTGACCTCCTAACATGGAGGTTCATATCAAAAGACTAAATATTTATGGCATGAGGTCGCGCCTAGCGTCCGCTCGCTTTCCCTACGGGTCCTCATGGCAGCGATCCAGGTTCGATCGGCCTCGAATTCAGAACACGCGCCGGTGTGGCAACCGCGCCGATCAACCACCGCAATGGAGCGCTGAACCGCCGCGGAAGAGCAACCGCCGGCCTCTTCGTTATACGCGCCGCCGTTAATCCCCGCAGATTATAACCCCTGCATCTACGGTAATTCAAGTTCAACCGCCTCCTTCTTCTTCCTCTTCTTCTTCTTCTCTAACACCGGCACGCCATGAGCGACTACACGTTGCCGACTCGGAGAGCGAGGGCAAGTCTCCCGGATTTCTGCATTGGTGGGAATCCCCTTCGACGCCAAGCGATCCGGGCTCCACGCCTAGCGACCCTGCCTCCACGCCGAGTGAGGAGGAGGAGGACGGAGGCGGCAATGCCAGGGAAGGCCAGGAGGAGGACGGAGGCGGCGCTGGCAGCGACGCCGAGGACTAGGAGGAGGGGCAGGAGGAGGAGGAGGAGGAGGAGGAGGAGGAGGAGGAGGAGGAGGAGGAGGAGGGGCAGGAGGAGGAGGAGGACTCCGACACCAAGTTCGCCCGGTTGGAGGCGCAGGAGGCGGCGGCAAGGAAGAAGTCCAGGGCCCGGGCAAGGGCGCTGGCGCGGGCGGCGCGTCATCGTCCGTTCACCGACGACGACGATGAAGACGCCATTTCTTCCAGTTTCAACTCCTCGACGGGCACGTCGTCCTCCAGTTCCTCTTCCGACGAGGAGGTGACAAGCGAGAGACGCAGGAGTTTGGATGACGAGGCAGGGCCATCTAACAAGAAGGCCAAAAATTAGTTTTAGTTTATATGTTTTTAAATTTGTTCTTCTTTGTATATTAAATATGTTTGAATCTATTCGATTGATGTATCCGTTGAATTGTTTAGGCTATAATCTATTTGATTGGAGCAACATGACATCATTGAGTACTACTTTTTCGCGTTTAAACTTGCTCATTCAACAAAAATGAAAAGAAGTAGCACAAAAAAAAAACACTTGCATATCCAAAATGTGTCGGACCGCTGGAGGTAGCCCCCGATGCAAACGGACATTTCGCCCCTCGCGGTTATTTTGGCGTCCGCTAAGCGACGCAAACGGACGCCCCCGGATAATTTAGACGTCCGAAATGCGTCGCGCCGCTGAAGATGCCCTGAGTCACAGGAAGAATCCAACTTCAAGTTTCATGTATTCGTTTGCCTCCAGAAGTCATTGGTATCAGAAGAGAATTCAGTAAGTTGTGGTTTCGTGATAAAGGGATTTTTGACTCAGGATTTTCATAGGATTCCAAACGACTGGAATTGGAATTCTTGGAATTTTTCTTTTTATTTATATAGATATATTTGTAGGCTTAAATCCCGCACAAAAATTAAGATTTTTTACTGTATTTATAGGAAAGTTTTCGACCACGCAAACCTCCTGTAAAGAATGATTATGTTTAAACTTTGATATCAAATGTTGAGGTCTCATGGCACTACTGAGAGGGATCTTGAACTTTCCTCTCAAGGAGTACATGACCAAACAGACGTTAAATCATCTCAAAGATTAAAAAAAGATCTTGAACCATCCAATTCTCTTGTGATAGCAAGAAAAAAGAGAGAGGGACATCTCCTTCGCTTGCGCCTGAAACGTTAGTATCCAACTTTGCTGCATTGGGACGCCACGAATCGTCGCAAAAAGTCAGTGCATCAAATCAGCATCGTCGGGATTGCCGTCCGATACCGTCTAATCATAGCTGGTTCATTAGAGCAAGTTTAATACGGAGTATAGAGTAACTGTCGGCTATAAGCCAAGTTTCATGTCATCTATAGTCAATCTAGAGCCAACATATATAATAATGAGCTACTACCTCAATCCCAAGGCTTAAGGTCTATATTTTTTTTTCAGAAAGTCAAACGAAGTAAAATTTGACTAACTTTTAGATGAATTTATGTACAGATATGATATTTTGTAGGTACCATATAAAAATATATTTTATTATCTATCTAATGATATTGATTTTGTACTTTTCATGTTAATGATCTATTATTATATACTAAAAGCAAAATAAGGATATTTAATAGAGCCACCATATTAAACCACATCATCTTAATAATTTTAACAGTTAGATTTAAAACTTATGGCTCTAATTTAACTAGAGATTAATAGTATGTAACAGTTTTAGCTTATTTAACACTGTCCAATAGGTTCATATAATATGTTCTTTTATGTACTGTTGCCTGCCAAAATCCACCGGCGAGCAGCGACGGGCAACACGGAGAGCCGGGAGGCTCCCAGGACTGCTGGTGGGTCCTGGTCCCTCGGGCGACGGCCCGCAATGCTCCGGCACACGTCCAAGCTGGTGCAAGGGCGTGCCACCTGACCTATACCTGATCAGGAAGGTGATGGATTGCTTCGACTAGTTTCCTGCATGGCATACACGTAAACATTAAATACGAGCCTCGATCGGCTCTCAGGTTCTCCTGTGAATCGGCTCAAGTAGCTGATCCACCCATGATTCGTATTGGATCTACGATAACATGATGGTCCTGCTTGATCAATATTAAGTTAAAGCGATCTACGACGATTTAGGGTTCTCACCACATAACCGGAATGTCCTACACGTAGTTGAGCTTGGCAGATACGAAAGATAATAGAAAATCAGCCCTGGACAAGGCCTAAAAACCAACGTAGAGTTGATTCCCGGAACATCCCCTCTAGGATCAGCAAACTATACCTTACGCACTACTGGATCATTCAACCTGTTTGCAAGGCCTAACTATGCAGATATCAAGCTAATCCTTGAAAAACAAGGGACAATCATAACGGATCGAATCTACTAAATAAAGACTAAGCAAGGTGCTGCCCTTACACCTAAAATAAGTGTAAAGGCAGCTAGATATCTAGGGATAGCATAACTAAGCGAATACATCAAGATAATATCGATGCTAACCCTAACATATCTATGATAACGGCGTTGCTCGCCATCAACAAGGCTTCAGTACGAGCAACGCATGAACAACGAATAAACTTGATACTTGTCTAGATCGCAAGATGCGATCTAGGCAGCATGGCGCTTACCGGAAGAAACCCTCGAAACAAGGGGTGGCGATGCGCCTAGATTGGTTTGTTGCGAACGTGATCGTCCTCCTTTCTCAATAACCCTAGATACATATTTATAGTCCGTAGACTTTCTAACTTGGGAATAAACCCAACCGTGTACGAGCTAAACTCTATCTCTTAATTCTAACCGACACGTAACCTACTATAATTTACAGATACACGGGCAATCTAGCCCAAACTCTTATACAAGGCCGATTCATGAATATTTTCCGTGCATATTCTCTAAGCCCATCTCAATCACGGCCCACCTCCGGACTTGGTTAAAATCTGGTGATAACACATGCCCCCCTGGTTTTGGTAATGATAATTCCAAAACCACTCGGTTTTTTCTTCGTCGGGTCACGTCGTGGCAGAGCAGAACCGTCACAGTATCCTTCATCATGATGCCTTGCCTTCTCAACTTCTCTGCACGATTTGACAGTTTTTTGGCACCACTTCCTCGGAAACCGCTGTAGCATTAAATCTCCACTATATCCCCTTTATTTAACCGCACCGAGCAGTTCGCCTCTTCATCCTCTTGCTCCGTACTAGCCATCGGCAAAAAACCCCCTTCCTCTGCGGCCATGTCTTCCTCCTCCTCCTCTGCCTCCTCGGGTCTCTCCTCCTTATCTTCTTCCTCTCGTGAGCCGACGCCGGAGTGGGAATCGCTGACGGCGTACGATATCCGCGCCCCAACAAAGTGGGACAAGGAGGACCATGATTCCTCCGTCTGGTCCGAGGACGACAAGTCCTTGACCGACGGAGACGACGATTTCCAGTTCCTTGCCGATGGGGAGCTGGAGGCGGAGAGCGAGGATGACCTCTTCTCCTGGGACGACTTCACCTCCTCCGACGAGGAGGAGGAAGAGGAAGACGACGACTCCTCCGATGATTACCCACCGGCGAAGCGCTTCCGCGCCGGGTCGGATGACGACGACGACGACGAGGAGGAGGAAGAAGCTCCCGCCGAGGGCTACGGGAGCAGCGACGAGGAGCTCGCCGGCAGCAGCGCCGATGGCAGCTACGACGGCGACGACGAGGGCAGCGACGGCCCTTAGATTAGGGACTACTAGCATAGGACTAGTAGTAGTAGTCGGTTCCTCTTTTGTTCTTCTTTCCTTGAGCAATCGGCTCTTCTCTGTAAAAAAACCCCTTTTATTAATGAAGAAAGTGTTTCTATGCCGATTTTGCTTTCATATCAATTTTGTCGATTGTCAAAGCAAGTCAACGCGCAAAGAGCCGATGGCAGCGCATCGGCCTTTATCATAAAACGCGAGTAAGGCCAAATCAATTGCCTATTCAAACGGTAACCTGCAACCTTCGTCTGAGAGAGTAAACTCAGATCCCCAAATCGCCGCTCGAACAGATCCAACTCACGGCCACGCGAATCTTAGATCTCAACCGCGCAAATTCAACTCCACAGCGAATCCAATGGCAGAATCATCCCACGCCAATGCCACGGTCTCTGGCCTGAAGGTAATCTGATAACTGCTCAATTGAGCTTGTACCTTTAGAGTCGATGGCTGTGCATCGGCTTTTTAGTCTGAAGTCGATGTCTGTGCATCGGCTGTACTTGTATCTTATTGTTTTGCATATTTTTCTAAAGTCGATGTATGTGCATCGGCTGTGATTTGTATGTAAATTTTTTTTTTACTGGCCGATTTTATGCATCGGCCCCCCATATTTCACTGTCCGTCATCCCACATGCTTGGGAAATATTTCTTGAGATGTTGACCATTGACAGCTACTGGGAATTTAGCACCGTCCAACTGCTTGAGCATGTATGCATTACCCTTCAAAACTTGGTCGACTCTGTACGGCCCGTGCCAATTAGGAGACCATTTACCATACACTTTATCCTTAGTTCCTAATGGCAATACAGCTTCCCATACCAAGTCACCAACTTGGAACTCCTTTGGTCTCACCTTCTTATTGTATGCGCGGACTACCTTGGCTTTGTTTTCTTTAATCTTTTCCAACGACCAAAGTCTGAGTTCCGTTAGATCCTCAATGCTATCACTCATCAGGGCTGCATATTCTTCGGTTGTTAGATCATTCTGAAATGTAACACGTCTCGATCCAGCCATAATTTCCCAAGGCAATATGGCTTCCTGTCCATAGACCAGCTGGTATGGCGAGGTTTTTATAGCTCCATGGCATGACATGCGATAAGCCCACAAAGCTTCTGACAATACCTCATGCCAACGTCTAGGGTGCTCGTCAACTTTCCTCTTAATCAGCTTGATAAGGCTCGGTTGGACGCTTCAGCTTGCCCATTTGCTTGAGCATAGTATGGAGACGATCGGATCAGCTTAATTCCCATGTCGTCGCAGAACTTTCTGAACTCTTTAGAAACGAAGACCGAACCTCCATCGGTCGTGATAGTCTGGGAAATCCCGAATCTATGAATGACATGTTCTTTAACGAAACTGATGACATTTTTCGACGCCACTGACTTCATAGGGATGGCCTCCACCCATTTAGTGAAATAATCTGTAATGGCCAAAATCCACTCGTGGCCTTTGCTCGATGGAGGATTGATTTTGCCGATCATGTCCATGCCCCAACCTCGAAATGGCCAAGGCTTGATGATGGGGTTCATTGCTGATGCGGGCACCATCTGAATTTTCCCAAACATCTGACACGCTTGACACCCTTTATAGTACCTAAAGCAGTCTTCAAGCATGGTGGGCCAGTAAAACCCTGATCGCCTGATCAGCCACTTCATCTTATGAGCCGATTGGTGAGTTCCACAGGCACCTTCGTGTACCTCATGTAAGAGCCGATTCGACTCGGCTGGTCCCAGGCACTTGAGAAGTAACCCCTCCAAAGTCATGTAGAACATGTCATCTCCTATAAGGACATATTTCATGGCCTTGTACCTTATCCGTTTAGGTGCTCCCCGAGCCGGATCCTTCAAGTAATTGAAGATATCGGCTCTCCAGTCATCCTGTTCCAGGAACTGTACCTGAACATCGGATCCGTCTGGTATGTCCTTGTAGCCTGACGCCATCTGTGCGAGATCGTTGGCCTCGGTATTTTGCGACCTTGGGACCCAATTGAAGTTGATGTACCGAAATTGTGCCATCAGCTCACAGCATTGCATCCATAAAGGGAAGAGTGACTCACTCTCGCACTTATATTCCTCCGTGAGCTGGGAAATCACCAATTTAGAGTCTCCAAAAAGTTCCACCGCTTCTGCCCCGGCTTCCAAAAGCAACTCCATTCCCTTGCGTATTGCCTCATACTCAGCGACATTGTTGGTGCAAGGGGTAGATAGCCTGATGGAGAAGGAATATGTTGCCCCCCGAGGCGACACGAGTAGAATGCCGATGCCGCAACCATCATCACAAGCCGATCCATCGAAAAACATGGCCCATGCACGTACATATAGTGTTGCTATATCAGTGTTGATTCGTTCAGCAATAAGATCGGCCAACGCTTGTCCCTTGACTGCTTTCGCAGGCTGATACCGGAGATCAAATTCCGATAATGCAAACATCCACTTACCGAGTCGGCCTTTCAAAACAGGGGCCGACAGCATGTGTTTGACGACGTCTGACTTGCATATGATGACAGTTTCCGCTGACAGAAAGATGTGACGAAGCTTGGTGCAGGTGAAAAATAGGCAGAGGCACAACTTCTCGATCTCAGGGTACCTTGTCTCTGCGTCCAACATCCTTCTGCTGAGGTAGAAAGCAACTCTCTCCAGACCATCATACAGTTGCACCACCACTGAGGCGATGGACGTGTCAGCTACTGACAAGTATATATAGAATGGTCTGTCTTGCTGGGGCGGAACCAACACGGGTGGCTTTGTCAGATATTCTTTGATCTCGTCAAACGCTCGCTGCTGCTCTGCCCCCCAGTGAAACTCGTCATCAGATTTAATTTTCACCAATCCCATGAACGGCTCGACTCGTCCTGACAGATTAGAGATGAACCTTCGAACGAAGTTGATTTTGCCGATGAGACATTGGAGTTCTTTCTTCGTGGTAGGTGGCTGCATTGTTCGCACTGCTTCCTGACTTTTCAGGCCGATCTCAATTCCGCTCTCATGAACCAAGAACCCCAAGAACTGACCGGCCGTTACACCAAAAGCACACTTCTTTGGATTCATTCTTAGCCCGAATTTTCTAGTTCGGTCCAGGATGCGTCGCAAATCCTCCAAGTGTCCTTCCACGGAGACAGACTTGACCACCACGTCATCGATGTAAATTTCCACCAACTTGCCGATCAAATCATGAAAGATGTAATTCATGGCTCTTTGGTACGTTGCGCCGGCATTCTTCAGTCCAAAAGTCATGACTACATATTCAAACAAGCCCACTGAACCTGGTACTCTGAATGCAGTCTTGTGTATATCTTCTGGAGCCATGAAAATTTGGTTGTAGCCGGCATTTCCATCCATGAAACTTAACACCTTATGACCAGCAGCTGCATTGATCAATGTCTCTGCTACCGGCATTGGATACTCATCCTTTGGAGTAGCTCTGTTGAGATCTCGAAAATCTATGGCGACACGCCATCGGCCGTCCTTTTTCTGTACAGGTACGATACTAGAAATCCATTCAGCATACCTGCATGGCCTGATGAATCCGGCGTCCAACATCTTCTCGATCTCTTTCTTGACTTCTTCCAGAATATCGGCCTTCATCTGACGTGCATGTTGCTGGAACGGCCGAAATCCTTTCTTGAGAGGGAGCCGATGCTCAATGATGCTCCTGTCTAACCCAGGCATTTCTGTGGAATCCCATGCAAAGCAATCTGGGTATTCTTTCAACAGAGCTATCATCAGGCTCCTCAGATGTGGATCTAACTTTTTGCTGATAAAAGTTGGTCGTGGCTTATCCCCAGGACCAATGTCAACCTCTTCTAGCTCATCAGCTGATGTAAACCCATACCCTAGCTTTCCATCGCCTGCTAGATCGATGCTCAACACAGGAAAAACGTATGGCGAGGATAATATGGGCCGATTGCTGGAATCGGCCCCCATTTTGATTGCGTTGCTCAATGAAGGTTTACATCTTGTTCGTGCTCTACTACGGGAAGGAGTCCCGTTACTACGACTACGTGACATGTTTGAGGTGAGATCATTACTTCTTATTTTTTGGGGCCGATCGCAGGGATCGGCCTTGCCACGTACGTCGTTCGACTTTTCTCTTGCTACACTATCAGGCCGGTGGATAAGACCAGCCTCACCCCGTTTTTTGTCACTTCGATGCGCTCACAGCCGTCCAAACTGACTCCAGAGAGTGGCTCTTGGTCTTCCGCTTCCCAAATGTTCATGCCAGCCGTTGAGATCTCGGCTGAGTCATCTGCATGGACGACCTCTACTTCATCTCCATCCCACTGTATCAAGCATTGGTGCATTGTGGATGGAATGCAGCAGTTAGCGTGAATCCAATCCCTCCCTTGCAGGATAGCGTAGGTGCTTTTGCTGTCGACGATGAAGAATGACGTAGGGATGGTTTTTCGGCCTACAGTTAGATCCACGCTCAGAACGCCTTGCGCTTCTGATGCTTGGCCATTGAAGTCGCTCAATGTGACGTTGGTTTTGATCAGATCCGCGCTAGAGCGTCCCAGACGACGTAGCATGGAGTATAGCATTATATTGACTGTCGCTCCCGTGTCAACCAACATCTTGTTGACAAGCTGCCCGTTGATATAACCTCTCAAGTACAGGGCCTTCAGATGTCTGTAGCTCTTTTCTCGTGGCTTCTCAAAGATAACCGGCCGTGGGCCGCAGTCAAGCTGTGCTACAGGTGCCTCTTCTGTTCTTGGAGCACAAAACTCCGACGGAAGTATGAACACCATGTTTGTGCCAGCCGATGCCTTATCATCGGCTTTCTTTTGTTTGGGGCGCCATTCTTTCTTCTGTGGACGACCCTCCTCGTCCAAAGTTTGCTGAATTTTCGCGGCCAGATCGGGCCGCGCTTTCCTTAACGCGTGCAGGTATTGTCTCTCGGCTTCCTCCACGCTACGTAGTCGCTGAACCCTACGCTTTTGAGAGTGACTGAGTCCATCAGGGCACCACCTTGGCCGGTGGTATCTATCTTCTTCTTCTTCTTCATCTTCTAACTCCTCGAGATCTTCCACCCGAGAGGACTCAGCTTGCTTGTTCCGAGATGGGAGAGGCCCTAGACGTTTCAACACTGACACGTCACCTGTGTCCTTCTTCTTCTGTCTACATTCCGGGCAGTCGTCGACTGTAGGCAATCGGCTCATTCCTGAGTCCCAGCAATGCTTAAAGAAAGGACAATCCCAGTGTCTGTCCATGTCCTCCTGCTCTCTCGACTTTTCCTTAGCGCGGCGCTCATATGCTTCGTCGTCTCTATCATATCGACGATATTTTCTGTTGTCTACCCTAGACCGACGATCTCTTTCGTCGTCTACGTTGTCTCGCCGGCGTTGGTCATGCTGACGTTCATATTTGTTAAGGAGATGCTCGGAGAGCGGTCGCTGGTACCGCACGTTTCTCACTTGCTCCTTTGTGATGTACCGTTTGTCAGCATATCGGGGCCGGTCGCGTGGGCCGGCCTCCTCCTTTTCCTTGTCGCGAGAGCGATTGCTCTCTTCTTTGTCCTTACCAGGGTGGTATACAGGCCCTGCCATGTTAATACCGAACGAGAAATCTGGCTGGCATCCCACGGGGTGATTGCACTCCACCATGTTAACGGCAGGAAAAGGTTGCGTGTCCACTTTCATGGCATACTGGCTGAAAATAAGACGGCCTTGTTCTATCGCCATTTGGATCTGCTGACGCAACACTTTGCAGTCGCTGGTGGTATGGGTGAACGAATGATGCCACTTGCTCATCTCTTGCGCCGTAGGGATTTTATGGCCTTCGGGTAACTTCAGCTGCTTCTCCTTAAGCAATAGATCGAAAATCTGCTCAGCTTTGCTTACGTCGAAGTCAAACCCTTTTGCAGGACCTTGTGGTTTAACCCATTTGCAGGACACGGGGTTTGCCCCCCGAGCCCATTCAGACACGGCTACTTCCTGATCTCCTGCAGAGTCTTCATCCTCTTCTGTCTCAACCAGGATTACCGGGCGTTTGAATTTGTCCTGGTACAATTCTGGGTGGCGCTTCTCATACAATGATAGTTTCTGAACCATATGCGCCAGTGAAGTGTATTCTGCTTGGAAAGCCATATCCTTGATCGGCGACGCGAGACCCAACACTGCCGGATCGATCGCTTCTTTCTCATTCAAACGAGCCGAATAACATCGGTTCCTGACGGTCCTGAAGCGCTGAATGTATTCCGATACCGTCTCTCCACGCTTCTATCGTACTTGTGCCAGATCGGCAATACCAGCCTCGGAAGCTTCTGAGTGGTATTGCATGTGGAACTGCTCTTCCATCTGCTTCCACGTCCGGATTGAATCTGGTGGTAGTGAGGTGTACCACCCAAAAGCCGATCATGTGAGAGATTGCGCAAAAAACCTCACGCGTAACTGATCTGATGCTGAAATCATGCCCAACTGCGCCAAATATCGGCTCACATGCTCAATTGAACTAGAGCCTTCTGAGCCACTAAACTTTGAGAACTCAGGGAGCCGATACTTGGGCGGCAGTGGAATCAAATCATACTCGTTGGGGTACGGCTTGGAATAGCCGATTGCCCTCCTCTTTGGCACCATGCCGAACTGGTCTCTCAAGATTGCACTGATCTGGTCCACGGTGTTAGCTGCGGGAGCTGAGTTTTGATGATTCGTGGCGGTGGCATATTTAGCTAGCCACGCCTGCTTCTCGGGATCCGATCCAGAAACCCCTCCTGCTGTTCCAGAAATCCCTCCTGCTGCAATTTGGTTCGTGCGCGCCCAGTTATTGCAGTCCGGCACGTATGTGCACATGTATCCGTGCGGGATCTCCTTAGGTGGTTCATACAGGAACTGGTAATCACTAGGATCGCCACCGATCTTGTAGACGACGTATGCCGGTGAACCCGGCGGCTCTGGAGCTGCTAGCGCGAATGGCAGCTGCGGCCTGGTCTGGAATGGTATTTCTCCTTGGTGAGTCCCTAGGGTAGGTCCTGACGGAGAGTAATGATGCTTCATGATTTCCTGGACCACGCGAAGCGCAACGCGCTCGAAAGCGTTCACCAGGCTCTCAGAATGACGGTGTAGCGAATGAGCCACCATGTAATTAATTTCCTGGCGCAGAGCTCTGGTGCGTTCTTCTGAAGCGGTAGACAGATCCACTTCATCGAGAGCGCCTTCAGCTGAGAACCCTTTCCACCTAATGCCATGTGTGCGGGTCCTCTCGAAAGAGCCGATGAGGTCGGCTTCGAAGAGAGCTTTAAGCTCATTATACTTCTTATGCTCCTCAGTCAGATCTTCGTACGTGACTGGGTCTTCCGCCATCTCTGGTGCAGATGTTGATGCAGTTGATGTAGAAGAATGTCCCACCGGGCGTGCCAGAATGTGTTGCCTGCCAAAACCCACCGGCGAGCAGCGACGGGCAACACGGAGAGCCGGGAGGCTCCTAGGACTGCTGGTGGGTCCTGGTCCCTCGGGCGACGGCCCGCAATGCTCCGGCACACATCCAAGCTGGTGCAAGGGCGTGCCACCTGACCTATACCTGGTCAGGAAGGTGATGGATTGCTTCGACTAGTTTCCTGCATGGCATACACGTAAACATTAAATACGAGCCTCGATCGGCTCTCAGGTTCTCCTGTGAATCGGCTCAAGGAGTCGATCCACCCATGATTCGTATTGGATCTACGATAACATGGTGGTCCTGCTTGATCAATATTAAGTTAAAGCGATCTACGACGATTTAGGGTTCTCACCACATAACCGGAACGTCCTACACGTAGTTGAGCCTGGCAGACACGAAAGATAATAGAAAACCAGCCCTAGACAAGGCCTAAAAACCAACGTAGAGTTGATTCCCGGAACATGCCCTCTAGGATCAGCAAACTATACCTTACGCACTACTGGATCATTCAACCCGTTTGCAAGGCCTAACTATGCAGATATCAAACTAATCCTTGAAGAACAAGGAACAATCATAACGGATCGAATCTACTAAATAAAGACTAAGCAAGGTGATGCTCTTACACCTAAAATAAGTGTAAAGGCAGCTAGATATCTAGGGATAGCATAACTAAGCGAATACATCAAGATAATATCGATGCTAACCCTAACATATCTATGATAACGGCGTTGCTCGCCATCAACAAGGCTTCAGTACGAGCAACGCATGAACAACGAATAAACTTGATACTGCCTAGATCGCAAGATGCGATCTAGGCAGCATGACGCTTACCCGGAAGAAACCCTCGAAACAAGGGGTGGCGATGCGCCTAGATTGGTTTGTTGCGAACGTGATCGTCCTCCTTTCTCAATAACCCTAGATACATATTTATAGTCCGTAGACTTTCTAACTTGGGAATAAACCCAACCGTGTACGAGCTAAACTCTATCTCTTAATTCTAACCGACACGTAACCTACTATAATTTACAGATACACGGGCAATCTAGCCCAAACTCTTATACAAAGCCGATTCATGAATATTTTTTACGTGCATATTCTCTAAGCCCATCTCAATCACGGTCCACCTCCGGACTTGGTTAAAATCTGGTGATAACATGTACTAAATAAAATAAATTACACTGTATCTTTTTAGGCCCCACGATTAGCTCAAAATAATTACCAAACACAGCCAAACGTGACAGGCCACCAAGTTAGACGTAATGTTGGACGTACGGCCGTGAAGCTGGCTCAGAACTGATCAGAAACAAAAAGAAAATCTAGAGCACTTCAATATCTACTAGCTTTAAAACTGAATCCGCTTTCGTATTGAGCGTGGACTCTCTTACTATCTCTTTGTTACTCAATGCAGAGTCCAGAATTTCCTTTTTTTATTAAGCGTGGACTCTTGCTATCTCTAATTAGTATATATGGAGAAAAAATGCTTAGCACATGTCAAACGAAACTACAACCTAACTAATAATCTTTCATTGGATCGTAGCCACTAATTTCAGATCTAACGGTTAATATAATTTAGATGGTGTGGCTTAACATGGTGGCTCTATTAAAAAAAATCGAAACACCTCACTTCGAACGTATTTTTTTACTTTTTTTAATAAAAAACAATTGTATTGATCTATAAAAATTTGTATCTATCAAAATAACTGAAACGAAGGCCAGCAAAAGAGATTACGAGCAAAAAAGAAAAAAATATTTTGCAAGGTTCATCAAAGTCAATGGCCCTTTTCAAGTATGTTTTCCTCTTTCACGATCATGAAAACTGCAGAAAATCTAAACCATAAAACAATATATACCAACATTTTAATTTTCAAAGATACCCGAGACACATGTGAGTATTCAAAAAAAAAACCGAAACACCTCACTTCGAGCATATACATGTCTTTTACTTTTATTAATAAAAAAACAACTGTATTGATCCATAAAAAAATTTATCTATCAAAATAACTGAAATGGAGGCCAGCAAAGAGATTACGAGCAAAAAAGACAAAATATTTTGCAAGGTTCATAAAAGTCAATGTCCCTTTTCACGTATGTTTTCCTCTTTCACGGCGCTCTTGAAAAAATGCAGAAAATATAAACCATAAAACAATATATACTAACATTTTAATTTTCAAAGATACCTGAAACATATGTGACCGTATGATCTTTGAGCGCACTTTATCAAGGGACAGATCTCTTCCAAAGGAAGGGTATGATATTTCTTTTATTCATGAGCAATAATAAACTAACATAATGACTTGAGCATGTGAAACATCGGTTCCATAAAGTAGACCACAGCGAATTCTAGATCACATAGATTTACAACGTGAAAATTATTGTGTAGCATTTACAATGATCGGGATTTGTATTATTCTAGATCCCATGACATGAACCATAAATTTATTTAAAGTCATTTTAACATATTAAAGATGATGCCCTCACATTTGCGAGGCTCACTATGCTAGTTTTTGATAAAAAATTAGTGAACCTTAACATAGTTTGACTTTTTGAAAAAAAAGCCTTAGAGTAAGTTTAATAGTATAGCCAGCTGTTGGCTTTAAGCCAAGTGTCATATCATCTATAGGCAACTTAGAGCCAACATATACAATAGTGAGCTATAAAAATGTAGTATTTTATCAATATATGACCCACCTTTCACTCTCACAAAGTGTCTAGAAGCACGTGCTAGAGCTGTTTTTTGCATAAGAGTCCACTCCTCTTCTCTCTCCTCCTCTCTCTCCTCCAACTAAGCAATAATATACTATTTTAATTTTTATAGTCAGCTGACTAGGACTTACAGCAACTTCAATAGTGTAGTCGATTGTTGGCTATAAGCAAGATACCATGTCATCTATAGCCAACTTGTAGCCAACAAGTACAATAGTTGGCTATTGAAGTGCACTACTTTTTCAATGGATGACCCACCTTTTATTGATACAACTTGCCTAGGAGCACGTGGTAGAGCTAGCTCTTGCATAAGAGCCCACTTACATTCTCTCTCATCTTCTCTCTCCTCCAAATAGACATAAATATATTATTTTAATCCCTGTAGCCAGCTGACTAGAACTTATTGTACTTTCTCTTATTGTACTTTCTCTTATTGTACTTGCTCTTAAGTCTTGGGATGGAGGTAGTATAAAATTGTGTTATTTATCAGTGCATGACCCATCATTTACTCTCACAAGGTGCTTAGGACCGCGTGCTAGAGCTGGCTCTAGCCTAAGGCTGATCATAGTGGGTAGTATCATATATTAGTATCATGCATATGATATTTTTATATGATATTATCCCTATAGTGGGTAGTATCATAATATTGTTATATTTATTGATTTATAGCATCTCAATGCAAAATTGTGGATAAGATTTGCTTGGCATTAACTTTTTTTTGTGATGTGCGCTATGATACAGTATCCACCTATGTTACTCTAATCTCCTCTCTCTTTAATTAGCTACCACATCAGTATTTTTGTGGGATCAATGTGTATGATACTACCTATGATACTAGCACTATGGCTAGCCTAAGATCCCACTCTTTTTCTCTCTCCTCCTCTCTCTCCTCCAACTAGGCAATAATACTATTTTAATCCTTATAGCTAGCTGACTATAACTTGCTCGATCCCGAGCAGTAGTACCTCCTTTCTTTTACTTGTCTCCCTGGGCAGAGCACCTGCTTCAATCACACCAATTGAGAAGAGCAAATAGCATGGAAAATTGTACTATGGTGATGCCAAAGATACAATAGGCAGTTGAAAAGGAGGCTCTCCTATCTTAGGATTCACGAATCTAGCTTTGTATCGGCAAGAAAGAATTCCGTCAACAACAAAAAATCGGAGTGGGAACGCGAACAGGTACGCTACGAGTTGAGGCGATCTCAAAACGACTAGGGCTCCTAGCCGCCTCCCGTCTGTGCTGCGTTCTGCCTGCTTCTGTGGCCTTCGGGCCATGAAGATGGGGTGGATCTTAGTCCCCGTCGGCGAGAGGGCTCCGTTCCCCTGGTTTTTAGGGTTTTAGTTTGGTGGGATGGCGCTCTGGTGGCGGCGGTGACATTTTCTCCAATTAAATTTTCCCGGCTTCAACCCATCTCGACGGCGACGTCTAGAAATTTGTGGGAGTGGTGTTGGTTCTCGAGGATTTCTTCTTGCTAGGGATCTTCATGGAGCTTCATCGGTGGTTAGTACTTCTTCGTCTCTGAAACGGATGTGGTCTTCTTGACCTGTTC
Source organism: Lolium rigidum (assembly GCF_022539505.1). NCBI lineage: Eukaryota > Viridiplantae > Streptophyta > Magnoliopsida > Poales > Poaceae > Lolium > Lolium rigidum. The sequence goes on along the minus strand of NC_061512.1, from coordinate 241,240,641 downwards.
GGTGACTTCATGTCCGCATGCAATAACGTCAGGCCGTCTCAGGGAGAAGCGGCAAAGGCGGCGCTACATAGGACCTATTTGACTCTCTTTTTTCGAAAGCTAACCTATTTGATTTGCAGATAGGTAAATCATAGACGTAGAATAGAAACGTTGAATTACAATCGCATGCTCACTGTAATCCTATAGGAACTCATACGAACCAAAAAAAAAATGATTCCACCACAGAAAAGCAAATGATTTTTAAAAAGCAGTATGAGTAGATTTTAGATTTACTATGGAATCTAGTGCAAATGGTTGTTTAGAAAAAAATCTATAAGGATCAATGGAACAAATCAAATAACTCTCGCAGAAAAGTTACCTGCAATTTTACCCTACAAATTCCTTATGGAAATTCTTTGAATCAAATAGACCCTTAATGGGCTACGTTTAGAGGAACCAAATAAAAAAACCAAGAGAAGGTACTCCATCCGTTTTTATTTAGTTTGCGTTCTAAGTTTATTTAAAGTGTAATTTTGCAAAGTTTGACAAAAAAAATATCAATATCCATAATACCAAATACGTATAATATGAAACTATACTTTATGATGATTTTAATAATATAGATTTTATGTTGTAGATTTTAATATTTTCTCGTCAATATTTAACCAAAGTTTACAGTGTTTCACTTTGACCAAACCCAGAACACGAACTAACTTTGAACGGAGAGAGTATTACAAAATTTTGATTGTGTTGGCGACATGGTGACTTTTTTTTTAGAGAAGGCGACATGGTGACTTGGTGTGATTGCTTTGACAGGTTGGTGAGTTCTGGGTGGTGAATCTGATCATTAATTGTTAGGAGGATTAGCAGGAAGGATCAGGTATTACTACTAGTAGAATTTGTGTGCATGTATGCATGAGAAGGGCTAAGGCTTTTCTGCAGCAGGATAATGCCAGTGTGGTCGTGTGTGGATACTCTGTCACTCTCCCTGGTCCCTGGAGAATGTTCTCCCCATTAACCTCGCTGTCCCTAGTAAGCCAAGGTGCAATTGTATTCGACTATTCGTCAACATACCGAGTGAGCCTTACGTTACGGCTCAAGCTTATTCGTCAAACTTCACTTTCAAGTGCGAGAGCTATGAAACTTGCAGCAAGTGAGTGATGATCAAGTAGAATTAGGTGATGAGTGATGATCAAGTAGAATTAGGTGACGACCGTCAGCGTGTCTCGGTAAGTACGTGGTTCCGACTGAGCTATCAGCTAGCGATTGAGCCGCGCCGCTTCCGGAGTTGCACCTGCAAGCACAGCGCGGAGCTACAGGACACTAGAGTAGCTGAGTAGCTTCATTAGAGCATCCCCACTGGTTGGCGCTCCCCACGCCTAAATCCGGCGAAATTTTCGTCCGGATTGGAGGAAGATTTGGCGTGGGGAGGAGTAGTTTCCCAGCCGCGTGCCCAGGCGAAGACGACGATGCGAGTTTGAAAAACGGAAACTTGATAAACTTCGGCTAAATTCGGGCGAATATACACTAAATTTAATGATATTTAGACTAAAACGGGCGGAGTTAATACATAGAGGCCGAATTCGACTATATTTCGAATTCGGCTAGGGGAATTCAAATGCTAATTTTAAAACACGGCGCTCTACATGCCGAAATGGCGGTAGAACACCGTGTAGTCGTCGCCGCCGTCGTCGGAGCCGTCGTCCTCGACCTTCGGCGGCGCGGCCTAGCGGCCGCCGCCCGGCCGGCGTCTCCCCACCCCGGGGATGGCTTGTACCATTCATCGTCCGAGGACTCGAGGTCGACGACGGGGACAACGACGCCGGATGGAGGTGTCGCAGGACGGCGGAAGCGCGCGGCGTCGTCGGCGGCGGTTGGAGCGGCGCAGGCGGCAAGTCGGCGTGCGGCGGCCAGGTCCATCAGCCGCCGCTGCTGCTCCGCCTCCTCGCGCTCCCAGTCGCGCCTGGACCACGCCAGGGCGGCGTCCTCGGGGAGGGCGTTGTCGGCGGGCACCGGGTCGGTGAGCGACCCGGCGATCGCCTCCGCTACGGCAGCTTCCTCCGCGCGCTCGCCTCCTCCTCGGCCGAGCTCGTTTGCGGCGGCGTTGGTGGCGGCCGCGGCGTCCTCCTTCTTCGCCGCCTTCCTCTTCCGCCCAGGCTGGGAGGGTTGGTCGCGGATGACGAGGGCGCCGCTGCTGCGCCCTCTGGTCGGCGGCGGAGACGCCGGCTCCTTCTTGACGCGCATCGGCGTCGAAGGCGACGTCGCCTCGTCCCTCTTCACCGGCACCAAGGATGACCTCGGCGCCGATCCGGAAGACGACGAGCTGGCAGCCATGCGCCGTGGCTGCCAGACGTTTCCCCGGCGGCGGCTCGCCGATGCCCTCGATGGAGGGGCATCGTGAGCACCGGGAAGTTTCCGCCCTCGATGTGATCGAGGACGGCCTCGAGTGTCCGGCCCGGCGCACTCCACCAACGTCGGCGGCCCGCGGCGTTGTTGCGCGGAGGCGGAGGCGGCGGGCCGTCGTAGGCCGCCAGCTCCCGCTCCCACCGCTGGAGGAAGTAGGAGTTCCACCGCGTGTAGTTGTCGGGGTGGTAGCGCGGGTCGGCGCGCTCCTCATCCGTCAAGGTCATCCGCGCCTCCTCGATGGCGACGTCGAGGGCGTGGCCCCGAGGCGGCGGCGGGATTGGTACGCCGCCAGCACTAAGCCGCCACCCGCCGCCGGGAGGCCTCGTGTCCGGCGGGCAGGGGTACCCCGCCTGGTGGAGGAGGTGCCCTCCCACGCGTGGAGGGACCGGCGGGGAAGCCGTTGTTGGCTGCGCCGTCGTCGTCGTAGAACGCCATCGGGAGAGTAGAGGGAGAGTGGAGGGAGAGTGGAGCACGGGGTGCGCCTCGCGGCGAGCGGACCGGCGTATATAGGCGCGGGCTGGCGCGGGGGATTAATGACACGTGGAATGCGACGCGTCCGCGGCGAGCCGACCGGCGGCGGCCTTGAGTGCGCGCGGAAGACGATGCGTGCGCGGAAGACGACGACATTAACTCGCCGCGTGGCCGGCGAATGCAGACCGGCGGCAGGCTTTTACATCGCGCGGAAGACGATGCGATGAGGACGACGATCGATTTCTCTCGCCGACAAGTTGGGGCCACCAGACGCGCGGGAAGTTTCCTCGGTGTTTCCCGCGCTTTCGTTTCGTCCGGACTCCCCGAGCGCTCCCCGGGGGCGGGGATGGCGTGGGATCGCCGGATGAATTTAGGCCCAAATCCGGACGAAAACGAGGAACCGGGGGCGCGACTGGGCCGAATTACGCCGTCCGGATGGAAAAAACGTCGTTCGGGGGCCTCGTCGGGGAGACGAGTGGAGATGCTCTTAGCAACGGCATTGCGAAGCTCGATCCGGTGGATTCTCCACTTGGGCAGCTAGCTGGTCCCTCGGATTTATCTTCTGTTTTATTTAGGTCCTACCACACGGCTATTCAAAGGTTATATGTTGGAAAATGCAGGTTTTGCCGATGTTGATCAAGTCTCCACGATTGTATCTTGACCATCAATCTATGTGTGAATTTGTTGTCCCCATGAAAACCATCATTTCAAAGGTTTGGACGCTACTGTACTTTCTTTTTTTGTCTAGATAGTCAACCTTACAAATATTTTAGCGATATAAATTTCAAGTAGTACTATGCGAACATTTTCAGCAATTATGACGGAACCACAATTATCCTACTTGTAAATAGGAGTCAGGTCTGAACCACAATTATCCGTTCGGCCGCCAGTCCGCTAGCCGTCTAAAACCGTCTCCGATCATGTCCGCTCGGACGCTGCCCGTTTCGTCCTGCACTCCTGCTCCTATATTGTGTGCCGTGCGCGAACGAGAGAGAAAAAGGCGGTGGTTGAAGGCCTCAAAGCAGCGTGTTCCTGACAGGAATTTTCCCACTGGGTTTGACTGGATGCTTACTTTTCCTACGAAGTACCTATCGTTTGAAATTCCTGTGAAACCCCCGCGTTTCAAACGAGGCCTAAGACCATGTACAGTGAGATGATGTCAGTCTTCCCTTATGGTTGCTATGTCAGAGTGCAATAGATCCATACGGATGCGCACACCTTGGTTCAGGGTTGCCCTTGAACCAGAATGGTTTCTTAGTTGGATAAGAGAGAATGAAAAAGAGGTTATATTATTACAATATGCATTGGAAAGGATGAGTGGGAACTCTCGCGACCACCCAGGCGGCCGCCCGCCGCCGGGGCTCGACCACACGTCGACGGTCACCTCCCTCTCCCCAGCCCTAGGAACCGTCCCTCGTAGCCTCCTCCTCCCACCTCCCATGGACCTGCCCCTGTCTCTATCGGCTTGGTCACCGGACGCCGACGCCGTCCCCACGACGGCTGGAGCCATGGTCACCGGAGCTCCTGATGCCGACCCTGCGCCTCCTGGCCGCGACAACTCGACGGACGTCCCTCGCGACCACGACAACCTGCGCCAGGCTGCGTCTCCTCCCTCGGCCCTGACCGGCGCTCGCCGCCGGTCGCCAGGTACGGCGTTCTTGGACTCTATCCTCTCTTTGTTCCACTCGTGTGTTGCATCGGCGGTCGGTGGTGGTTGCGATTTTACTCAGTTCTGGATCACGCCACCAAGCTTATCCCCTAGCTACAACTCTTCCCGCGTCGCCAGCGCGCTGAATTTCCACTTTACCTCCTTCCCCAATTCCTTCATCGTGCGATCCCGCGGCGGAGCGGTTTTCTCGGCCCTTGCTGCGTCCCCAACGGTTCGTGACCTAATCCTTGCGTCGTTGCCGGTGCGCATGGGCTCGTCGGTTTACCACCTGCATCGCTCCGCGGCGGCGGCGGCTGCCGTTGTCTCCACCCTCCCTGCTTGGCCGCCGTGCTGGGACGTCGTGGTTTTCGCGGCCGCGCCTGAGCCGTTGGGGTTGACGGTGCGTCCCGCGGACGAACAACCTTCGTGCGCTGACGTAGACGTGGGCTCTCTGGACGTGGAGTTGCATGCAGCGTGCGCTGACCGGTCCACCGACTCCGTCAACGTGGCGGGCCCATCGACTACCGTTTCGGACTGTTCTTGTCTCCCTTTTCAGCCCGCGGCACACGCTCCCCTCCTCCTTCTTGGAAACCCTACTTCCCTCCTCCCTACCTCTCCCCAACCCTATCCCCATAGCCGCCTCCCTGAGCACGCGAATCCCGCCGGTGCGAGAGACGACGAGGGAGCGCTCCTCCGCGCCCGTGAGGTCCTATCGTGGCCTCCCTCGTTTTCCCCACCCTCCGCCACCTCTCTGAGCACGCCCCCGCTTCCCGCCCACGCGTTTACCCGAGGGGATGGGCACGCCGAGATCTCGCCGGGGACTCCCCGTGCGGACCGGTCCGTCGCCTCCACCTGCGGGCAAACCGCTGCAGCTGCATCCTCGCGCTCGTATAAGGACGTGCTACTCGCCTCCCCACCTCCACATCGCAAGACTCTAAGCCCCAGGCGCCTCCTCTTCTCTCCGGTCAAGGGGAAGGACCTCTGCTTCCGGTGCCTCTCGCCGGAGCACCTCGTCGGTGGCTACCGCGACCCTCTTCGCTGCAAGGCCTGCGGCCGCTTCAGCCACCGGAGGATCGGATGTGAGCGCCCCCCTCTGTCCTACTCCCTCTCTACCCCTTCCCTCTCCTTGTTGACCAATACGTGCCCGTCCCCTTCCCACAGGTTGAGGCGGCTGAGCTCGGTGGCGTCCTCACCGGATACACCTCTTGCAAGCCGCGACGTGGTGGCGTAGCCCCAGGCTCCCCTCTCCGGGCTTCGCCGCGGCTTCCTCGTTAGGCCTCCCACTCCGTACCCGCGCGGGCGGGCTCCTGCCCCTGCCTCCTGCACGCCGGATATGGTGAGCCTCCCTCGCCCTGGACGTGCTGCTTGATACGTCTCCAACGTATCGATAATTTCTTATGTTCCATGCTTGTTTTATGATGATACACACATGTTTTATACATACTTTATGTCATATTTATGCATTTTCCGACACTAACCTATTAACGAGATGCCGAAGAGCCAGTTGCTGTTTTCTGCTGTTTTTTGTTTCAGAAATCCTAGTAAGGAAATATTCTCGGAATTGGACGAAATCAACGCCCAGGGGCCTATTTTTCCACGAAGCTTCCAGAACACCGAAAGGGAACCGAAGTGGGGCGACGAGGCGCCGCCACACTAGGGCGGCACGGCCCAGGAGGGGCCCGCGCGGCCCTAGCGTGTGGGGCCGCCGTCAGCCCTCCGACTCCGCCCTTCCGCCTACTTAAAGTCTTCGTCGCGAATACCCCAGTACCGAGAGCCACGATACGGAAAACCTTCCAGAGACGCCGCCGCCGCCAATCCCATCTCGGGGGATTCGAGGAGATCGCCTCCGGCACCCCGCCGGAGAGGGGAATCATCTCCCGGAGGACTCTTCACCGCCATGGTCGCCTCCGGAGTGATGTGTGAGTAGTTCACCCCTGGACTATGGGTCCATAGCAGTAGCTAGATGGTCGTCTTCTCCTGCCTAACATGATCAAGATCATCTATTTGTAATGCTACATGTTGCGTTTGTTGGGATCCGATGAATAGTGAATGCTATGTTATGTTGATTATCAATCTATCATCTATGTGTTGTTTATGATCTTGCATGCTCTCCGTTATTAATAGAGGCTCTGGCCAAGTTGATACTTGTAACTCCAAGAGGGAGTATTTATGCTCGATAGTGGGTTCATGTCTCCATTAAATCTGGGGGAGTGACAGCAACCCCTAAGGTTGTGGATGTGTTGTTGCCACTAGGGATAAAATATCAATGCTATGTCTAAGGATGTATTTGTTGATTACATTACGTACCATACTTAATGCAATTGTCTGTTGTTTGCAACTTAATAATGGAGGGGGTTCGGATGATAACCTGAAGGTGGACTTTTTAGGCATAGATGCATGCTGGATAGCGGTCTATGTACTTTGTCGTAATGCACAATTGAATTTCACACTACTCATCATAACATGTATGTGCATGGTCATGCCCTCTTTATTTGTCAATTGCCTAACTGTAATTTATTCACCCAACATGCTATTTATCTTATGGGAGAGACACCACTAGTGAACTGTGGACCCCGGTCCATTCTTTACATCGAATACAATCTACTGCAATACTTGTTCTACTGTTCTCTGCAAACAATCATCATCCACACTATACATCTAATCCTTTGTTACAGCAAGCCGGTGAGATTGACAACCTCACTGTCACGTTGGGCCAAAGTAATTTGGTTGTGTTGTGCAGGTTCCACGTTGGCGCCGGAATCCCTGGTGTTGCGCCACACTACACTCCGCCACCATCAACCTTCAACGTGCTTCTTGGCTCCTACTGGTTCGATAAACCTTGGTTTCTTACTGAGGGAAAACTTGCCGCTGTACGCATCACACCTTCCTCTTGGGGTTCCCAACGGACGCGTGCTGTACGCGTATCACTGCTGCCCCCACTCATAGGGGCCCTCCCACCTTCGCGCCCATCCGGCTCGGCGCGCCTCCTCCGAGCGATCGTGTGCATGGCGACTACGCTGAGGTGTTCATGCCGCCCTTCGATGGCATGAGCCGCGCGCAGCGCTTCGTCTGCGCCCTCCTGGAACCTCCTGTTGCGGCGCCTGCGGTGCTCGTCCGCCGTGCCCTCGAGCAAAGTGGAGGAAACCCCGTGGTGGGGCTCGCCGCCAGCGACTACGGCGCCCTGTTCGTCATCTTCCGCTCGCCGGAGGAACGAGAGAGAGCCATGGAGCGGTTCCCTCTCTCGGTGGACGGGCATCATCAAGATGGAGAGCCCTAAGGACGGCTGCAACCGCTTCACGTGGAGGTTCTCCTCCTTCGCGCACATCTCAGCGACCGGGTTCCCGCTCGAGCACTGGGACGAGCGCGGGATTTGGACGGCATTCCGCTCCATCGGCCAAGTTTGCTGCGTCGATCCGCTCTGCCTCAACGAGCTGGATTTCTCCGCCGTTAGGGTTGTCCTGAAGCTGGAGAAAGCATCGGACGTGCCGGCCGCACTCCTCGTCCGCGACGCGCTCGGCGTGAGCTCTGTCGTGGTGAACCTCCGTGTCATTCACGTGTGGAGCTGCGACGACGATGGGAGCGCGGAGGGTTGCATCCACTACGGCTGCCCTCAGTGCGACGATGATGTCCATGTCCAGGATACTTGTGTACCCCCTGGGCGTGGGAGAGCAGCGCATGAGCGACATCGACGACGACTCTGTCCAGGGTCTCTCCCCTCCGCCGCCCGCCTCGCGGCCTCCGTCCTCCTCCGTCCTCAACCTATGGGGAAGGATTGTGGTGCGGTGCCAGGACGACCTTGCGAGGGCCGCTGCGCTCGCCACCATCGACGGGATGCCGGCGGACTCGGACTCGCCTCTGTCCTATGCTCACCAGGCCAAACCGTCCGAGCTCTCGGACAGGGTCCTTGCCCGGCGCTTGGCGTCCCATTTCCCTGAAACTGGGCTCGATGTCGCTCAGGTTCTTGCCTTGGACCTGCCCCTTCCCCTTTACCTCGCCTGACCCTGACCTCAAGCCCCCTCTTGTTGCAGTGGTACGACACGCTTCAAGTGTCGGCCACACCGTTCCAGTCGGAGCCCCTGGAGGCCGGTGACAAGGCCCCGCTGCCCTCCAACACTGGTGCCTCGCTGAGAAAGGAGCCCCAGTTCGTCTCCATTCTCTCCAAGGCGAAAGCCGTAAAGTGTTGGAGATATGCCCAAGAGGCAATAATAAAATGGTTATTATAATATATCTTTGTGTTTATGATAATGTTTACATACCATGCTATAATTGTATTAACCGAAATATTGATACATGTGTGTTATGTGAACAACAAAGAGTCCCTAGTAAGCCTCTTGTATAACTAGCTTGTTGATTAATAGATGATCATGGTTTCGTGATCATGAACATTGGATGTTATTAATAACAAGGTTATGTCATTGTATGAATGATGTAATGAACACACCCAATTAAGCGTAGCATAAGATCACGTCATTAAGTTATTTGCTATAAGCTTTCGATACATAGTTACCTAGTCCTTATGACCATGAGATCATGTAAATCACTTATACCGGAAAGGTACTTTGATTACATCAAACGCCACCGCGTAAATGGGTGGTTATAAAGGTGGGATTAAGTATCCGGAAAGTATGAGTTGAGGCATATGGATCAACAGTGGGATTTGTCCATCCCGATGACGGATAGATATACTCTAGGCCCTCTCGGTGGAATGTTGTCTAATGTCTTGCAAGCATATGAATAAGTTCATAAGAGACCACATACCACGGTACGAGTAAAGAGTACTTGTCAGGAGACGAGGTTGAACAAGGTATAGAGTGATACCGATGATCAAACCTCGGACAAGTAAAATATCGCGTGACAAAGGGAATTGGTATCGTATGTGAATGGTTCATTCGATCACTAAGTCATCGTTGAATATGTGGGAGCCATTATGGATCCCAGATCCCGCTATTGGTTATTGGTCGGAGAGAGTACTCAACCATGTCCACATAGTTTGCGAACCGTAGGGTGACACACTTAAGGTTTGATGTTGAAATGGTAGAACTTGAATATGGAATGGAGTTCGAAGTTTTGTTCGAAGTCCCGGATGGGATCCCGGACATCACGAGGAGTTCCGGAATGGTCCGGAGAATAACATTCATATATAGGAAGTCATTTTATAAGATTTAAAATGATCCGGTGATTTTGCGGAAGGTTCTAGAAGGTTCTAGAAAAGTCCGGAAGGAATCACTAAGGAAGGAGGAGTCCCGGAGGGACTCCACCTCCACATGGCCGGCCAACCCTAAAGGGTAGAGTCCAAGGTGGACTCCACCAAAGGGGGCCGGACACCCCTCCACATGGAAGGGGGAATCCCACCTCAAGTGGGATTCCCACCTTGGGTAGGTTTCCCTACTACATGGAAGGTTCTAGTGTTGGGGTCTTATTCGAAGACTTGTAGTCCAACACTTGGGGATCCACCTATATAATGAGGGGCATAGGGGAGGGGGCCGGCTAACACAACCACCCCACCTTGGCCTCACCCAAGGAGGCCGGCCACCCCCTCTCCCAAACCCTAGCCGCCCCCTCTCTCCTCCTCTTCTCCCGCACACTTAGCGAAGCTCCGCCGGAGATCTCCACCGCCATCGCCACCACGCCGTCGTGCTGCCGGATTCAAGGAGGAGATACTACTTCCTCTGCCCGCTGGAACGGGGAGAAGGACGTCGTCTTCATCAACACTGAACGTGTGACCGAGTACGGAGGTGCTGCCCGATTGTGGCATCGTGATCAAGATCTTCTACGCGCTTTTGCAAGCGGCAAGTGATCGTCTACCGCAGCAATAAGAGCCTACTCTTATAGGCTTTGAAAATCTTCAAGGGTTAGTCTCGTTCATCCCCTCGTTGCTCCCATCTTCTAGATTGCATCTTGGCTTGGATTGCGTTCTCGCGATAGGAAAATTTTTGTTTTCTATGCAACGAATCCCTACAGTGGTATCAGAGCCGTGTCTATGCATAGATGGTTGCACGAGTAGAATACAATGGTTTTGTGGGCGTTGATGCTTATGTTGTCTTTAGTTTGAGTACTTTGCATCTTTATGGCATAGTAGGATGAAGCGGCTCGGACTAACTTTACATGACCGCGTTCATGAGACTTGTTCCTCGTTCGACATGCAACTTGTATTGCATAAGAGGCTTTGCGGGTGCCTGTCTCTCCTACTATAGTGAAGATTCAATTTACTCTTCTATTGACAACACTAGTATCACCGTTGTGGTTCATGTTCGTAGGTAGATTAGATCTCTCTCGAAAACCCTAAACCACGTAAAATATGCAAACCAAATTAGAGACGTCTAACTTGTTTTTGCAGGGTTTGGTGATGTGATATGGCCATAATGTGATGATGAATATGTATGAGATGATCATTATTGTATTGTGGCAACCGACGAGAGCCTTATGGTTGTCTTTAAATTTCATGTTGAGTAGTATTTCAAAGTAGTTGTAATAGTTGCTACATGAGGTGAACAACCATGAAGACGGCGCCATAAACCTTGACGCTACGCCGACGATGATGGAGATCATGCCCGTTGATGATGGAGATCATGTCCGTGCTTTGGAGATGAAGATCAAAGGCGCAAAGACAAAAGGGCCATATCATATCACATATGAATTGCATGTGATGTTAATCCTTTATGCATCTTATTTTGCTTAGAACGCGACGGTAGCATTATAAGATGATCCCTCACATTAATATCAAGATAATAAAGTGTTCTCCCCTCGTATGCACCATTGTACAGTTCGTCGTTTCGAAGCATCTCGTGATGATCGGATGTGATAGACTCAACGTTCACATACAACGGGTGTAAGCCATGTTGCACACGCGGAATACTTGGGTTTGCTTGACGAGCCTAGCATGTACAGACATGGCCTCGGGACAACGAAAACCGAAAGGTTGAACACGAGTCATATGGATGATATGATCAACATGTTGATGTTCACCATTGAAGCTACATCATCTCACGTGATGATCGGTTTTGGTGTAGTGGATTTGGATCGTGTACCACTTAACAACTATGAGGGATGTTGTATTAAGTGGGAGTTCATTAGTAATTAGATTAAAACATGAACTAATTATCATAAACATAGTCTCGAGTAGTATTTTGAATTAATTTTGTAGTATTGGCATCCGTTTTCTACCATGCGCTAGTCTTGTTATTGAGATAGAAATACTCGTTAAAATCTGACAAGAAACTTTACGGATTGGTACCGTATTGTTAAAGAATCAAGAATTGATTAAGTCCTATTGCAAACTTTTAGTAAACCTCACATTGTTGATTCAAAGAGCTATGGTTTCAATTAGTACCTAAAGTTATCTTGTCTCCGTGAAACTTGAAGTTCAAATCTGTTTGAAAAGTAAGGAGCTGAAAATTTAGTTTTCAGAAATAATCAAGGTATGAGATATATGTGATATCTAAGACCTTATTGCAAGATGATAGAATATAAATTTGGTGAGACTACATAAACTCATAAGTTTTATGGGAATGTATGAAGGATGAAGACGCCAGGCGTCACAATCCTCCAACTATTGGGGCACTAATAATATTCGCGTATCCATGAAGTTATCATCCTTAGTATGCACCGTTGCTAAGATTCGTCGTTTCGAAGCATCACGTGATGATCGGGTGTGATAGATTCTACGTGTGCATACAACGGGTGCAAGCCAGATTTGCACATGCGAATACCAAGGTTAAAACTTTACGAGCCTAGCATGTACAGACATGGTCTCGGAAAGTCGTCATGATATGATGGATAAAATTATGAGTGAAATTGTTCATCATATTACAAAGTTACTAATAGTGAAATCTGAAACACTTGTCATATGATGATTAACTTAAAGAAAGAACCTCAAGGTTATTGGTATTTGACCAACAAACCTAGAAGTTAATAATGTTAAAGTGTTTTTCTGAATAATGAGGAAAGCTAAAAGAGAAACTGCAAAAGATATTTTGGCAAAAAGAAAAGAAAAGACTAGAAAGTCTAGCTCGGTGTATATAAATGATATACATGTTATGGTTGTATTCCTAGTTAAGTCACACTATGAAATTCTTGGGTATTAGTACTATATTGGTTGGTATGAAGTGTCATACAAAACAACGCAATACAAGAATACAATGGCCTAAGTGATCGACAAGGAATATGATAGGAATGCACATCTGGAACAAAATAAAGTGTTATTATGTTCATCGTTAGCATTCTATCTAGCCCTTAGAATTTATAATAAAGAACTTAATAATTGTTATTTTGCTCTGGTCAAATGAAAACAATGAGTTGTTTAAATTATGACATTACTCCATGTACGATGGATAAGTTATTATAAATCTTAATGGTGAAACACACATACATAACACTGACGCTAAAATGCCATAAGGCAAATGATTTGAATTCCACTTATTTGTGGAACCGCCATTTAGGTCATGTTAGAAAGGAACGCATGAAGGAACTCCATGCAAATGGATTTTTGGAGTCATTTGATTTTTTGAATCATTTGGCACTTGCAAATCTTTTCTAAAGAGAATGATTAAAATACCGTTCATAGGCCAAGAGTTGAACGGGCAACAAACTTAGTGGAAAAATACATGATGATGTATGTGGTTCACTGGGCATAGTTGTGTGCGGGAGATTCTTCTACTTCATGAAAACTTCCAACAATGAATTGAGTATATATATATATATGTGGATATATTCGATAAGGAAGAAGTTTGAAATTTTTGAATGGATTCAAATAAATTTCAGCATGAAGTGGAAATCATCGTAATAGAAAAGTCAAATATCTATGATTGGATCATGGTGGAAATATTTGAATTACGAGTTTTAGCGAACATCTAAGAGAGTCATGAAATTGTTCTACAACTCACATTTCTTGGAGTATCATAATGATGATATAGTATCCGAGAGATGTATCCAAAACTTGTTGGATTAATGATGAGATAAAATATTATGACGCCATTATATTTTTGTGGATTATGCTTTAGTGACTACCGCTTTTACACTAAATAGAGCATCATCATGATCCGTAGAAATGACACCATACGAGTTATGGCATGGGTATAAACCCTAATAGTCCTTTCTTTAAATTTTGCTCTAAAAGTTTACAACCAAAATCGGATGAATGTCTTTGTTGGTTATCCCAAAGAATTGATTGGGAATTCTTTCCACTATGAAGTAAACGACAAAAGTGTTTGTTAATGTTACTTGCTTATTTCCAAGAAATTGTTTTCTAGCGAAATATTTGAGTGAGAGGACAATAGAACTTGATAAGGTTTATGAACCTGAGCATAATGATCGAGTAGCGCAGACATCGAAATTGGTTCCGGAAGCGACCACGACGATCATGGCTCCCATGACTACAAAGTGTTTTAGCCATGGAGATCGAAATACATATTGAACCTTGTAGGTATGGTTTACTTTGTGATCAAATAAATGATTTGTGGACAAAGGATTGATTATGAACAATGATAAACCAACTACAAACAAAGAAGTTATGATGGGCCCTGAATCCGTTAAAATGGCTATACGCCATGAAATCCAAGATAGATGAATACTTTTTGAAAGTAAATGGATCTATAAAATTGATGGACTTGGATGAAATATCCTTGAAGAAGCTTGACTTGTCGAAAAGTTGTTTACGACAAAGTTCAAAGAGTTGACTACGACAAGATTAGATCTTCCGTAGCAATGCTTATAGTCTATATGGATTATTCTAGTAATCACTACATATTTCTTTTATGAGATATGTTAGTAGGATGGCAAAATACATTACTTATCAGAAGTGTGTATTAAAGGTGTATACAAGATACAACCAAGAGTTTTGCTAGTCCGTGGAATACTAGATAGGTATACGAACTTCAATTGGATGAAGTAAGTATCGCGGAGTTGGAATCTTCACCAGATGAAATAGTCAAAGAGTTTTTGATTTCATCAGAGACGATGAAGAGACTTGCATTTGCAAGAAATTAAGTGGGAGCGCTAAGACACATTTATAATACTTTATGTAGGTGACATATAGTTGGTTATAAATGATGTAATTATATACTTGATTAAAAGGTTTCATTGAGAAATTAATTTCAATGAAAGGATATGGACTCGAAACATATCTAGTGTCAAGATCTATGAAGATAGATTGAAACACAAAATAAGTTTAAGTCAAAGTACATAGAATGGATATTGAAATAGTTCAATATAGAAATATTAAGAAAATGTTCTTGTCATGTGAAGTTTTAACAAGACTTGAGTGTATCTGATACTCAATGAGGAAAAACACATGAGTGATTATGGATCACGAATAATATGCACACAATCAGATGTCCTGTGCTCTAAAATGTTATGAGCATATACCAGAATGATTCATGAGATGATCATTGGACGGCAATAAGAGTATCCTTGAGTACTTTAGAAAGAACCAAGGATATATATATAGTTTTGTATGGAGAAATGACAAACAAATCGTTGTAAGGTGATTACACCGATATTTGTTTTGTCACATATAAAAATAGAATTTCAATCTCAAATTAGACTAAGTGTTGTTTTAAAGGTAGCACAATGAGCTAGAAGTTGTCTATGTTAGATTTAGAAGAGTTCTAAATATTGTGACGGATTCTACAAACGAAGGAAGAGTATGTCATTGTTTTGACAAATGACTGAGGATGTTGAGTCAAGAACTTCTTTGAGAACTTGGTGTAGTTCCGATAGTGTCAGAACTTTGAAGCTATATTGTATGTGACAATATTAGTGACTTATTTCAGACAAGGGAATTAAGGTTCCACCAGAAGATCAAACATATTTAATGCCAACTCATTTGGAAATGAGTGATGCGTTGAGACGCAAATGAATTACAAAATACATACATTTCTGAGCGTGTCAGATCCGTTGACTAAAACCTCTCCCGTGAGCAAAACATGATAAAACACCAGAAGGCCAAGGTGTTATATCTTTACAAATGTAAACTAGATTATTGACTCTAGTGCAAGTGGGAGATCTGTTGGAGATATGCCCAAGAGGCAATAATAAAATGGTTATTATAATATATCTTTGTGTTTATGATAATGTTTACATACCGTGCTATAATTGTATTAACCGAAACATTGATACATGTGTGTTATGTGAACAACAAAGAGTCCCTAGTAAGCCTCTTGTATAACTAGCTTGTTGATTAATAGATGATCATGGTTTCGTGATCATGAACATTGGATGTTATTAATAACAAGGTTATGTCGTTGTATGAATGATGTAATGGACACACCCAATTAAGCGTAGCATAAGATCACGTCATTAAGTTATTTTCTATAAGCTTTCGATACATAGTTACCTAGTCCTTATGACCATGAGATCATGTAAATCACTTATACCGGAAAGGTACTTTGATTACATCAAACGCCACTGCGTAAATGGGTGGTTATAAAGGTGGGATTAAGTATCCGGAAAGTATGAGTTGAGGCATATGGATCAACAGTGGGATTTGTCCATCCCGATGACGGATAGATATACTCCGGGCCCTCTCGGT
Source organism: Lolium rigidum (assembly GCF_022539505.1). NCBI lineage: Eukaryota > Viridiplantae > Streptophyta > Magnoliopsida > Poales > Poaceae > Lolium > Lolium rigidum. Next base: position 241,224,610 of record NC_061512.1, on the reverse strand, counting down.
GGAATGTCGTCTAATGTCTTGCAAGCATATGAATAAGTTCATAAGAGACCACATACCACGGTACGAGTAAAGAGTACTTGTCGAGAGACGAGGTTGAACAAGGTATAGAGTGATACCGATGATCAAACCTCGGACAAGTAAAATATCGCGTGACAAAGGGAATTGGTATCGTATGTGAATGGTTCATTCGATCACTAAGTCATCGTTGAATATGTGGGAGCCATTATGGATCTCCGGATCCCGCTATTGGTTATTGGTCGGAGAGAGTACTCAACCATGTCCACATAGTTCGCGAACCGTAGGGTGACACACTTAAGGTTTGATGTTGAAATGGTAGAACTTGAATATGGAATGGAGTTCGAAGTTTTGTTCGAAGTCCCGGATGGGATCCCGGACATCACGAGGAGTTCCGAATGGTCCGGAGAATAAGATTCATATATAGGAAGTCATTTTATAAGATTTAAAATGATCCGGTGATTTTGCGGAAGGTTCTAGAAGGTTCTAGAAAAGTCCGGAAGGAATCACTAAGGAAGGAGGAGTCCCGAAGGGACTCCACCTCCCCATGGCCGGCCAACCCTAGAGGGTGGAGTCCAAGGTGGACTCCACCAAAGGGGGCCGGCCACCCCTCCACATGGAAGGGGGGAATCCCACCTCAAGTGGGATTCCCACCTTGGGTAGGTTTCCCTACTACATGGAAGGTTCTAGTGTTGGGGTCTTATTCGAAGACTTGTAGTCCAACACTTGGGGATCCACCTATATAATGAGGGGCATAGGGGAGGGGGCCGGCTAACACAACCACCCCACCTTGGCCGCACCCAAGGAGGCTGGCCATCCCCCTCTCCCAAACCCTAGCCGCCCCTCTCTCCTCCTCTTCTCCCGCACGCTTAGCGAAGCTCCGCCGGAGATCTCCACCGCCACCGCCACCACGCCGTCGTGCTGCCGGATTCAAGGAGGAGCTACTACTTCCGCTGCCCGCTGGAACGGGGAGAAGGACGTCGTCTTCATCAACACCGAACGTGTGACCGAGTACGGAGGTGCTCCCCGATTGTGGCACCGTGATCAAGATCTTCTACGCGCTTTTGCAAGCGGCAAATGATCTTCTACCGCAACAATAAGAGCCTACTCTTATAGGCTTTGGAAATCTTCAAGGGTTAGTCTCGTTCATCCCCTCGTTGCTCCCATCTTCTAGATTGCATCTTGGCTTGGATTGCGTTCTCGCGATAGGAAATTTTTTTTTTCTATGCAACGAATCCCTACATAAAGGCCTCGCGCTTCGACCTCTCCGGTGCCTCGCTGACTCTACGTGCGGCGACAACGGCGGCTGGCTTCGGAGGCGTCTCTGACCCTGGCTCGATCCCGCTCCCGCGCCTGAGGGGGCTGGCGGTGGCGTGCGGCGTCAATCCTGACGCCGTCTCCGACGCCGAGATGGTGCCCTCCTCTTCCACATGATGATGCCCTTCATGGGCCACCGGCGGCGGTCACGTCCCCCTTGCGGTGCTGTCGACCGTGATCGTCGTGCTTCGCCGTTCCCGTGCGTGCTTAGCCGTAGCTTCCGCTCCTGCCGCTGCGTCGGCATATTCCTGGAGCTGTGTCTCCCCTTGTTTTCTTTATTTTTCCCTTAAATTTGGCCTTATGCCTTCGTGTGAAGCTGCATGCCGACGGCTTTTTTCCTTGTACCCAGGTGCCTGCTATGTTTATCCATTGAATGGGAACATTTGTTTTAATATTGGGTCCTGAAACGTTCGGGAGCTCGGCGACAGCGACAAATGCGACATTGTTCGCTCCGATATTGTCTCTGCGAGGCCCTGTGTGATTGGGCTCCAGGAATCAAAACTTTCTGCCCTCTCTGCCTCGAAAGCAGCCTCCTTCCTCCCCCCTTTTCTCCGGTCCCACGAGTCTGTCGATGCCATTGGCACTTCTGGGGGGGCTTGTTACTGCTTGGGACAATTCCCTTTGCTCCCTGGTCAACACATCCGCTTCGCGCCACATCCTCTCTACGGACCTTGCGGTCAACAGTGACAACAACTGTTTTCGTTTCACCAACGTCTATGCCCCCTGCGATGTGACTGCTTAAACCTCTGTTTCTCCAAAACCTCTCGACTCACGACCCTGGCGATGAGGTCCCTTGGATCATTGCCGGGGATTTCAACCTTACTCGTCACCCCGCAGATAGGAACAACGCTAATTTCTCTGCCTCGGAGGCTGAGCTCTTCAATGATACGATCAACACTCTCGGGCTTATCGAGCTTCCCCTTAGGGAGCGTAAGTACACCTGGTCGAACATGCGGGCTAGCCCTACTCTCGTTCGTCTTGATAGGGTCTTCATTAAACACGCGTGGAATGCTCTTTTTCCATCCTCCACCCTTTCCTCCATCGCTCGCGACACTTTTGACCATGTGCCTCTCATGGCCAGAATCTCCTCTCGGATTCCCAAGGGGGGTTCTTCCGTTAAGAGCCTTCTTGGGCTCTCCACCGCCGCTTCCGTGACTCTATTGCTTGTGCTTGGGTGTCCACTTTCCGGGTGGACCCCACGGCTAGGTTGGTTTCACGACTAGGCTTTGCCGCTCTACGTGTAAAAAGTGGGCTCGCCAAGTCTCCCCCTGCTCCCAGAGGGAGGAAGACTGTCGCCTTCTTATCAAACTGTTCGACCTCCTCGAAGAGGGGTGCCCCCTCACTCCCCCCTGAGCGACTCCTTCGCTCCCTCACTATGGATGCCTTACACCTTTCTATTAAGGAAAACTCCCTTTACTGGAGGACAAGAGCTAAAGTTAGGTATGCTCTTGAAGGAGACGAGAACACGAAATTATTCCACGCCACTGCCACCTGCCGGCTCCATCGCAACTCCATCCCGCTCCTCTCGTTTGACGGGATGGACACTTCCGACCACCTGGGGAAAGCCTCTCTTCTCCACTCCTACTACTCCAACCTTCTTGGGACTGTCAACCCCACCGCTTGGCGCTTTGACATCTCGTCCCTCTACCCTTCCAACTGCGCGCCGCCCGGCAGTATTTCCGCTCCCTTTACTCCGAAAGAGGTTAAAACGGCTTTCACCACTATGAGCAGGCAGTCCAGCCCTGGGCCTGATGGTTTTGGCCCGTCCTTCTTTAACACTTTCTGGACGACTGTCTCCCAGGATGTCCTTGCGGTGTTCTCCTCTTTTTTTGACGGATCAATCGACCTCACGCGTATTAACCGTGCCTTTCTTGTGCTCCTCCCCAAAATTGATGCCCCTATTCACCCGTCGCAATTCCAGCCCATCTCCCTGCAAAACTGCATTATGAAAGCAATCACCAAAGTGCTCACCACCAGGCTGCAGACCGCCATACACTCTCTCGTTGATGCCGATCAAACTGGTTTCCTCTTCGGTAGATGCATCTCGGAAAACATTGTGTATGCGGCCGACCTCCTCCGGTGCTGTCACTCTAGACGTGCACCCACTCTTGTGTTCAAGATTGACTTGCGCAAAGCTTTTGACTCCGTCAACTGGGACAACCTCCTCACCGTATTGCGGGCCAGAGGTTTGACGACCGCTGGTGCCTTTGGATGAGGAAGATCCTTGACACGGGACACACAGCGATTCTGCTGAATGGTGTCCCAGGGAGCTGGATCCGCTGCCGGAATGGGCTTCGCCAAGGGGACCCTCTCTCTCCCTACTTGTTCATCATCGTTGCAGATGTGCTGCAACGTCTCATTCGTAAAGCATGGGAATCTGGATCCCTAGCCCACCCTCTTTCCCCGGATACCCTGTGCACTGTCCTCCAATACGCCGATGACACCCTCATCCTCTTCCAGGCTTCCGTCGAGGCGGCGGTCTGCCTCAAGCAAGTCCTGGATGACTTCGCTCTGGTCACTGGGCTCGCGATCAACTTCCACAAATCCTGCTTCGTTCCCATGCACACTGAGTCGAGTGTGGCATCCGCCATGGCCTCCGTTCTTGGGTGTCCCATCTCTACCATCCCTCAAACCTACCTGGGCTTACCTCTTTCGCCCACAAAACTCCCGGCCTCGGCCTTCGCACCTCTAGTTCTCTCCTTTGGCCGTAGACTTTCAGGTTGGCGCGCGCATCTGCTGTCCGCTGGGGGTAGGCTCGTGTTGTGTAATGTTGTCCTGGATAATATTGCTACTTACTACATGTGCTCCTACTTGCTGCCACATGGGGTCATTGAAAGTATAGATAAGACATAAGAGGCGCCGCGCCTTTTTCTGGACCGGGAAGGATTCCTGTTCTGGTGCTCGTTGTCTAATTGCTTGGGATAAAGTTTTGTTGTCTAAACAGGAGGGTGGCTTCGGCATCAAGGATCTCCACAGGCAGAACAGGTGCTTGCTCCTCAACTTTGTCCATAAGCTTCATCAACCTAACCCTCTGCCTTGGAAGACTTGGTACTTCTCCCACACAGGTCGTGACTTCGGGGACCCCTCCTCCTCTCCTTCCTTCTTGGAGAGGATCGTCGAGGAGTGCCTCCCTCTCTACCGCGCCATCACCAGAGCGACTGTGGTGGACGGCCGCTCCACCTCCTTCTGGCTGGATAAGTGGCTCACCGGGGAGCCACTCGCGACGCGTTTTCCCGCCCTCTTCTCCCACAGCTCGCGCCGCCACACGTACGTGGCCTCCGTGGTCTCGGGGGGCCTGGACCTCCAGGACCGCCTTACTGGAGTTGCTGAGGCCAAGCTCCTGGTTATCCGCCGCTTCATCGATGACACGGTGCTCTAGGAGGGCGCCGACCACCGCGCCATTGACTCTCCTTCGACGCCCAGCTTCTCCTCCCGTGAGGCCTACCGCGCCCTCTCACCAGCGCGGCCCGTCGACACTGCGGCCTGCTTGACTTGGTCCCTCCGGATCCCCACCAAGGTCAAGATCTTCGCTCACCTCCTCGACATCGACCGCCTGAGCACCCGGGCGAACCTCTTCCACAAGGGGTGCGCCCCTCCTCTACGTGTGCTGCTTGCGGTGCCCCCGAGTCTGGGCGCCACCTGTTCTTCGACTGCCCCAGAGCTGCCGAGCTCTGGGTCAGACTGGATGTCCCAATCCCAGCCGGTGGGCTCTCCATCTGGGATCTTCAGGGGCCGAACCGGCCGCCTCCGAGCACGTGGCATTTCGGACTTGCGACCATTCTTTGGTCCATTTGGAAGTCTCGGAATGACCTCGTCTTCAACGGGGTTAGCCACTCTACCGCCTCGACCATCCGGCGCGCCTGTGACGACCTATCTCTTTGGAGATGGCGGCTCCGCCCTGCTGACCGGGAGCCACTTGACCGGCTCCGGTCCCATATACTTTCTAGAGTTGTAACATAAATAATTCTCCCCCCCCCCCTCCCCCCCTGTTTTCCTCTCTTGTGTACATGGACTGGCTTCTTGGTTGCTTTCGAGTATGAATAACAACCGGTGGGGTTTTCCCCTGTTCACCTCGAAAAAAAGAGAGAATAAAAAAGAGAAGGTTGCACTCGCTTAGCTAAGAGATGATCTCTTAGAAAATAAGAGAAGGTTGTTTTCTTCGTTGTACCATGTATCTTCCCTTCTCAACCTAATTTCCTATTAAAATTAATTAATTCTCATTAATTGCTAGAGATGACAATAAAAGATAATGCATTGTACCACTTATATTTAGTGTATTCTCAAGATAACATGGATGTCTAAGAGAAGGCGAGCCTTCTCTACCATTATACATGTCCTAAGAGCTAAATCTAGCAAGAAGCAGTTGCTGATGAAAAACTTGACGAAAAAGAACATGATCCTATCATTTGAAATTCCTTTGAAAATCCGGCATTCCAAACAGGCATAAGAGATATATGTACAAAAAGCAGAAACACACGTGCTAACGAAAAACTTGATCCTACATAACCCTCCCCATCCCCTATATTGGACATAACCCCCTTCTCCGATGGCCTCTCTTCCACACACAGACAGACAAACGGAAACTATGATGTTATTTTTCGTTCCATGTCTCCGCAGTGGAGTTGATCGGGACACGGCGGTGGGGGAGCTGATCGGGAACGCCTATGAAAATCACGCGTAAACTTAACATTGTTGTTCCTCCTCTCATCTCACCTCGGCAGTGAAAATGTTGCGTTCCAGACGTGGTCTTGATGTAAGCAGGGGCCGCTGCCCCCCCCCCTCCTCAACCAAGGTGTGAATATATTTTTTTTGGAAGGGCTTACATTAAAATGAATATTTTGCCCAGTGAAGCGCTTGCCACTTAAACCACAACATTTAAAATAAGCAAACAATGCATTTGACATCGCTTCTTGCATCCGACGTAGAGAGAAAGTCTAATCGTAACTGCACATTCAAGTGCTAACATGACCCAAATGAGAAAAGGACAATTTTTATGGCACTAGTCACATAAGTCGTGGTTATGTGAAGAGAAACCTAAAAGTGGTGGTTTTCTTAACGGTCACTTTGAATCAAAGGATATATCTTTATAGAAATTTTGGAGGGTTATAATCCTTGGATTTTTTTTGAGAAACACAGTACAAACGCAAGCGCTCACATACACGCGCATACACTCACCCCTATGAACGCACACACGCACATCCTACCCCTATGAGCACCTCCGGAAGACTGAGCCGGTGGATTGGATCTTGAAATTGACGAAGTCACCACAGGCGCCTCGCTGTCGACGGGAACGTCGCCTCCCACTGAATGAATATTCCGCCTTTACGAGACACACAGATGTCAAACCTGGGATTTGAACTCTGGTGGGCTGGGGGTACAACCACCCTCCTAACCACCCAACCTCAGGTTGGTTCTCATAATCCTTGGATTTTTGTTGTGCTGGTTTGATCACTTCTATTCACTGAAATTTCTTGTAAAGAATAATTTGTTTCCTGTATGGAGTAATCAAACAAACTTTACTGTAAATACAATCCCTGCATAACTAGACTAGATTTTGCACTGCAATCCTGGATTTTCTTTTCATATGCCCGCCTTTCTAGAACCCCGCGCATGAAAGATGAAGCCTCATGTGTGTTAAGGTTCCATGATATTTACTCTACGTTTTCAGACTGGATTAGTACAACATAACTAAACAGGTCTTATAAATCATCTCAAAGAGGAAGAGAACTTGAGCTATGAAGTCCCTTGTAATTAATAGGCACGGTATGGTGAGAGAGATCTCCAGTCGCTTGCGCTTGAAACGTTTAGGATCCGCTTTGAGGAATGGGGACGCCACGCATCGGCCAAAAAGGTCAGTGGTTTCGATCGGTTTCGTCGGGATTGCCGTCCGATCCGGTCTAATCATGGCCGGCTCATTAGCCTCGATCCCCAGCAGTTTTAGCTCCTTTCTTTTTCTCTTCTCCCCGGGCAGGGCACATGCTTCCATCACGGCAATCGGGAAGAGAGAAATAGCATGGACAATTGTACTACTGTACATGTGGTGGTGATAGGATCGAGAAGATAGGCAGTGGAAAAGGAGGCTCATATCTTTGGACTCAAGAATCTGGCTTTGGCATAAGAAAGGGATTTCTCAACAACTAGAAGGGAGCAAGAAAAGAAGAAAAAGTGGAATCATCGTGACCCTTGACTTCGACTAGGACGAATAAAGAGCTAGCAAAAAAGAAAACTTAGTATCTGAAAACGACTCCACCAAAACCAGATTAACAGCGATGCTAAACTTGCGAATAATTTGTACTGTGCATAGAGAATCAGTAGACTGCTTATGTAGTTAGCTGTACATACCATGTAAGATTATTTCAGCAGGGCAACTCCGATCATGCAAGATGTGTATAGGCTATTTTCGAGAAGCAAGACGCTCACCCGAGGTGAAATTTGTATTTCAAGATACATATGACATGCTCAAAATTAAGAAACGAAGCAAATTTACAGATATAAATTTTACTGCCTTTTTCTGCCCGAGGAATTCTGGAGACAAGTTTCGACAGTAACAAAGACCTCTCATCAAACGGAGCCACTCACGTGCTATTGAGTCAGTTCATCTTCCTTAACAGAAAAATGAAGGAAAACTAAATTGTGATTTAACATTTTTGATGGTCCATAAGACAATAGTTAGGCAGAAAAATAGAGATGCACCCTCTCATCAAGTGAAACTGCTGCTCGTGTGCTCAGTACGTTCATTTCTCCTAGCACAAAGAAAATACAATATGAACTACATTATGATTGTGTAGAGAGATCAAAATTATGTACGGAACACAAGATGTCCTGTAGTGAATAATTTGGCTAGAAGTTTCAACTGGATAAGGGAGCTTGCATGCACAACCATTAATAGCCCTTGTTCCCTCGTATCCGAGCTCGCATGTCAACCTATTGCAATTTTGACAAAATTAGCATTTCCACATGCAAAAAACAACAGTCGAAAAGGCCTAAACAGGATAATGATTAAATATATAGCAACCAATAATCCAGTATGGTACCAAAGGAAGTTAAACATATGGACCATTATAATGGATAGCCATCTAAAAAGGAGGGGGAAGAGCAACAGCTCTTAACATCTAATGCAACAATAATAGGCCAAACCTATCAAATATTCTTAAAGTAGGTCGTTGTCACATTCATAACTTGTACACCTAAGGATAATGGGCTATCATAAATGTGAGGCAAACGAGTATATGATCATATCCATGAAGAAAGAAATGGCATGAGCTGTCTATAAGAAGTATTTATTCACGAGAAATGTACATAGCAATTAAATTTCAAAGTAAGCATCCAAATGACTATAATCTTCATGTAACCAAGTTATCATACTACAGGGCTTTCTAGCTAAATCTACTACTCCCTCTGATCCTAAAAAAATGTCAGGCATACGATTTTGCAGAAACACCCTCCATTTTCTTGTCTTATCAACCCACACTCCCGTCACGCAAGGGCGTGGTGTGAATGCGCTGCTTTGCATAGCACGGACAGGTAGCATGCATGCGGGCTAAATGAATTGATTCAATTAGATGGAGTTAATCATAAGACGTAATTAGACTATGGTTTCCGACATTTTTTTAGGATCGAAGGGAGTAGTACTTTAATCTACAGTAAAGAACTACCGAAGAAGTTAGGGAGAGAACCTAATATGAAAAGCAAGGAAAAAGGATTTTTGCCTTTGATTGTTCTTAGAATTGTAGTTCTTTTCTCAGATCTTTTGTGCACAGGCTGTTGCACAATAGTCCCTCCGTTCCTGAATATAAGCCATATAGTTTTTCGAGAAAAAATCCAGAATATAGGAGTGTGACACACCACTTGTATGGAAATTTTATTAGGGAATTGATTATATTTTCTTATCTTTTGAAAAGTCCTCTATTTTCTCATGTCAAATGTTTAGTGGTAATCCCGCCCAAACCTGGTGTAATTTTCTCTCAATATGTCTTCTTTAATTTCCGTGCCAAAAACTATATGGCTTATATTTAGGAAATGAGGGAGTATTGAATTACTACCCTTTTATTGGTTTTCGATGCATAGATACTAAAAGCCAATAAACCTGGAGGCAGCGTTTTGGCTCATAGGAGCAAATGCTCCCATTATACAAAATAATTTAAAAATAATTTTAAAAATGTCAAAAAATTCGGACATAATCTTTTTGGTGTACATCGTGACATTCTATGTTAGTGCACAAGTTTTCGTGGAGAAACAACATTTTATGTGGCGTGTACAAAAAAGACAAAAAAATATCCTGTACGTAGTCGTGTTATAGCATCAAAATTTGTCTTTTTTACATGAGACACAGAAATTTTTTTTTCTTTTGAAAACTTGTGTACGAACATAAAATGTGTAGATGTACATGGAAAAATTTATTTTAGAATTTTTTTACACTTCGAAATGTAGATTCACACAACGGGAGCAAATGCTTCTATGAGCCAGAGTGAATATCCCAATAAACCTACCATATAGAGGGCCAAGTACTTAATTTTCAAGTTAATAGGAAGGACTACCAGAGCCTACCTTGCTGGATAAAAGAATAGTATTATGTTATCGTGATTCAGATATTGTTTATTCTGAAGAAAACGGTGATACAAACAGCAATATTGAACACCTTGAGCATTTCAGATATCAACAGGGATACGAGGACAGATGTTTTTTCTACATCATATATCATTCAGAGTGCAATTGTCCAGAATAAGCTTTCACATTTGTATTAATTTATTTACGAGCGAGATGCTAGCCAGAAGTGCGGCTATCAGTATTGTAAACCTGCAAAGAGACGCAAGATAACAGACAGACATGCAGCTGTCCATAGTTCATTAGAATCTTGTGATGGAAGAGTGGTCCTGTGAAGGAGACAATGAAGGAGAAATGTTCCACGTAGCAACACTGGGGTGTAGGACTGGCACGAGAAGACAATCATTCGCACCCGATAACTGAAATATTAGTGGATATAATCGCATCTAGTGTGTGCTGTGTTAGAAGTCTAAGTATGATGTCTATTGATGGTAAACATTTTTCCTTAAGTCATCAGTTATAATGAAATTATGTTGAAATGCAGAAATGTATGCAAATTTTCCAAATCATGTGTCCGCTGGAGATGAAGGATAGAGTGTGAAAATGTAATTTTTAGTCATATCGCAATCAGGATTCTCTCACAGTAAGCGAAGGAACAGTTAATAATGAGTGTATGCTAAAATGTTCTTCTTTCCATACAAATCCATCTTGCATAGCATAAATTTGTATTTCCATAAAATTGAGCACAGCACAAGTACCTCTTCGGCTAGAGATGATATTATGCCATTTATCCATTGGGGTAATTTAAGTGGTTATCCTTTTTAACAAAATAAATATTTAGATGCTAGATCTGCGGAAAAGGTAGCTCTCGAGCGAAGCCACGCAGGGCTCAGCTGGAAGCAGTTTCTGGAGGCTTTTGAAGCCTCCAGAGAAGATGAAGAGATCCAAATTTAAATATGAAACCATCCAAGTCAATAAAGCGAAGAAACTATATAAAGATTGAGAGAAGCAACTATATAAAGACTGAGAGTAGCAATCCAAGTAATTCAATAAACACAAATGCAGGAGTTGCGTCTGTGACGGCAGCAGAATTTGGAACTGAATTATCTAATGGAATAATGCTTACGAAGTTTATGGATCTCTGTGTCACGTCTATATTGTGTGATTGCAGGAGAAAAGCCAAGTTTATCATGAGTCAACAAATTACGGTTCACTTCTTTTAATATTATAATGTGGTGTCCCAACGAATCCAGAGACATATATAGCAATTGAATTTGAAGGTAAGCATCCAAACTGCCATCATTTATTGAGAACAAATACATATGATATCATTTATTGATCATCATGTACTCAAGTTATCATACTGTAGCCATTTTCAAGCTAAATCTGCTTCTTAAATTTTCAATAATGGATATTTTGAGGATATGTGGCATACCGGAATAGTTAGAGAGAAATTCTGATTCTGACCATCAGTCCAAAATCTACTGTTCTTATTGCACAAGCAAGGAAAAAAGATTTTTGCTTTTGATCATTCTTACAATTGTATTTTTTTTCTCACATCTTTGGTGAGGTCTGTTGTACAACATGGAAATACTACGGTTTTATTAGTTTTAAGATGCATAGATACTAAAAAACAGTACAACAAACATGTAAAGGGCCGAGTACTTAATGTTAAAGTTCACAGGAAGGACTACCAGCGATTTAAATTCCACGGGTATTATTAGCTTACTCGACCCTGTTCTAGTTCGAGGTGGATAAAAGAACCTCATGTTATCTTGATTCAGATTAAATCAACGATACACTCATCATATATATGTGTAAAATCCAGCTCGACTCTGAAATCTTTGGACATCCAGCAGGGCCACAAATCAAAGCCTAACTAACTTATCATATGCCACAAATCAAAGCCTGAGCGTTGGCTGAGAGAGCATCAACCATTCAACCATCAATGCAGGCTTTGTGCCAGGCCCAAAACATGTTCAACTGCGAGCTCTCTGCCAACTACATGTACTGTACCAGAGAAGCTGGTTCATAATAATGCATCGATCATCAAACTTGCAACCCCAAGGGAGTGCGGGCCTAGCACCGTTGCAAGTACCTAACAAGTGCTGGATGCCGGTTTGTCATTAAATTGCAGACAAGCTCATCGCCCACAGATCAGCTAGCCGCTCACATGCACACATAATACTAATACTCCGTATCTAACAGCGCAACAGAAATAATGATTGCAAGCAGAATTCGTCGAAAGGAAACTGGCATAGGTGATGAACAACGAAACAGCTATCACACGCGAAACTTATGGACAGGAAACAAGGCGTAGTCGAGCAAATTGGAGACTTGCCTGGCCCCTTTTGCAGTTGAAGTAGGTCTCCCGCAGGCCGACGCACTCGCTGGTGATGCAGGGCACCTTCTCCCCCGCGCACTCCTTGTAGGGCCTATTCTGCACCTGCGCGCGAGAAACCGCAGGAGCAAATCGGTCAGCGCCGCTCGAACAACAAGGGCGCAGCGGGCGGGCGGGCGGGATCATTCCCTTCACTCGTTGCCCGATGCACTCAGTCCACGGTATTGGCATACAGACATCCGAGCACACCAAATCGAATCGAATCGAAACAAGCGGCGGCACAGCGAGCGAGGGGCGAGAGAGAGAGGGAGGAGCCGCGGCTGACCTTGACGCAGTCGGTCTCGCTGAGGCACTTGACGAGCTCCATGGCCAGCCCCTTGCACGACTTCGACATCTTCCCCTCGCTCGCTCGGCGGCTTGTCTGCGGCTTGCGGGAGGGGAAAGAGGCGAGACGGCGGCGTGTCTCTCCTCCTTCCGGCGGCGGCCGACGCAGCAGGTCGTGGGAGAGAGATCTTAGTTGGGCCTTGTGGGCCGGGCCACGGTAAGGTAACCTCAGGCTCGACTATACTGGAACATGAATACACGCCAGCCCATCTGCTCTTTATCTCCAAGGCCCGGCCCAGACACCCTTGTCGGCCAGCGAATTTGTTAGAAATGGACTGACCTTTACAAAGGGAGGGCAACCTGCTCCACACGCGGCAATTGACGTGCAGTGTTAGAAAATTTCTCATAAGAGTTCTTCTTTCTCACCACGTGTGGCGAGGGAAAGTAAGATGGGGACGACAGAGGAGAGAGAAGGACCAGGTGGATGGTGGGTTGTCTCAGTTTTCTCTTTTATTTTTTATTAGATTCGCTTGTTTAAAATGAAATATATTGAGAATCGTAACTCTAAATTATGAATCGTTTTCATTTTTGAGATCCACGCGTCGAGATTTTCAAAATTACGTTCCATATTGATAGGTTTCAAGATACTTTTTTTTGTACTTCCAATACTAGTATAGTTGTACTCGTCGTGTACTTGCGTGGCCGGGTCGTTAGCTTCGTTGTGTGACGCGTCGCGTACGGCTCCTTCGCGTGGGTGTACTCACTCCACCACTCGACCACGTTCCTAGGTTGGTCGTACGGCTCCGCGGGAGTCTGCCACGTGTTCAGGAGCGGAGTTAGCATGTGAATAATGGGTGTACATAGTCAGAGTTTTACTCATAGTTCTGCTCATTTATTTGATATTTATTTCTCTAGATGTGAACTATACATAGATATACACGCTTTTGTAAAAAAATGGGTGTACATTTGTACACCATGTACTGAATTCCATCCGCCTATGCGTAGTGGTACCCGTCCTTTAGCGCTAAACCTATTTTCCACCCTGCTGCGGGGCCGATTAACGCCCTCCCGCGAGCGGGCCACTGTCCATCTAGTTTGGTTTTTTGTTTTCTATTTTTTCTTCGGTTCTTTTATAGTTTTTTTAGTTTCTTGCCTTTTGTTTTTTCAGTTTTTTATGTTTTTTTTCCTTTTTCAGATTTAGTTAGGGAGCGGGCTTGATATTTGTGCCCGAACGTTGGGTTAGGCAGGCTCAGGCTTACAGTTTTCACGATTTAGTTAGGGATTGGGTCAGGCAGGATTTTGCTTATTCGGGCCGGGTTTAGGCCCGATTTACAAGCTCGACGGTTGGGCCGGGCTCGGGTTTGACTTTTTAGCTTTGGGCTTTTTCGGGTGTGGCCCGAAACCCGGTCCGGCCTGAGTTTTGCCCAGTTGTAGCGGTAGCAGGAAGGGGTTAGGAGGAGGGCGGACAGGCGCAGCAATAGGCCCATCCATGGCATGGTGGTGGTGGCCAAGGCGTGGCGGGAAGCACGGCGTCGACGGCCAAGCGCGATGGCACGGGCTAGTGGCGAGATTTTTGAGTTTTTTTTTATAGATTTTGATTTTTTAAATTGAGATGATATGTGGGTCCCTTCCCATTTGGTCAGATTTTTGCTACATTGGCGTTGCAGGTAGGTCCCGACCTGGCAAAAACTCTGTCAATTTGGTATTAACTTACGTTTAGTTTTTTGTTAAAAACTTAGCAAAATGTGGCGGTTTTCTATTCCACGAACGTAAACACTGGTAGAAAAAGAGGCTTCCGTCCAGCCCCATTAGTCGCAAAAGTATAGGAGCCGCGACTAACGGAGTCTTTAGTCGCGGTTCGGGAGGCGAACCGCGACTAAAGGCCTGGGCCCAGAGCGCTCGCTGGCCAGCTGGTGGACGGGAGGAGCTTTAGTCGCGGTTGGCCAGGCCAACCGCGACTAAAGGTGCCCGAATGCCTTTAGTCGCGGTTGGCCAGGCCAACCGCGACTAAAACCCCACCCCTATATATACCGTTCAGCCCACAGCACTTAGCTATTTGGTGCCACTTCTCTTCACAAACTTCACAAGGGGGTGTAGGTTTGCTTTTAGCTTCTCTTATGCACACAAGGTGTTTGATGAAATGCCCCAAGAGCATGAAACACACATGATATGAAGTGTCGGAGCCACACTTGAGCTTCCTCATTTATTTTTTCCTCCTCGATCGCGGTTAGCAACTTGAACCTTTCATATGTGTCATTGATAAAATATGCATGTGTGTAGCTAGTTAGTTTAACAAATGCATGATGGTTAATTATATATTTTATATTATAATAATGCGGATGAATCGGCAATGGATGTACGGTAACCGACTCTCCGGCGAGTTCACTACGGGTTTGAAAGATTTCCTCGTAGTGGCTAATGCGAACAAGCGGGGGTTTTGTTATCTGTTCATGTGTTAGCTGTAAGAATCGGAAGGGTTACTCTTCCTCAAGAGATGTTCACATGCACACAGCTTCGGCACGGTTTCATGCCAAGCTATAATTGTTGGACCAAGCATGGAGAAAGAGGGGTTATAATGGAAGAAGATGAAGAAGGGGATGATTTCATCGATGAAAGCTATCTTGCTCATTTCGGTGATACTTTCATGGAGGATGTTGAAGGTGAAGGGGAAGGTGAAGGGGAAGGTGAAGAAGAGGCACGTGATGAGCCCGTTGATGATCTTGGTCGGACCATTGCCGATGCACGGAGACGGCTGCGAACCGAAAAGGAGAGGGAGAATTTGGATCGCATGTTAGAGGATCACGGAAAGGCGATGTACCCGGATGCGATGATGGTCCGAAAAAGCTGGGTTGCACACTGGATTTGCTGAAATGGAAGGCACGAGGCAGGTGTAGCTAACTCGGCATTTGAAAACTTGCTGAAAATGTTGAAGAATATGTTTCCAAAGAATAACGAGTTGCCCGCCGGTACGTACGAAGCAAAGAAGGTTGTCTGCCCTCTAGGTTTAGAGGTTCCGAAGATACATGCATGCATCAACGATCGTATCCTCTACCGCGGTGAATACGAGAATTTAAATGAATGCCCGGTATGCACCTTGCATTGCGTTATAAGATCGGAGGCGATGACCACAGGTGACGATGTTGAGGGCCGAAACCCGGGAAGAGGGTTCCCGCCAAGGTGATGTGGTATGCTCCTATAATACCACGAGTTGAAACGTCTGTTCGGGAACAAAGAGCATGCCAAGTTGTTGCGATGGCACAAAGAGGACCGCAAGTCGGACGGGAGTTGAGACACCCCGCGGATGGAACGCAATGGAGAAAGATCGACGAGATAGTTCAAAGATTTTGCAGCTGACGCAAGGAACATAAGATTTGGTCTAAGTACGGATGGCATGAATCCTTTTGGCGAGCGAGCTCCAGCCATAGCACCTGGCCCGTGACTCTATGCATCTACAACCTTCCTCCTTGGTTGTGCATGAAGCGGAAGTTCATTATGATGCCGAGTGCTCATCCAAGGTCCGAAGCAACCCGGCAACGACATCGATGTGTACCTAAGGCCATTAGTTGATGAACTTTTACAGCTGTGGGGGAGACCTGGTGTCCGTGTGTGGGATGAGCACAAAGAAGAGGAATTTGACCTACGAGCGTTGCTTTTCGTAACCATCAACGATTGGCCTGCTCTTAGTAACCTTTCGGGATCTGTCAAATAAGGGATACAATGCATGCACGCACTGCTTACATGAGACCGAAAGTGTACATTTGCCAAATTGTAAGAAGAACGTGTACCTTGGGCATCGTCGATTTCTTCCGAAAATTCATCCGATAGAAAGAAAGGCAAGCATTACAACGGCAAGGCAGATCACCGGCCGAAGCCTGCGGAACGCACTGGTGTTGAGGTATTTGATATGGTCAAGGATTTGAAAGTCATCTTTGGAAAGGGTCCTGGCGGACAATGATGGCGTGTAACTCACACGTTCGTTGGGAACCCCAAGAGGAAGGTATGATGCGCACAGCAGCAAGTTTTCCCTCAGAAAGAAACCAAGGTTTATCGAACCAGGAGGAGCCAAGAAGCACGTTGAAGGTTGATGGCGGCGGGATGTAGTGCGGCGCAACACCGGGGATTCCGGCGCCAACGTGGAACCTGCACAACACAACCAAAGTACTTTGTCCCAACGAAACGGTGAGGTTGTCAATCTCACCGGCTTGCTGTAACAAAGGATTAACCGTATTGTGTGGAAGATGATTGTTTGCGAAAAACGAGTAGAACAAGTATTGCGATAGATTGTATTTCGATAAAGAGAATTGGACCGGGGTCCACGAGTTCACTAGAGGTGTCTCTCCCATAAGATAAACGACATGTTGGGTGAACAAATTACGGTTGGGCAATTGACAAATAAAGAGAGCATGACCATGCACATACATATCATGATGAGTATAGTGAGATTTAATTGGGCATTACGACAAAGTACATAGACCGCCATCCAACTGCATCTATGCCTAAAAAGTCCACCTTCGAGGTTATCATCCGAACCCCCTCCGAGTATTAAGTTGCAAAGCAACGAGGCAATTGCATTAAGTATGGTGCGTAATGTAATCAACAACTACATCCTTAGACATAGCATCAATGTTTTATCCCTAGTGGCAACGAGCACAACACAACCTTAGAACTTTCGTCACACTGTCCCGAGTGTCAATGCGAGGCATGAACCCACTATCGAGCATAAATACTCCCTCTTGGAGTTACAAGCATCTACTTGGCCGGAGCATCTACTAGTAACGGAAAGCATGCAAGATCATAAACAACACATAGATATAACTTTGATAATCAACATAACAAGTATTCTCTATTCATCGGATCCCAACAAACGCAACATATAGAATTACGGATAGATGATCTTGATCATGTTAGGCAGCTCACAAGATCCGACAATGATAGCACAATGGGGAGAAGACAACCATCTAGCTACTGCTATGGACCCATAGTCCGAGGGGTAGACTACTCACACATCACACCGGAGGCGACCATGGCGGCGTAGAGTCCTCCGGGAGATGATTCCCCTCTCCGGCGGGGTGCGGAGAGCGATCTCTGGATCCCCCGAGATGGGATCGGCGTTGGCGGCGTCTCTGGAAGGTTTTCCGTATCGTGGCTCTCGGTACTGGGGGTTTCGTCACGGAGGCTTTAAGTAGGCGGAAGGGCAAATCAGGAGGGGGCACGGGGGCCCCACACCACAGGCCGGCGCGGCCAAGGGGGGGGCCGCGCCGCCCTAGGGTTCGGGCACCCTGTGGCCCCACTTCGTTTCGTCTTCGGACTTCTGGAAGCTTCGTGGCAAAATAGGCCCCTGGGCGTTGATTTCGTCCAATTCCGAGAATATTTCCTTACTAGGATTTACTGAAACCAAAAACAGCAGAAAACAGACAAGCGGCACTTCGGCATCTTGTTAATAGGTTAGTTCCAGAAAATGCACGAATATGACATAAAGTGTGCATAAAACATGTAGATAACATCAATAATGTGGCATGGAACATAAGAAATTATTGATACGTCGGAGACGTATCAGCATCCTCAAGCTTAGTTCTGCTCGTCCCGAGCGAGGTAAAACGATAACACGAGATAATTTCTGGAGTGACATGCCATCATAATATTGATCATACTATTTGTAAAGCATATGTAGTGAATGCAGCGATCAAAACAATGTATATGACATGAGTAAACAAGTGAATCATATAGCAAAGACTTTTCATGAATAGCACTTCAAGACAAGCATCAATAAGTCTTGCATAAGAGTTAACTCATAAAGCAATAATTCAAAGTAAAAGCATTGAAGCAACACAAAAGAAGATTAAGTTTCAGCGGTTGCTTTCAACTTGTAACATGTATATCTCATGGATATTGTCAACATAGAGTAATATAACAAGTGCAATAAGCAAGTATGTAGGAATCAATGCACAGTTCACACAAGTGTTTGCTTCTTGAGGTGGAGAGAAATAGGTGAAGCTGACTCAACATTGAAAGTAAAAGAATGGTCCTCCATAGAGGAAAAGCATCGATTGCTATATTTGTGCTAGAGCTTTGATTTTGAAAACATGAAACAATTTTGTCAACGGTAGTAATAAAGCATATGTATCATGTAAATTATATCTTACAAGTTGCAAGCCTCATGCATAGTGTACTAATAGTGCCCGCACCTTGTCCTAATTAGCTTGGACTACCGGATCATCACAATGCACATGTTTTGACCAAGTGTCACAAAGGGGTACCTCTATGCCGCTTGTACAAAGGTCTAAGGAGAAAGCTCGCATTGGATTTCTCGCTATTGATTATTCTTCAACTTAGACATCCATACCGGGACAACATAGACAACAGATAATGGACTCCTCTTTTATGCATAAGCATGTAACAACAATTAATAATTTTCTCATTTGAGATTGAGGATATATGTCCAAAGCTGAAACTTCCACCATGGATCATGGCTTTAGTTAGCGGCCCAATGTTCTTCTCTAACAATATGCATGCTTAACCATAAGGTGGTAGATCTCTCTTACTTCGGACAAGACGGACATGCATAGCAACTCACATGAAATTCAACAATGAATAGTTGATGGCGTCCCCGGTGAACATGGTTATCGCACAACAAGCAACTTATTAAGAGATAAAGTGCATAATTACATATTCAATACCACAATAGTTTTTAAGCTATTTGTCCCATGAGCTATATATTGCAAAGGTGAATGATGGAATTTTAAAGGTAGCACTCAAGCAATTTACTTTGGAATGGCGGAAAATACCATGTAGTAGGTAGGTATAGTGGACACAAATGGCATAGTGGTTGGCTCAAGTATTTTGGATGCATGAGAAGTATTCCCTCTCGATACAAGGTTTAGGCTAGCAAGGCTTATTTGAAACAAACACAAGGATGAACCGGTGCAGCAAAACTCACATAAAAGACATATTGAAAACATTATAAGACTCTACACCGTCTTCCTTGTTGTTCAAACTCAATACTAGAAATTATCTAGACCTTAGAGAAACCAAATATGCAAACCAAATTTTAGCATGCTCTATGTATTTCTTCATTAATGGGTGCAAAGTATATGATGCAAGAGCTTAATCATGAGCACAACAATTGCCAAGTATCACATTACCCAAGACATTAATAGCAATTACTACATGTATCATTTTCCAATTCCAACCATATAACAATTTAACGAAGGAGAAACTTCGCCATGAATACTATGAGTAGAAACCAAGGACATACTTGTCCATATGCTACAGCGGAGCGTGTCTCTCTCCCATAAAGTGAATGCTAGGATCCATTTTATTCAAACAAAATAAAAACAAAAACAAACCGACGCTCCAAGCAAAGCACATAAGATGTGATGGAATAAAAATATAGTTTCGGGGGAGGAACCCGATAATGTTGTCGATGAAGAAGGGGATGCCTTGGGCATCCCCAAGCTTAGACGCTTGAGTCTTCTTAGAATATGCAGGGGTGAACCACCGGGGCATCCCCAAGCTTAGAGCTTTCACTCTCCTTGATCATGTTGCATCATACTCCTCTCTTGATCCTTGAAAACTTCCTCCACACCAAACTCGAAACAACTTATTAGAGGGTTAGTGCACAATAAAAATTAACATATTCAGAGGTGACACAATCATTCTTAACACTTCTGGACATTGCATAATACTACTGGACATTAGTGGATCAAAGAAATTCATCCAACATAGCAAAAGAGGCAATGCGAAATAAAAGGCAGAATCTGTCAAAACAGAACAGTTCGTATTGACGAATTTTAAAATGGCACCAGACTTGCTCAAATGAAAATGCTCAAATTGAATGAAAGTTGCGTACATATCTGAGGATCATGCACGTAAATTGGCTTAATTTTCTGAGCTACCTACAGGGAGGTGGACCCAGATTCGTGACAGCAAAGAAATCTGGAACTGCGCAGTAATCCAAATCTAGTACTTACTTTTCTATCAACGGCTTAACTTGGCACAACAAAACACAAAACTAAGATAAGGAGAGGTTGCTACAGTAGTAAACAACTTCCAAGACACAAAATAAAAACAAAGTACTGTAGGTAAAAACATGGGTTGTCTCCCATAAGCGCTTTTCTTTAACGCCTTTCAGCTAGGCGCAGAAAGTGTGTATCAAGTATTATCAAGAGACGAAGTGTCAACATCATAATTTGTTCTCATAATAGAATTAAAAGGTAACTTCATTTTCTTTCTAGGGAAGTGTTCCATACCTTTCTTGAGAGGAAATTGATATTTTATATTACCTTCCTTCATATCAATGATAGCACCAACGGTTCGAAGAAAAGGTCTTCCCAATATAATGGGACAAGATGCATTGCATTCAATATCCAAGACAACAAAATCAACGGGGACAAGGTTATTGTTAACGGTAATGCAAACATTATCAACTTTCCCCAAAGGTTTCTTTGTAGAATGATCAACAAGATTAACATCCAAATAACAATTTTTCAGCGGTGGCAAGTCAAGCATATTATAAATTTTCTTAGGCATAACAGAAATACTTGCACCAAGATCACATAAAGCATTACAATCAAAATCTTTAACCTTCATCTTAATGATGGGCTCCCAACCATCCTTTAGCTTTCTAGGAATAGAGGCTTCTCGCTCTAGTTTCTCTTCTCTAGCTTTTATGAGAGCATTTGTAATATGATGTGTAAAAGCCAAATCTATAGCGCTAGCATTAGGACTTTTAGCAAGTTTTTGCAAGAACTTTATAACTTCAGAGATGTGGCAATCATCAAAATTCAAACCATTATAATCTAAAGCAATGGGATCATCATCCCCAATGTTGGAAAAAATTTCAGCGACTTTATCACGGGCGGTTTCGAGCGGTTTAGCGGTTTCGAGGCGGTTTCTCGCGCTTTGCATTAGAAGTGGAAACATTGCTAACACCAATTCTTTTATTAGTATTAGTAGGAGGTGCAGCAACATGTGTAGCATTAGCATTACTAGTGGTGGTAATAGTCCAAACTTTAGCTACATTCTTTTCTTTAGCTAGTTTTTCATTTTCTTCTCTATCCCACCTAGCACGCAGTTCAGCCATTAATCTTATATTCTCATTAATTCTAACTTGAATGGCATTTGCTGTAGTAACAATTTTATTATGATGATTCTCATTAGGCAAAACTTTTGATTTCAAAAGATCAACATCAGCAACAAGACTATCGACTTTAGAAGCAAGTATATCAATTTTCCCAAGCTTTTCTTCAACATGATTTGTTAAAAGCAGTTTGTGTACTAATAAATTCTTTAAGCATGGCTTCAAGTCCAGGGGGTGAATTCCTATTATTGTTGTAAGAATTACCATAAGAATTACCATAGCTGTTGCCATTATTATAAGGATATGGCCTATAGTTGTTACTAGAATTGTTCCGGTAAGCATTGTTATTGAAATTACTATTTTTAATGAAGTTCACATCAACATGTTCTTCTTGTGCAACCAATGAAGCTAATGGAACATTATTAGGATCAATATTAGTCCTATCATTCACAAGCATAGACATAATAGCATCAATCTTATCACTCAAGGAAGAGGTTTCTTCGACAGAATTTACCTTCTTACGTTGTGGAGCTCTTTCCGTGTGCCATTCAGAGTAGTTGATCATCATATTATCAAGAAGCTTTGTTGCTTCACCAAGAGTGATGGACATAAAGGTACCTCCAGCAGCTGAATTCAATAAATTCCGTGAAGAAAAATTTAGTCCTGCATAGAAGGTTTGGATGATCATCCAAGTAGTCGATCCATGGGTTGGGCAATTTTTAACCGAGAGATTTCATTCTTTCCCATGCTTGTGCAACATGTTCAGTATCTAATTGTTTAAAATTCATTATGCTACTCCTCAAAGATATAATTTTAGCAGGGGGATAATATCTACCAATAAAAGCATCCTTACATTTAGTCCATGAATCAATACTATTCTTAGGCGGAGATAGCAACCAATCTTTAGCTCTTGCTCTTAATGAGAAAGGGA